>NC_080377.1:38510989-38823247 GCF_014773155.1 Arachis stenosperma | reverse complement strand
GAGAGAAGGTGAGAGAGAGAGAAAAGAGAGAGAGGGAGAGAGAGAGAGGAGAGAAGGAGAGGAAGGGGGAGAGAGAGAGAGAGGGAGAGAGAGAGAGAGAGAAAGAGTATGTAATTTAGTTTTGAAATTAGGTTTTGATTTTAATTTGGTTTTGGTTTTGGTTAACCTGTTAAAAACCGGTTTTTTTAAATTTGGTTTTGGTTAACCAATTTTAAAAAATATGGATATGGTTTTTAAAATGGTTTTATTAAACTGGTTAACCAAAATGTGGTTATGGTTTTTTAACCGGTTAACCACATTTTGGTTTTTTTATGCACACCCCTAAAGCCGGGTGTGAAGGGGTGTCATCACTGGTAGGAATGGTAGCTGGAGTCTCAGCTGGAGTCTCACTGAGGGGAATTTGCTTTCCCCTCAGGTTCACTGCATCAAGGGTAGTAAGGTAGTAGTTGCAATAGAATTCCCAGATCCAAGATGCATTGACCTCTGTCAGTGGTCTCTCCAGAAAGAACCAGCCCCTTTGCTTGATTTGCTCAGTGGTGTATTGTTGGAGGGCTTCTGGAATCTTCAAGGAACGTTCCAGGTATAGATTTCTAGAGTTTGCAAAAGTCGGGTACTTCAGCTCACAGTACCGGTTTGCAAATTTTATAGGATCAGTCGAAGGGAGCAGCTGGTCAGCTTTTTCCTGCTGGGTGAAGTTCTTCTACCGCCATGAGGGATCGTGCATTAGAGCAATGATGGACTGGGAGGAAGCTCCTCGCTTACGCTTGCCAGTAGCCTTACCTTTGCCTTTCCTTTGTGAGGCAGACATCCTGAAAAACAGAAAATTAGGATATGGATAAAAAAAATAGAAAAGCAAATAGCCAAGTAAACAAAGAAACTCAAAGCGTCAAGGGAGAATAAGGAAAATGAGGAAATGAAATGTGATGGAATTTATGTTAAATGGAGAAAAAATCAATATGCCATGGTTAGAAAGTTAGAGGCAAGTGAAAATAATCAGAAAAGAGATCAAAAGGGTTAGTATGGTTAGAATTTTGAAAAAGAAATTAGTAAATTAAAATTAGTGAGTTAGTAAAGTGCGGGTTAAAGTAAGTGGCATAGAAAAATTCCATATAACAGTGATTCACAGGTAAGAATAGAAGTACTCATAATTGAACAAGCAGTTTATGAACCAGGAAATCAAAAAGGATAAGATAGTCTGCCATAGCATTCATGTAATGGTTTGGGTAAAGCAGAGTAAAACAGATTTCAGAAAGGCCAAACCAAAACATGAATGAAAATAATTTTCAAAAAATTTGGGCAGCATTCCAGCTAAAATTGGATTGTCCCGGAAAATAAACAGCAATCATATCAGTTCATATGAATTAAAGGAAAGCAAGCTGCATGTACATAGATATAAAATAAGCATAAAAAATTCAATGGAAACAGCAGCAACATACAAGAAAGCAGCATATGAATCATGAATATAGCAGCAGCAGATTTGCACATAGGATAAAACAGAAGTAAGAACAGTGCAAGTAAACAGACCTAGATCCACTAACCACAGCCTAAGCTACCTAACAACCTAAAAATTCCACTACAACATGCATATCTATCTATCCTAATTATGAACATAAACAGAAAAGTGACGAATGAACAAAAATGGGTGCGTGTTGCGGAACCTGGTAAGCGGAAGGGGTGGAACAGGGGAGAAGGTGACTGCGGTAGCGTCCGGCGCGGTGGTGGTGTACGGCGTCGCGGTGGCGGCGGAGGGGGGTATTAGGGTTAGTGAAAGAGGAAGAGGATAGGGGAAGGGAGGGTGGTGGTTGCTGCTGGCTAAAGGGGATGGGTGGCGGATAGGGGGGCGCGGCGGGTTGGCCGGCGGTGGAGGGCGGTGGCTGCGGTTGGCAGTGGTGGAGATGGGGGAAGAGAGGAAGAAGGAAGAAGAGAAAAGGGGAACAGAGTGGTACAGCGGTGGCGTCTGGGCGGCGGTGGCGTCGGTGTGGTGGCGTGGCGGCTGGCCGGCGGTGGCTGGGGGAAAAAGAAGAGAGAAGGGGAAGAGGGTTAAGGGTGAAGGGGGGGCTGCGCGATTGATAGGGTTCGCGTGGCTGGGGGGTTTATTATCGAATCCACGTGGCCGCGTGGGGCACGCGGTCGCGTGGTTGGGATGAAAATGGGGATGATGCGATCGCGTGGGTCGCACGATCGCATGAGAGGGGGAAAAGAGGAATGACGCGATGGCGTGGATCTCGCGATCGCATCGCTGGAATTCGTGCTAAACGCACGACTCCAGCGCCATTTCAGCGCAACTCTCTGTCTCCTTTTGGGGTGATATGCAATCTATGCGACGCGATCGCGTCGCTCACGCGGTCGCGTGGTATTGGGGTTGGGTAAGTGATGCGATCGCATGGGGCCTGCGATCGCGTGGGCCAATTTGTGCGAAACGCACAAGAGCCGCACGATTCCAGCCCAACTTTCTGTTTGTTGGATCCTTATGCCGATATATATATATATATATATCACGCGGTCGCGCGGGTGGTGTTTTCCGCGATATGATGCGATCGCATGGGGCATGCGGTCGCGTCGTGCAACCCTTTCTTTTTTTTATGCATGAAAAAGATGTAGAATACAATGACTATCATGAATGCTTATGCATGATTCCAGGTTTAATAAATTAAAATGAAAAAGGAAAAATGAAAGCAATTAACAAGAAATAAATTGAAAAAGAAGCGACCATACCATGGTGGGTTGTCTCCCACCTATCACTTTTAGTTAAAGTCCTTAAGTTGGACATTGGAAGAGTATCCTGTTATGGTGGCTTATGTTTAAATTCGTCCAAAAATTTCCACCAGTGCTTGGAATGCCAATAGCCTCCGGGGTCCCAAACTAGACATGTAAAGCTTCTGAGCAGCTTCAAACAGATATTCAGCCTCCCGGGATGACGAATGTCAGAGTATAATCCATGATCCCAAGCTGTGTTTTTAGATCCGCCTCCGTTTTGATTTGTAAGTTTCCATTCGGACGGGTTAAAAAGTAGAATCTCACCGTGGTGACCAAACGTTCTCCATGATCCATGCAATTGAGCATGATACCAATCCGTGTACTTCGAGGTGAAGCGTGGAACCTTATTGAACCTGGTGCACCAGTTTTGAGCACGAGCCAATTTCCTCTTACTCTTAAAGCCGCAGAGAGCTTTAAACTGGCCATCTGTTTCAAGCAAACCATATTCAAGTGAATAAGTAAAATTATAAGTTAAGGATTGTACCCACTTGAAGCTTGTATTAGGTGGTAATGGCCTTGGGATAGGTATTTTTGGTGGTTCTGCGAGTTCCGTTTCCTTGTGCTCTTCTGTGAATTCTTCCACCTCTTTGCAAATTTCTTCAATTGTATCTGTGTCCTGGTCAAAGTCTTCCATGTCTTTCTCATCACTCAAGTCATAGATTGGAGGTTGAGAGAAATCTACCTCCGCATCATCTTCATATTCACTTGGGGAAGATTCTTCGATCTCAGAGAATTCACTTGCGGATGCAAATTCATCACCAAGAGAGCTAGACTTGTGAATATCATCATCAAGGGAAGTTGCTTCTTGGATTATTCCATCTGATTCCTCATTAATGACTTGCCTTGGAGATTGTACAGTATCTTCCTTAGCATCAACTGTAGCATCCTGGACGGAGTTTTCCTCAATTCTGGATTCCCAAGGAAGTTCAGCATCGCCTAGATCTTCAACCAACTCTTCTTCTTGAACAATGACAGCTTCTTCCACTTGTTCTAGTACGAATTCATTCTTTGCCTTGTCCACTGGAGTCTCTAGTATTTCTTTCATGCTACGCTCTTCATCGGGTTGTCCACATGGAGCTGTGGTTGATCCTTGTATATTTAAGTGCTTAGTGGCCCATTGGATTAGTGCTTGCTCCAGTTGTTGAATGGTTGTTTGAAATTTAATTACTATTTTTTTTTAGGCGATCCTCTGCTTCGCGGTTTGCTGGACTTAGACATGATACATAGGGAAGTGGTGATGATTGGGAACGATTGGATTGGTATTGGGGTAAGGAAGGATCATATGATGGCGAATGGTGAAGAAAAGCTTGTGAGTGTGGTGGTTCGAGGTTATGTTGAAAGGACGGTTCATATGCACGGGGTGGAGCTTGTTGGTAGTTACAAGGTTGTCCACCATGTCTTTCAGCTGGGTATGAGCGGTAGAATGGTCTTTGTCCAGGATATCTCGGAGGGTGTTGCTGCCTAAAGGGTTGATTAGATCCTCTTGGTTCCATCCATCCTTGATTGGTCTGACCTTGATGCACATTCCTGCTGTAACTTCTATTTCCTTTAACAATATTAGAACCAAACTCAAAGCGAGAGGGGTGAGAGTTCATAGTAGTAAATAAAGATAAAAAGGAAAAACGAAAATAAATAAACAAGCAAAAGAAAAATATTTATAATAACCAATAATAAGGCACACGTTAGCAGTTCCCCGGCAACGGCACCATTTTGACGTCGGGATTTTTTCCAGTAAAGAATGTCGTAAAAACAGTCGCGTTGTAGATATAGTCTCTAAACCAACAAAAATTCCTTCGTACAAACGTTTGGGTGTCACAAGTAACAAACCCCTTTAAAAATTGTTAACCGAGTATTCAAACCTCGGGTCGTCTTCTCAAGGAACTGCGAGGAAGTATGTTCTTATTATTGGTTATAAAGGTTGTAATCGGGGTTTAGAAGGTGAGAAGCAAGTAATTTAAATGATGAGTGAATTAAATGGCAATTAAAAATAAATAATAACTGTAAAACAACTTTTGGCAAGATAAGAAAATTTAGAGGTCTAACTTAGTTATCTCTCTCAACTATAATAAAAGTTGAATCTAAACTCCACTTGGTCAACCTTTACCAGGGCAAAGAAAAGTCAAGGGACTAATTAAATTGACCTTTGAATCCTAATTATTTCCTAAGAAAAGGTTGGGATTATTTAGGTTCAGCTCAATTAACAAGATAACGATTATTAATTACGTTGAGTTTAATAACTGTTGAGTTACTAAATTCTTAATCAGAACCAAAAGGGAAAAAAGTAAATTGCTAGAGTAAAATATCTTCAAATCGTAAACAATGATAATCATAAATTAACAAGAGCAATAATAAACTGAAAATACCTCAATATCATTAATTCAAATAATTATCTGTAACATGGAATAATTCATAAATTAAATTATAAAAGTAAATGATCAATTCAAATGCTGGAATAAATAATTATAGAATTAAAATAAAAGAACATTAAACCTGGGATCCAGAGTTACTCTTAAAATAAGAAGAAATCCTAAATCCTAAAAGAGAGAGAGAACCTCTCTCTAGACTAAATCTAAATCATAGAAAACTAAAAATTGGCAAACTCCTCTGAATGGATGCATTCCCCCACTTCATAACCTCTGGTCTATGCCTTTTGGACTTGGATTTGGGCCAAAAAGGGCTTTAGAACTCGCTGGGGCATGTTCTGTAATTTTCTGGTGCGTGGCCTCTGTCACGCGTCCGCGTGGGTCACGCGGTCGCGTCATTTGGAGCTTTTCTTTGCCACGCGGTCGCGTCAGTCATGCGACCGCGTCATGTGCGTTCTGCTTAAGGCACGCGGTCGCGTCAGTCATGCGGCCGCGTCGCTGCTGATTCGTGCTTGGCACGCGATCGCGTCGTCCATGCGATTGCGTGGATACCAGTTTACTTAAAGCTCCGTTTTGCTTTCTCCTTTCCTTTTAGTATGTTTCCTTTTTTATCCTTTAAGTCATTCTGCCTTAGAAAATCTGAAACTACTCAACATACTAATCACGGCATCGAATGGAAATAAAGGTAATTAAAATAATTAATTTTCAAAGCTTAGGAAACATGTTTTTCACAATATGACATAATAAGGAAGGAAAAGTAAAACCATGCAATTAATGTGAATAAGTAAGTGAGGGATTGTATAAATCACTCAAATTAAGCACAAAATATCTCATAAAATATGGGTTTATATTAAGCGCTCACTTTTTGGGTCGTTCCAATTTTTAAAATTAAATCGTTGAAAATAAGTTTAATTTTGTGGTTTGTGGAAAAAAACCTTACGGTCCAGTGTACTCCACTTCAGTTGACGCATGCAAGAGAGACCCATCACATGCGTGTGTTATACTTCTATTTTCTTCTAAGGCTTATAAATTCTCTTTTCTTTGAAAGACTGAGCTTTATGTATTGATGGGAGAAAAATGCAAATTGAGGAGAGAGAGTCATGATTCAAACATACATTCTTTCTGGGATAGGTTCCAATGTTACACCACTGTGCCACAACTATTTTTATATTTGTATGGCAAACAAAAGCTATATGTCCTATAAATTTATTATACTACTATTATATATATTTGGAAAAATTTTAAGTGTACCGAAAATACCAATATTCTAGTTGTTTTAACCGTTAATTTTAATTAATATCTATTATATATATCTTTTATTATTTAGATCAACAGTTAAAATAATTGGAATATCGATATTTTTGGTATAGTTAAAACTCTTCCTATATGTTAGTGTTGCAAGTGTAAGGAGTGTTGAAGTTAGTCCCACGTCAAAGAAAATAAGAAAGAGTGAGGAGTTTATATTGGTTGAATTAGTCCCACATTGCTTAGGATAGCAAATGGAGTGGGTGGCCTAGGCTATAAATATGAGGTTAAGTTCTCCATATTTTTTGCACCAGTCCAAAATATTTAAAGCTTGTATCTGACTTTTCTTTTTCTCTATACCTTTTAATTAGAGAGTGTTGTGAGGTGTAGTTAAATATTTGCTTTGAGAGTGTGGGTATACTGAGGTGCCGGTGTTAGAGAGAAAGAAGTCTATGTGTTGTAACAATTTTCATATAGTGATTTTCTCTGGTTGTCATTTGACAACGGCCGTGGTTTTTTCTCCAGTAATTGGAGTTTCCACGTTAAATTCTTGTGTTGTGATTGTGTCTATTTTATTTCTCTGTGAAAGGTATTTTCTCAAGGGGGAATGGTGTATTATTCCCAACAAGTGGTATCAGAACCGATGGTTAATCGGTCTGGTGGTTTTAAGGGGGTATTCAAGGTGAAGTATCGAAAGTCTTCCTGTCAAAGGTGGTCCGGGCGGCGTGTCCCGCAGTATTTTGCAGCGGTGTGATGGACGAATACTCGTGGTGGTGGAGGAGCTAGAGAGAAGTTGATGCTTGATGTGGAGGCTCACACTTGAGGGGGAGATTATTAGTGTTGCAAGTGTGAGGAGTGTTGAAATTAGTCCCACATCAAAGAAAGCAAGGAAGAGTGAGGAGTTTATAAGATGAGAGACCCATTAACTTGACACCTTAAGGTTTTGAGTTGGATGTGGTGTCTTCTCATCTTATGTTCTCTCACTTGATTTCTCCCCGAAATTTCCTCGGTTGTCGAGAGCTCTCCACGGTTGGTCCACCACTATATATTATACCTATACTATAATATAATACTTTACACTATAATTTCTATAAATTTTATTTCATTTATTTAAATTTTAATAATTATTGTTTATAATAGTAGAAAATTAAAAAAAAAATAAGTTACATATTATTTGTATTTTTTATTAAATTTTGTTATAATTTTATTTATTTATTTAGTTATTATCAGATTAATTGATTCAACAAATAATTTAACGGCTGAACCACTAATTTATTGACTTAGTATTTTAATTGGATCAATTATTGATTCGTTTTTTTTTTTTATGGTATTTCTTAGTCCGATCAAGAATTAATCCGTCAGAACTCCATTTAAAAATTTGTCATTAGTCAATGAGTTATTATATACGTAATGCGAAATTTAAACTCTTAATATTTATTTAAATAGACTAATAAACTAACTATTAAACTAAATTTAGTTATCGATTCAGTTTTGATAATTATGCCATATTCCACCACATCATGCTATTGAATGGGGTTGACCTAGTTTAGATATTATGGGCTCGACAGAGTTTCCTACCCATATGTCACCAATAATGTATCCATTCAAAAATAGTTGAGAGTGCTGACCAAAATCCCTTAGGACTCTTTCAGGCATTTGGGCCTATATAGTCTAGTTCCGCCAGGTATCTACTATATACTTAATAGAACAACGTACATAGCATACCTTTCTCGACCTTTTGGCTAAGATCAAGAGAACAACGTACATAGAATATACACTATAACGTATGAATATGGACATAAATACGAGATATGATGGGATACAAAATATATAGATACATAAATTTAAAATTTTTATAAAACATAAAAACACGATATATATACATATATATATATATATATATATGTTACGGATCCAGCCCACGGACCCCGGACCCATGACCAAAACCCGAACCCGGCTTACCGGGTCAACCCATCTCGACTTTCTAGAAGGCACCGAATCGGCCCTCTAGATCCTCTAACTAACTTTCGAATTCAAACATCTCCCTTATCTTAAGCAAATAAGATAAGATAAGATTATCACCATCACCTATAAATAGAGGACCCAGGTCCCTCCAGGTATTCATTCATTCCACACATCTGATACCTCTTAGATCTATTCTGACTTGAGCGTCGGAGTGTCTTTGCAGGTACCCCCCCCCCCCCGCTCCATCAGGGCCGTCCAAACATCCGATCCATCCCGTAGGTTCCCGATCCTCCTCTCAATCCGCATCAGAAGCATTCTGTACATTGGCGCCGTCTGTGGGGACCTGCAACAATCAGACCGGATGGAGGGCATCCTGGAGGATAACCCATCAAGCCAGGACGACTCCCAACCGCGTCGTCCGATCTCAGAACACCATGAAGCCACAAACCAAGCAAAAATAGCAAGCACCATCCACCACGCAAACGAGGACGTCACGACGGACCCACAGCATCCCGAGAAAGCCAGGGACAAAGCGGCACAAATCATCCAGGATCTCTGTCTCCGAGTCCAAGAACTTAAAGGCAAGCTAAGCGACCGAGAAAAACACAATAACGAGCATGGAAGCCAGGCAACTTCCAGGTCAAGATCCCACCACGGAAGGTCGCCAATCTGGCAGCACAATAGGAGAGATGGTCGCAGCACCTCACGCAACCGCCGACGCGAGAAGTCGCCTGAACGACGATACGACAAGAAACACCATCGCAGCGATTCTCGGGATGTAAACCGTCAGCATGATTCAGACGAAGACCGGAGATACCGAAGCACCAAACGCACGAGAAGCGACCATACCATAATGGGAGCTACGCCCTTCACGGAAGGAATCTTAAGAGCAAAACTCCCCAAAGGTTTCGACAAACCCACCGACATGAAGTACGACGGAACTAAAGACCCTCAAGAGCACCTAACGGCCTTTGAGGCCAGAATGAACTTAGAAGGAGCATCCGACGCAGTCCGATGCAGAGCCTTCCCAGTAACCCTTGCCGGGCCAGCAATCAAATGGTTCAACGCCCTCCCAAACGGATCCATAACTAGCTTCCACGACATCACAAGAAAATTCATGGCCCAGTTCACAACACGAATCACCAAAGCCAAGCACCCTATCAGCCTGTTAGGGGTCACACAAAGGCAAGAAGAATCCACAAGAAAATACCTCGACCGCTTCAACGACGAATGCCTAAATGGTCGACGGACTCACGGACTCCGTTGCCAGCCTCTGCCTAACTAACGGACTCATGAATGAAGACTTTCGCAAACATCTCACCACCAAACCAGTGTGGACCATGCACGAAATCCAGAACGTCGCCAAAGATTACATCAACGACGAGGAAGTCAGCCAGGTCGTCGCCGCCAACAAACGGCAGCACGCCGCCACCCAACACGGCAACCCGACTCC
Organism: Arachis stenosperma; assembly: GCF_014773155.1. Taxonomy (NCBI): domain Eukaryota; kingdom Viridiplantae; phylum Streptophyta; class Magnoliopsida; order Fabales; family Fabaceae; genus Arachis; species Arachis stenosperma. The sequence continues at coordinate 38,813,464 of NC_080377.1, read as the reverse complement.
CCGTCATAACGCACCACCCAAAGAGAACCAACGAGACCACCTTAAACCGACCCACAGACCACCAAGAATAGGAAAATTTTCCAACTACACTCCCCTAACAACATCAATTACTGAGGTATACCACCAAATAGCAGACCGAGGCATCATCCCCAGAGCCCGACCACTCAAGGAAAGGACAGGAGGAAACAAAACCCTCTACTGCGACTATCACCGCGGATACGGCCACAAAACACAAGATTGTTACGATCTCAAAGACGCTCTTGAGCAAGCTATACGAGACGGCAAACTCCCCGAGTTCGTCAAAATCATCAGAGAACCAAGGCGCGCCGACAGAGACAAATCACCAGAAAGAGAAGGACGCAACCCAAGAACTCAAAAACCACCCAGGGAAAACACCGAAGAAGATCCGACCATCATAGTGAACGTCATCACGGGCAAAGACGTACCAAATAAATCAAAACTAACAATGAAAAAAGACCTCAAGATAATGGCCGTCAAAAACCACGACCCAGTAACCATTGCCGACAGCACGATAACCTTCTTACCCGAGGACTGCCAGCACGGCACCTCGGCAGGAGATGCCCCCTTCGTCATATCAGCCCGAATCGGAACAGGACTAGTAAGAAGAATACTCGTGGACACGGGTGCCGACTCCAATATCCTCTTCCGAGGAGCCTTCGACAAACTCGGGCTCCGCAACGACAACCTCCAAACGCATCGCCACGGCGTCACGGGCCTCGGAGATAACTTCCTCAAACCAGACGGCTCGGTCACCCTCCCCATCACCATAGGAACAAGCAATCAGAGAAAGACGATCCTATCCGAATTCGTCGTCCTAAAAGACTCCACAGCCTATAACGTCATTCTCGGGAGAAAAACAATTAACGACTTCTCGGCAGTCATCTTCACCAAATACCTTCTCATGAAATTCAAAGCCGATGACGGCACCATCGGAACCATTCACGGAGACCGAGAAGTTGCAGCCGAATGCGACAACAATAGCTTAGCTCTAAGGAAAAAATCCCGGGACGCGGCCGGAATATTCCTTGCCGACCTAGACGCACGGCTTGATGGCCAACCTAGACCGGAACCAGAAGGGGACATGGAAAAACTACAAATAGGGCCAACCAAAGATGAATACACGTTCATCAACAGAAACCTCCCACACGACCTCAAAGAAGAACTCTCTCAACTTTTGAAACAAAACAGAGACCTATTCGCATTCACACCAGCCGACATGCCGGGAATAAGTCCCGATCTGATGTCTCACCATCTGGCAGTAGACCCCCTAGCCAAACCCGTGGCGCAAAGAAGACGGAAAATGTCACCAGACCGAGCCGCCGAGGTCCAAAAACAAGTAAAAGCCCTGCTCGAAGCCAACTTCATCCGAGAACTCCCTTACACGACCTGGCTAGCCAACGTCGTACTAGTTAAAAAGTCTAACGGGAAGTGGCGAATGTGCGTTGAAAGACGCCTTCCCCCTACCAAACATCGACGGACTAGTAGATGCAGCATCTGGACACCGGTACCTCAGCTTCATGGACGCATACTCCGGCTACAACCAGATCCCGATGCACCGACCAGACGAAGAAAAGACAGCATTCATCACCCCAGACGGAACCTACTGCTATAAAGTAATGCCCTTCGGCCTGAAAAACGCCGGAGCCACCTATCAGCGACTCGTTAACAAGATATTTCGCAACTTAACCGGGAACAAAATAGAAGTCTACATCGATGATATGCTCGCCAAAACGGAATCCGGGGAGCAACTAACCGACGATCTAAAGGTCATAATGAACACCTTGCGAAAGCACCAAATGCGACTCAACCCAACAAAGTGCGCTTTCGGAATGGAAGCAGGAAAATTCCTCGGATTCATGATCACACAACGCGGAGTTGAGGCAAACCCGGAAAAATGCCGCGCCGTCCTGGAGATGACAAGTCCCAAGAACCTCAAAGATATCCAAAAGCTCACCGGCCGACTAACCGCACTATCCCGGTTCCTCGGAGCGTCGGCACAAAAGGCAATTCCTTTTTTCAAACTTATGAAAAAAGGAATTCCATTCAAATGGGAGAAAGAATGCGAAGAAGCTTTCCAACACTTCAAAAAGGTCCTAACAGAACCTCCAATCCTTGCAAAACCTCAAACAGGGGAAACACTATACTTGTACCTCTCCATAACGGAAGAAACAATCGCAGCAGCACTCGTCCGGGAAAACGAGAAAAAGGAACAAAAACCCATATACTTCATAAGCAAGGTGCTACAAGACACGGAAGCCCGTTATTCACGACTAGAAAAACTGGCTTTCGCACTCCTCTCGGCATCCCGACGACTACGACAATACTTCCAGGCCCACCCCATAACGGTCCGAACCGACCAAACGGTCAAACAAGTATTACAAAAACCCGACCTAGCAGGAAGAATGCTAGCATGGTCCATCGAGCTATCCCAATTCCAGATCAGGTTCGAGCCCCGAAACGCCATCAAAGCACAAGCCTTGGCCGACTTCATCGCCGAAATGACTCCGACGAAGCTGACACCCGAACCATGGAAACTGCACGTCGATGGCTCATCAAACTCCACTCACGGAGGCGCCGGAATCATACTCGAAAACCAAAATGGGATCACAATTGAACAATCAATAAGATACGACTTTCCAGTATCAAACAACCAAGCAGAATACGAAGCCCTTTTGGCAGGCCTAAACCTAGCTCGGGAAGTCGGCGCCAAGTTACTCGAGGTTAACACCGATTCCCAGGTGGTATGCTCCCAAATCAACGGGAGCTACCAAACCCGGGACCCCCTGCTCCAACAATACCTCAAAAAAGTAAGTGAAACAAAAGAAGGATTCGAAAACGTCTCCATACATCACGTCCCCAGGGAACGAAACGCCAGGGCAGATCTACTTTCCAAACTAGCCAGCACGAAGTCAGGACACGGCAACAGATCGCTAATCCAGGAGGTCATTAAGTCGCCTTCCGTATCAACGGAAATCAACGCACACCTAACATCCTCAAATCGGGAATCTTGGACATACCCGATCTTGCAATATCTCCGCGACGGAATCCTACCACCAAACCCGAAAGAAGAGAGGAAGATAAAAAGAGAAGCCGCTAACTACACCATCATAGCAGGACAGCTATACAAACGCGGATTCTCGCAACCCCTACTCAAATGTGTAGAACCCGAGGACACGGAATACATACTCCGCGAAATCCACGAAGGCTGCTGCGGTCACCACATCGGAGGAAAAACGCTAGCCCAAAAAATCATCAGGGCCGGCTACTTCTGACCCACAATCATTCGAGATTCCATACAACTCACAAAAAGCTGCGACAAATGCCAAAAGCATGCCAATATCCACCAAGCCGCCCCACACCAACTCAGCGTTATATCGGCTGAACGGCCATTCGGCAGTTGGGGAATCGACCTCGTCGGGCCCTTCCCCACGGCACCGGCCAACTTAGATATCTCATCGTCGCCATAGACTACTACACCAAATGGATTGAAGCCGAACCCCTGGCCTCCATCACGGCAACCCAATGCCGGAAATTCGTCTGGCGACAGATCATTACTCGGTTCGGAATTCCCGAAGTCATCATCTCCGACAATGGAACCCAATTCACAGACAAAAAATTCAGAGAACTCTTAGAAGGATTGCACGTATCCCATCGCTTCAGCTCGGTAGAACATCCCCAAACAAACGGACAGGTGGAATCCGCCAACAAAATTATCGTCAAAGGACTTAAGAAACGACTTGACGAAGCCAAGGGATTGTGGGCAGACGAGTTGGGATCAGTCCTATGGTCATACCGAACAACACCCCAAACAAGCACGGGAGAAACGCCCTTCCGACTCACATACGGCGTAGAAGCTGTCATCCCAGTAGAAATCGGAGACCCCAGCCCCAGAAAAACGGTTGGAGGTAACGACGAAGAAGCAGAACGAGACCTCATAGACGAGGCAAGAAGCATAGCCCACGTCAAAGAATTAGCACTCAAACAAAGGATCAGCCTAAGGTATAATCACGGCGTCATCCGACGAGAATTCGCGGACAACGACCTCGTCCTACGACGAAACGACATCGGCCTCCCGACCCCAGGAGAAGGAAAGCTCGCACCCAACTGGGAAGGACCATACAGAGTCAAGGCCGTAATAGGAAAAGGAGCGTATAAACTCGAACGACTAGACGGCAGCGAAATACCAAGAACTTGGAACGCGGCCAACCTACGAAGATACTATACTTAAATAAAGTCACTCTTTATTTTTCCTTTTAATCACCCTTTATTTCCCTTTATTTTTTATTGTTCATTGTCTTTTAGAACCTCGGGTACTCTTTCCCTCACGAAGGGTTTTAACGAGGCCCAACTATTCAAATAAAATTCTTTACAAGTTATTTTCACTTCATCCCCATTACAAGTCACTACTGTTTTTTAAAACACCAAACGAAGACACGGCCATCGCTGGAGGACTGATCACCCTCCAGGCCGAACACACGGGTACCCAAAAAACCGACCAAACAAACGGTTATGATAAACGAAACACCTAAGGCCCGAACGGCTAAACAAAACATCCAAAAAACGGATCATACGAAGACCCAAAAAACGGTCATAAATTTCTCACAAAACAAAGTTACGGCTCTCAAGCCACTAGAAACAAATCTACACATAGTTCAAAACTAAATACAAAACAACTATTCAAATATCAACAATCCGCCCATCACGGACGGTCTTGAATGCTCCCGTCATAGACACATCCACACCAGGGGCCAACACCTGAAATTGCGCCCTCATCGTCTCCTCGGTTGCAGCAACGGCCTCCCCAGCATCAGCCAACAAAGCCGCTTTCTCCTTCTTCAAGGCTTCGACCTCAGCCTTCAGAGTTTCCGACTCGGCGAGAAGCAAGGCAGCTTGAGAACTCGCATCCGAGGAACGTTTCCGCTCCTCAGCCAGTTGAGAAAGAAGCGAAGTCTCAACACCGGCAAGGCGGAGTATCTCCGCCCCGGAATCCTCCGACGACTTCTCCGCCTTCTCCTTCGCAGTCTTCGCAGCCTCAAGCTCTTCCTTCAACTTGCTCACATCGGTTTGGGCCTGCCGAAGCTTCTTTTCCAACAAACCCACTTGAGCCATCACAGGCTCGACCTTCCGAACAACCGCGGCAGAACGAAGAAGAGCACGATAAACCGACTCAGCCTGAAACGAGACGTCACAACCATCAAAAAATGACTCCGTTCCAGGCATTAAGTGCTGATCAATGAAACCCGTGGCGTCAAAACGCCGATCCATCACACTAGGGACCAAGCCCTCCTCTTCAAAAGTTTCACTACCCGGCTCCTCCGGCCTACTTCTCTTCCGAGAAGCCTCGGTAGAAGCCAGTACAACGACTTCCGGCGATCCGGGAGGAGCTTCAACGCCAGTGTGCACCCCCGAGGAAACCACCTCTTGAGGAACAGCCTGAGAATCTGCAGCTGGAGTCGGAGCCGGAGAAGGAGACGACGACCCCTCCCCCCGACCCAACGCTGCCCTCAACCTCGCCAAAGTAGTCAGCCCTCCAGCCATCTCAACTAAAAAAGAAACAAGAAAGGAGTTATTAAAAAAAAAAAAAAAAAGAGAAGAAGAAGAAGAAGAAGAAGAAGGAAGCAAAACACACCAATATATGTCCGACACGCCTCAGGATCCCCCATAACGTCTCGAGGACTTAACGGGCGTTCACCAAACAAATGCCACAAAACTTTGGCAATATCCTTATCCTCCCGAGACAAATCATCGTAGGAGATCTTAGTTAAAACCGACGGCCCGGCACCAAAATTCCAATAGGTCGGAAACCGGCACTCGCCCTCCAAAGTAAGCCAAAACGGGTGGTGCCCCCGAACGGGGCGCACCTTAAAGTACTCCCATTTAAACCCATGAAACGAATCTTCAAACAACCCGAAGATCCGGCGATGGGGCTGAGCACGAAACGACATATATCCTTTCTTGTGCTTCCCCTCCTTAGTCGGAAGAGTGCACAAGAAAAGAAAGAGGAAAACGGGAACCGAGGCCGGGAGCTCAAGGTACTGGCACACCAACTCAAAACACCGAACAGCCGCCCAGCTGTTCGGATGAAGCTGAGACGGTGCCACGGAACACCGGCTAAGCAAACCCTGAACAAAAGGCGAGAACGGGAACCGCACACCGAGCCGAGTAAACATGGACTCATAAACCCACATCCAGTCCGGCACGGTGGGTGAACGGAGGTTCAAGTAGCAAACGCGCTCGTCGGCATCAGGAAGGACGAGCTCGTATCGCCCCTCCTCTTCACCACCGCCACAAATCGCCCCCCGATCGCGGAGCCGTTGGAGATCATCCTCCGTCATCCGCGACGGAACGCCCCATACATCACTGGTCACCCAACCGTAGCGATTGGGGACGCCCCTGGAAGGGGCTACCGGGGCACCCACACTCTCATTTCGCCGACGCTGCATACCTAAAACAAGGGAGGAGCACCACCATCAGCCTACCAACTCCGCACAATATCAAAAAACAAAAACCTAAACACCACTACAAAGCAAAGCAGAAAATGGCGGTGCTCAGCCCCTTCCCCAAACTCAAAACGCCAAACACAGCAAGACAAAAACAGGAACAGGCACACAAACAAACGTATGGAAGAAATAGCAGAAAAGGAAAAACCAACCTGGTAAAAACAGAAGGAAACTTGAAAGAAACACTGAGGAGAAGCAGAAACAGCACCAGAAAGCAAAATCCACCAAAGCAGTTTTTTCTCAGGAAAGGGAGAAAGTTCTCTTCCAAAAGAAAAAACGGACGAGGGAAATAGAAGCCAAAACGAAACGGTTTCAAAAAGACGAAAGGACACAACTGACCCTGGACATAATGAAAATAATAGGGGCAAAAAGGAGAAAACACCTCCTCAATAAATGACCCCCTCGAAAAAGCAAACTAATCAATTACGCCTCAAAAAACGCAACAGGCGCAGCAGGCACGGAAAGGTCACGTCAAAGACCAAAATGCGGTCAGGACAGATCCTTTACCAAACGAAACCGAGAAACCGACCTCGTCACCAAACGAACACTCGAAGACACGATGAGAGAACATCTCAAACTCTCAGCGAGAAACCGACCTCACTCGCTCTCCCGCTGCGGGGGCAACTGTTACGGATCCAGCCCACGGACCCCGGACCCATGACCAAAACCCGAACCCGGCTTACCGGGTCAACCCATCTCGACTTTCTAGAAGGCACCGAATCGGCCCTCTAGATCCTCTAACTAACTTTCGAATTCAAACATCTCCCTTATCTTAAGCAAATAAGATAAGATAAGATTATCACCATCACCTATAAATAGAGGACCCAGGTCCCTCCAGGTATTCATTCATTCCACACATCTGATACCTCTTAGATCTATTCTGACTTGAGCGTCGGAGTGTCTTTGCAGGTACCCCCCCCCCCCGCTCCATCAGGGCCGTCCAAACATCCGATCCGTCCCGCAGGTTCCCGATCCTCCTCTCAATCCGCATCAGAAGCATTCTGTACAATATATATAATATTTTAGATAAATTGTAATAATATTTTAATATAATATTAAAATATAAATTAATTTTTTAATTATTTTTAATATTTTTTAATTATATAAAAATTTAAAATATATTTTATTTTAATAACTAATAATATATATTATTTTTAAATTCATTTCAATAATATATATTAAGTATAAGATTGGATACGCTGATACATAATGATATTTAAATATATCAAAGTGTATTTAGAGAAAAAATTTTCATTTTTTATTAAAATATGGTTAAACACAGAAAGCATACATATCAAATAAGTATCAATATATATCGTATCTGAAATATGTCTAACACAAAGATACAATCAATAAAAAAAATATCCGTACTTTATAGGATATACGTGTCACATGAATATGTTTTATTTTTGCTCCATTCCCTCTTAAGAGTTTAAACCGTCTTACTTATGGGCTGTGCCATGTGCTTCATTCAACTAAATTGCAATAACTATAATTTATGTTTGGGTTTGAAGGAAGTAGAAAATAAAAGCAAAAATATCAATAAAAAAAATAAATAAATACTTAAGTATTAACAAAAATAATCAAATAATTAAAAAGTAGGTTATTTATTTACAATATTAACAGATTTACAACAACAAAAAATATGATACCAATTACATAGTCTTTGGAGACGACGCAAAAAATTTAATGAGTAAGAATTGTGTCGGTTCAAAAATTTAGACAAAATAACTTCCATTACAAGTATAGTTTAAACCGGCAATTAACTCTCACAATCAAAGTTTAAAATATAAGATTTGTCACAATCCAAAACAAATATAAACTAGGAGCTTTAAATTCCGGGTCGTCTTTCCTCGAACATGCAATTTGGTGTACACACTCTTGATTGTGAATTCATGGGGTTGTCAATCATATAACGGAAATATAAAAGAACTAAAAAATAAAAGAACTATCAATGGATCAAAAGACAATTAATGCAATTTAAAGGAAAATAAGATCAAAACTAGTGAAAATGTGATGAATGCATAGAAGAGCCTTGACTTGGGAATGAGAATTAAGGAATCTTATCATCATCATAACCACAACTATGATAATTATGATGAGTTAATCTCACTTTGTCAACCCTTAACATCGAGGAGTAAGTCAAGCAAGCATAATTGACCTTAATCCACAAGTCTTAGCTAACTTACTAATTAACTTAGTAAAAAGCTAGCGTTAGTGGAAACAAGAGTCAACTAACAACCCAAGAATTACCACTAAATGTCGGACATTATGACTCTAGTATCCTAGGAACACATTTTCCAAGCCAAGGGGTGAAAATATACACAAAATCCATAATTGACATTTTTCACAAACACTTGCTGGACAACAAAGCAAAGCATAGCAAATTGCAAAAGATAATGAAAATTATAATCAAACTATGCGCAATATTAATAATAGAAACTCAATCAAGCATATATAAATCATAAAATATCAAATTCATCAACAAAAGATTCAAGAAATCAAAATTGAGCAAACTAACAAAATAACTTCTATTATAAGAAAGCAAGAGTAAATGTGATGTAATTAAAGAGAAATTAAAGAATACTTACAAAAGAGTAAGCCAAATCCAAAATCAAAATTGAAATTATAAAATTCTACTATGAACCCTAATTAAAACCCTAAGAGAGATTCCCTAAACTACAAAACTATTCCTACTCCTAATAATGCGTCATGTAATGTAAAGGTGAGCTCTCTTTCATATATGATGTTCACCCTTTGATATACGCTTCAAATTCAGCTTCAGGAAGTCTAGAATTGGGCCAAGAGGCCCTCAAAATCACGAGCCACGTGCTTAATTAATGAGGTCACGCGCCCAAACTTGTGCGCCCAAAAAGCAAGGGGAAGTGTTGGCTAACTTAACCAAAGTGGTGAACCAATTGGCCTCATTGTGCACAACTATCCAAGACACCCTCATTGTTAAATGTGGAGGATTAGTTAAAGAACACAATGAGAAGGAGAATTTGGAGCTTCAAGGGAAAGAGGAAGAGTTAAAGTAAGAAGTGCAACAAGAGGAGGAAGCCGAGCTTGTTGAAAAAGAGAAATGAGTGGTTGAAAATCTAGGAGATGTTGGGTGTAAAGAGGAATCTCAAGTTGAAGAGCCTTCTTCCATGGAGTTTGAAAGTGATGTCAAGGAGGATAGTGCACAACCTCCAAGACACAATATGATTGAAGAATTGGAAGAAGTGGTACAAGCAACAAGTCCTCCTATCTATGATGATTCCACATCAACATATGATCCTTTTGAGCTTGATGAATCCTTCCAAATTGGACTTGGAATTGATATTGAGGTAGATTTCACTCAACCTCCTATTTATGATTTGAGTGATGGGGAAGAGATTGAAGACATTGGTGAAGAAGAATGTGAACTTGAGGAAGCTTGGAAAGATGTAGAGCTTGAAGAACCTTGCCAAGTGGTGGAAGCCCCTAGAAGAGGATGGACGGGAGTAGAACATTCCTTATCAAGACCGTTGGGAACTTCTCCACCTAAGTCGCCATCCAATCCTTCATTTGAGTGGGTAAAACTCATAACTCTTAGCTTTATTATCCCACTTGAATTTGGTTTGCTTGAAACGGATGGCCAACTTAGGGCGCTTTGTGAAATGAAGCGTAAGAGAAGGATGTTTAGTGGTTGGCATTGTAAATCTAGGCTCATTATGGTTGGAAGCTCAAAATTTAGGAGCATGGATTGGTGTAGTGGTCAATTGGATGGGTTTAGGAGGATAGTTTGGTGCCTTAGTGACAATTTGGCTTGCCTACTACCCGGAGAAAATTACCATGATCAACTTGAAGACGGGTGTGAAAACAAAGTGTGGGATCCCGGATTACAAGAGGAGGATCAATTTTGGGAGCTCATGGTTTGTGAAGAACTCCATCAAAGCTTGGAAATATTAATTTTGAATGATGGAGCTTATTGGAATTCCAAGTATTGGTAAATGTTCAAGGATGGATTCAAGCACAAGCCACTTTGATGAGAGCTCCCCATAAGTCCAACTTAAGAACAATAAACAAAAGTGCTAGGTGGGTGACAAACGGAATTTTCGCTAGTAAAGAATTCACAATAAATTCTCGTTGAAAGTATAGTTTCTAAACCAACAAGAATCCTTTCGTACAAAAGATTGTTTGTTACAAGTAACAAATCCCTAATAAATAAAAACCGAAGTATTTAAACCTCGGGTCGTCTCTCAAGGAATTGCAGGGAGGTGTAGTTTATTATTGGTTATGGAAAAGTATCTTTTTGGGGTTTTTTTTTAGATAAGGAATAAGAAAAGTAAATGGTAAGAAAATAAACTAATAACTAGAAAAGCTCTTGGCAAGGTATGAGAACTGAAAATTCTATCCTAGTTATCCTTATCAATTGTGATGAGAATTGTTCATTGCTCCCACTTAGTTAACCCTCAATGAATGAAGGAAAGTCAAGTGGACTAATCAATTTGATTCCTCAAGTCCTAGTCAACTCCTAAGGAAAGACTAGCTTTAGTGGAATCCAAATCAATCAGCGACTTCCAATTATCAATCAACAAGGGAGTTTGATAACTCAAGTGTCACCAATTACTCAACCAAAGCCAAGAACATAGAAGCCTACTATAACATCCTTCTAAGCATTTTGTCAAGTATTTAGAGGGTATAACATAAAAACATAGAAAACTAGCTAGGAATATTAAATCCAAACAACCAATTGCAAACATCAATCAATAACAAATAGTAGAAGAAGCAATAAATCTGAAATACCTCAAATTGTATTAAATAAAAAATCAATATAACATGAGAATTCATAAACTAAAGTAATTAACAAGGGAAATCAATAAACTATAATACCAAGACAAATAAAAGTAGAAGAGAAATCCTAAATCCTAAAACCTAAGAGAGAGGAGAGAGCCTCTCTCTCTAAAAACTACATCTGAAACCTAAAATTGTAAATAATGAGAAGTGAATGATCAATGAATCTGATTCCCCCACCCTGCACCTTCTATTCTGTGTTTTCTGGGCCGAAAATTGGGTCAAACACAACCCAGAAATCGCTGGGGGCGATTTCGGATACGTACAACACGTTGCGCAAGTCACGCGTACGCGTAAGTCACGTGTGCGCGTCATTTGGCAAAATTCCTTGTCACGCGTACAAGTCGTTTATCTTCTGCGCTAGGCACGCATGCACGTCATCCATGCGTGTGCGTCGCTGCCAGCTTCTCAAAACTTCATTTTTCATGTTCCTTCCACTTTTGAATGTTTCTTTTCCATCCTCTAAGCCATTCCTGCCCTATGAAACCTGGAAACACTTAACACACAGATCACGGCATCGAATGGTAATAAAAGATAATTAAAATTAACAGTTTAAAGGCTTAGAAAACATGTTTTCAATTATATCACAGAATTAGGAAGGAATTATAAAATCATACAAATTATACGAATAAGTGAGCAAGGACTTGATAAAAATCACTCAAATGAGCACAAGATAAACCATTAAATAGTGGTTTATCAGTGGGAGACACCCCACCATGGTAACATCTTTCCCTATTTCTTTTTGTAAATATTGGTAAAAATAAGTTTAATTTCATGTTTTGTTTAGTTAGTTGAGTTTAGTTGGGAGTCTAGTAGGTTAAATAAGATTTTATGGTGTTTTGGTAGCTGTTTGGAGGTTTGAAATGCTTGGTTTGGTGCAAGAACTTGGAAAAATTTTGAAAAACAGAGCACCATGCCATGCGTACGCATCACCCACGCGTACACGTGACCCCAAGTTTTTCAACCATCCATGCATACGCCTCGCCCAGCGTACGCGTGAAATCCAAATTTTCATGCTCCCATACAAATTCTAGAGAGTTATGCGCGTTTTGGGCTGGAATGGTGCCTCTAGCACAAAATCCACGCACGCGTACGAGGCACTCTACACGTACGCGTCGCCTCTCTGATTTGACCATCACGCGTATGCATGACCCACGCATACGCGTTGCAACCATTTCACCTCACCATGCCTACGCGTCACTCCACGCATACGCATGGGCGCTTTGCCCTGTTTTACCCACTTCTTTTCTTCTCTTTTTTCCATTTCTTTCATTCCTCTCTCTTCTCTTATTTTCTTTCCACCCTTCAACCATCACCCAACACTACCAAACACCGTCTATCACCAACTCTTTTAGTTAGTTAGTTAGTTAGTTAGTTAGTTAGTTATTTAATTAGTTTAATTTTTGTTTAATTTTCTATTTTTCATTATAAGTTGTTGAGTTAAGAAATTAACTAACATAGTTGATGATGACAAACATTAGATTATTGGACTTATTACCTAATTAGCTTTGATTATTTTGGTTGAGTGATGCAGGCCAAAATCAATATATAGCAGCAGCCCAATACAAGTCAAGCTGAATCTATTTTAGTGGGCCAAAAAAAAAATAGAAGCCCAAAAGTGATGAATGGGCTGAACTTGAAAAGAACCCAACCCAAGCCCAATTTTATATCACTCAAGGTTGATCCCTCCAATTTGCTTTCACCAAAGCAACGTTCACTTTTACCTGTCTTGCTAAAAAATCAGAGAAGTTAGAGAAAGCTTAGTTCCTAAGCTAGTCACCGAAGAAGAAAGAAAGAGAAGGTTAGGCAAGAAAGGTTGAGGTCTAATCAACCAAATCAAACCAAGGCAAAGGTCAAAGGTAACACATTTTCTATTGCATACATATTGCTTTCTTCTCCTCTTCCCAACTCTCTGCCAGTCCGATTTGGACGCGGTGCGTCCGTCTTCATACTAGTCGTCTGCCATTTAGCGTTGATTCTCAGGTCCCCAGCAATGGCACAAAAGTTCTGGGGGTTACCTGAAACGGGATATTGGTTGGGCTTGCTTGTGAGGTCCAAGCGTCCAAAGAAGGTGATCTTCGACTTTGTTCTGCGTCACGGAGCCGCCGTCCGAGTTGTGTGTTTGAATGGATGGGAGGTGGTACCTGCAAGACACTCCGATGTCTAAGTCAGTAAGGGTTTAAGCAGGTTTAAGTGTATTGGAATTTAAAGATACCCGAGTGTACCAGGATATTTATGGGGGACGTGTCAATAACCACCGTTGGATTAGTTCCACTTCTGATGGTGGATAACCATCTCTTTATCTTAGGGTTGTTGAGATCTCTCTTTTAGAAGTGAGTGAGAGATTCAAGGAGGCAATTACTCACTTAGATCATTATGAGCTGCCTGCTTCAGTCGGTCCCAACCTTTTAGAAAAGATCGGATAAGTGGATAAGGCCACTCTTCTTGACTGGGTCTTTTAACTTTATTGGTACTAACTTATATTTTGGATAAGGATATGAATAGATTTATAATTTAACATCCTAAAAAACAAATATAAAAATATTATTATTAAGTAGTTGTATAAAATTATTATGAATTTCGAATAAAATACTAAACCATAAAACTTGCAGCTTTTTCTAGTTTATCATTATGGAATTTTATTTTGAATTAAAATAATTTATTAAATTAATATAAAAATACTAAAAATATAACAAATTATCTATAATAAATTGTTTTTATTTTAATTATAAATCTAAGTAAATATAATTTAAAATTACTTTAGTTATTATTATTGTTGTTGTTGTTTTTATTATTGCTATCATTATCAGTATTATTAGAATATATAATTATTTAATATCAATTTTCTCATTCATGTTCGACATGTTCACTAGTATATATAAAGGAATAAAAAGGAAAAAGTGGAAGAATCACGTCGCTTTTAAATTTTTAGTAATAGCATGCTAAAAAATCTATTACTAAAAAATGCGGAGCATGTATATATAGCAGCTTCTTTAATTACATTCCGAAATGCCTTCACATCTCGCTCAAGATAAAGGTGCGGTGATGGATGTAGTCAAGGGTATCCGTTGTCTTGCATTCTGTTTTTTTAAATGATGATTGATGAGCACGTTGAGCGGTGCAAGTAATTGTACATGGAAGTTTATGAAGATTTGTTCTTATTTGACCGGTCATCATGAATAAGGGAAGATGATGGAATGGCAAAAATTATGCATAAGAAATTTGTAACGCCAAACGTTTATTCTCTCTATTTAATGATAAGTACTAAAACTTGTTTTTCATTAAAAATTTCGTCTAATAACACGTATTTAATTGATTAAAAATAATATTTTAATATATATATATATATATATATTACTTTTCTTATTTATAAATTAAAATAATAAAAAATCAATCCACTTAGAATTTAATAAAATTTAAATTTTAATAGATTTAAATTAACTAGATATTTATAAACACAGAAGTACTATTTGAAGGATATTAATTAGCGAAGAGACGTTATAATAAATAAAATAAAAAATAAATCTATATATATACAAATTGTAATTATTTATTTTAATTCTTAAACCTTCCATTAGACTCTTCAAAATGGTTTGTGTTTATTCTTCAAATTATAATTAATTTTGATTTTACAATCAGATATTTCAATTCGGTTTGAGATATTCTCTGGATCCTAACATATTATCCGAAGAGCATAATTGGAATATGAAATAATTAATTCAGATCATATTCTATTAAAGAATTTTGAACAAATCTCTCTAGTATACAAGAAGATAAAATATAAATACAAGAGAAAATATCTGTAACATTTTATTAGGTTAAGCTTTACCTTATAATCATAAAGTAGAAGTGATAAAGCATCACGACATGTTTAAAACTCATAACATAATATATAATTAAGGAGTATTAAAATTAAAAGTCTGATGAAAGAAATAGAAAATCAAATAGCAACTCAGGATTGCAAAACGCGAAACATTTTCGCGATAACTAAAGCGCATTGGCACGAATAAAAGCAAAATACATAAAATTTTGTATAGTTCCAACAAATACAAGGTAATAGATAAATAAGTTATATATATATATATATATATATATATATATATATATATATATATATATATATAGAGTCAAAGGAGAATTAGTTGGTGTCTGTAGAGTTTAGGTTTGCTAGTTTTAAAGATACAACAGAGTTTTTGATAATAAAACAGCTACATCTTGTCTCTCAGTTTTTAAAATAAAAAGTCTCAAAGGCAACAATATACAAAAATAAAACATCGAGCCATCCTTTGCTCTGTCACTGTTCGTGAAACTTACTGAGGTGGGTTGCGAATTGTATTTGAAAAACAATAACAACATATGGTATGAGAGTCGGAAGTTTTTAGTACAGTAACAGTACCCAATAGATAAGATATAAGGTTCCGAGAAGACAAAGGCAATCCCAGAACTTCAACAGTAAAAAAAAAATCTGAACCTAGAATTATACTAAACCATAAAACAGTAAGGTATACTAGGCCTAACTAATTATGCTCATACATCTTTAGTTTTCACTCAACCTTTCTGCTCCGAGGGTTACCTGAAACTGTAGGTCGATCTCGGACGAGATCTTGTGGTGGTGGTCGGCGCTAACGTGTCCGACTTGTTGGACTTGGTGGAGCTGCTGATCCTTCATCACCGGAGGGTGGTGGTACTTGCAAGAGACTCCGATGCTTAAGTTAGCATGGGCTTTAAGCAGGTTTTTAGTAGAATCAGAGTATGAGTATACCTGGGTGCTCTAGTGTATTTATAATAGTGTGGAGTGACCTTTCTAGAGATAAGATAGTTATCTTATCTTATCTTTGAGTGAAATCATCTTATCTTTAAGGGAACCTGCCTTTATCTTTCTAGGCTTTGGCTACCTTTAGATTGGGCTGTGTTCCTTCGTTTGGGCCTGCTTTGGGCTCCTCTGGCGATTTGGCCGATCTCTTTGAGAAGAGGTCGGTAATGGACCAATCATCCAAGAGGTCGGTCATGGGCCAACCTTCCAAGAGGTCGGTCATGGGCCAACCTTCTAAGAGGTCGATCATGGGCCAACCTTCCAAGAGGTCGGCCAACCCGGTCCTTTATAGCTCGAACCGATGCATGTACAGTGCCCCTACTTGAGTTCTTGACCTTTCCGTGAGATCGTGCTTTCAGAGCTTCGATCTCTTTGGGGAAGTCGTGCTCAAGCATCTTGACTTTGGTCGATCTTGAGTAGTTTCTCCTTGTGCGAGTCTGGTATTGCCATTTTTAGTTTGTTGAAAGGACTTTTTAGCCTTCTTCTGATTTGTTTTTCTTCACTGCTCGGGCTTTTAGTCATAATCCAACAACTTTTTAGGCAATGTTCCGATGGGGAACCTTTTTATAGTTTGTTTCGATGACTTTTTAACACCGTTTTGATTTGTGCTTTTGCCTTTTAAGTAGTGTATTTTTTTCAAGACTTCGTACCTTTCAGAAAAGTATTCCTGGCCTTCCTCTGGCCATTGCGAGATGTCTTTGTCCCTTTTGTGGATCTTTGTAGAGTGTTGGTACTTTGTTGTCTGACCTCTTTTTGATCACTTCTGGTTTTGTCCATCTTCTGCTTGGTCGAGGTGATCCTTGGGGCTAACTTGTCCGACAACTTTTTAGTGTTCTCGTAGAACCTATTTTTAGTTAGTCTGAACAATTTTGATAGCCTTGTCGTGGAGTCGTGGCTTTTTGGGCAGAACTGTGTCCCTTCTAGCGCACGCCTTTCGTTGGTCCGACTTCTCTTGTCGATCTTTCCTCGAGTTATTTTTAGTAATCCATTTTTAGTCAGGGCTGGCCAGGCCTCAGCTATGGATTACTTTTTATAACTTTGTAGCTTTTGATCAGTCTGGTCCGACTTCTTCATGTTGTATTGTTCTAAGTTATTTTTAGCAATATATTTTTTCTCAAACCTCGTCA
The DNA here is from genome assembly GCF_014773155.1 of Arachis stenosperma. Taxonomy (NCBI): domain Eukaryota; kingdom Viridiplantae; phylum Streptophyta; class Magnoliopsida; order Fabales; family Fabaceae; genus Arachis; species Arachis stenosperma. The sequence continues at coordinate 38,796,185 of NC_080377.1, read as the reverse complement.
GACCTCTTTCTATGGATTACTTTTTATAACTTTTTGTCGCTTTGGTCGATTAGTCCGACTTCTTTGCGTCAGTCCATCCTAAGTTATTTCTTGTAATCCATTTTTAGTCAGGGCTAGCCAGGCCTCAGCTATGGATTACTTTTTATAACTTTTTGTCGACCTTGTCGTGATCGGGCGGTGAATTTGATTTTCACCATGCCGACTTGTAGCTTTGTCTTGATCGGGTAGTGAATTTGGTTTTCACTTTGCCAATCATTGTCGAAATCGGACGATGAATTCGGTTTTCATCGTGATCGGGCGATGAATTTGGTTTTCATCTTGCCGACCTTGTCGTGATCGGGTGGTGAATTTCGTTTTCACCTTGCTGACCTGTCGTGATCGAGCGGTGAATTTGGTTTTCACCTTGCCGACCTGTTGTGATCGGGCAGTGAATTTGGTTTTCACCTTGCCGACCAGTCGTAATCGGGCGTCTTGGTAGGAAACTTTTTTAGGAAATCTGAAAACTTTTAAACAATAAAATGAAGACATGAATACGAGTGTGTATATGTTAGTGCTTACCCTTCTAGTTCGGGCAATCTTTTAGATCTCGGCCTGGCGCCTTTCTTAGATTGCAGGCATGCCATGACCTTGGTAGCTCTCGCCCCTCGAGGTCAGACACTTTGTGGTAACCTTTCCCCAGTACCTCTGAACAACTTGGTATGGTCCTTTCTAGGTGGCTGCTAGCTTCCTTTCTCCTGACCGATCTTAGGTCTATTCGACGCTTTAGTGCTTTCTTTCTAATCCGAGCTTTTTCTCGGACTTCTAGAAGTAGGTCAAGCTCTTCCCTTTGAGTTTTGGGAGTCGGTTGTGATGACTTGCATCATTTACCCTTTTTCTTATCTAAAAGGACCATAAAAAGAGTATAATCTCATTGAATTAATGCAATTTCATGAACCAAATGATATATAATATGTACATTGCTTTGAAATGGGTTTGTGCTGAATTTTAGGTGAAAAGAGCAACAAAAGGGGAAGAAAATAACAAATAAAGCTGGGCGTGTGAAGCTAGGCGTGCCATATGAAGTTCTAGGCGTGGCACGTCAAGCTTTTGAACCAACTCTCAATAATGGGCATGCCACTTGGAGCTTTGGGTGTGGCACGCCAGGCCAGCATTCCAACAAGGGAGATTGAAGCGTTCAACATGGGCGTGTCACTTGATGTCGAAGGCGTGGCACGCCAACCTCAATTGTGACTTGGGCGTGCCACTTGGAGCTATGAGCATGGCATGTCAAGTTTGTGAGGCCAAGATCTCAAAGAGGGTGTGCCACTTGGTGTTTTGGGCATGGTACGCCAGGCTTAAATTCTAGAGGAGTAATTTTGATCCCCACTATGGGCGTGGCACGCCAAGAAGTGGGCGTGCCATGTCGGGGCATATGCCAGCCTAACCTTCTCTCATTCAAATGAAGATATTGTTCATACCCTGGGTCGAGCTATCCGACCTGGGATGATTGGAGATCAAGCGACCGACCTCCTTAGGTCCGACTAGCCGACCTCTTCTCAAAGAGCTCGGCCAAATCGACAGGAGAGCCCAGTAAGAGGCCCAAACAGAGGAACACGACCCAAATCCAAGGGGAACCCAAGCTTATAGAGATAAAGGCGGTTCCATTGAAGATACGCTGACCTCAGCTCAAAGATAAAGATAAGATAAGATAACTAACTTATCTTATCCAAAAGGTCACATCTCATCATTATAAATACGCTGGAGCACCCAGGTATAACTCATACTCTGATTCTACTCAATACCTGCTTAATACCCTTGCTAACTTAAGCATCGGAGTCCCTTGCAGGTACCCCCACCCTTCGGTGACAAAGGATCAGCAGCACATTCAGTCCAACAAGTCGGACACACCAGCTCCGGCCGCTATTCACCAGCCAGACACATCGGTTCCGATCAGCACAGAAGATCTCGTCCGAGATCGACCTACAGTTTCAGGTAACCCCCGGAACATTGGCGCCGTTGCCGAGGAACCTGGAAGTCATCCCATCACCATGGCGGACGACCATGACAACGACCACGATTCAGGTCTGGCGGATCGGACACCGCACAAAAACGTGGATGTCACGCTACAAAACACTCCGGAAACCAACAAAGACAAAAACTCATCAAATTCAGGGGCAATAGAAGTGCTCCTGGATCGCCTAAAACAACTGGAAAAAGAAACCCAACAACAACGGAAAATTGGAAGAGATCTCCAAAGAGAGGTGCGGCGACGTCGGGAGTTGGAAGAAAAACTACAGCAATTGGAAGCCGATCTCAAATCAAAAGCCCCCCGGGCTAATCTCGAGGAAAATTCACGCAAAGAGCAAGACCCGTTCACCAGGGAAATCATGAAAACCAAAATTCCAAAAGACTTCAAACTCCCGGATATGACTCTGTATGATGGCACCACGGATCCCAACCACCACCTCAGCAACTTCAGAAGTAGAATGTACCTCACTGACGCCCCAGATGCTGTTCGCTGCAAAGCTTTTCCAACAACCCTCACAAAGACAGCGATCCGATGGTTCGACAACCTACCCCCGAAGTCCATCTCAAGCTTTGATGACTTAGCTAAAAAATTCCTAGCCAGATTCTCCATTCAGAAAGATAAAGCCAAGCACGCCCCCAGTTTACTAGGGATCAAACAAGGAGATCGGGAGAGCCTCCGCAACTACATGGAGAGATTCAACAAAACATGCATGGACATACAAAGTTTACCAACGGAGGCCGCCATTATGGGACTCATTAATGGCCTACGAGAGGGACCTTTAGCCAATCTATCTCAAAAAAGTACCCGACCTCCTTAGACGAAGTACAGGAACGAGCGGAAAAATACATCAACATGGAAGAAAATGCTCGGTTAGGAGAGACCTCAAAGAAGTCTGCCATACAGAAAAAATCTCCCCAGCACGGCCACTCAAAGGCAAAAGGGGAGGAGGAAACCGGAAGGAATATTGTGAATACCATCGAGTCCGAGGACACTCCACAAATGAATGCTTCGACTTAAAAAATATCATAGAAAAATTGGTGAGAGAAGGAAAATTAGATCGATTCCTGGCCACCCGAGATGATGATCAAAGAAAGAGACGAAGGGATGAAGATACCGAACGAACAGAACGATCACCTCGGACACCAGAAAGACATGTCCACATGATACATGACAGATTCACAGCAGGTGGGATCTCCAAATCCTCTCGCAAAAGATATCTCAAAGAAGTATATCATGTCGAAGGAGAGGAGAAAGCACTCAACATTCCGGCAATTACATTCACTAAAGAGGACGCATCCGGCATCATCACAAGACACGATGATCCCATGGTTATCACCATCATATTGGCAAATGCCAACCTACACTGCACCTTAATAGACCAAGGGAGTTCTGCCGACATCTTATTCAAAACAGCCTTTGATAATCTCGGCTTGGAAGAAAAAAAACTTAAAGCATATCCAAACAGCCTGTTTGGGCTAGGAGATACCCCGGTTCGACCACTCGGATACATACCACTACATACAACCTTCGGAAAAGGGGACCAATCCAGGACCCTCAAAATAGACTACATCGTAGTCGATGTAAGTTCAGCTTACAACACTCTCATAGGACGGACAACACTCAACCAACTCGGTGCAATAGTCTCGACCCCACACCTATGTATGAAGTTTCCAACACCAAAAGGGATAGCCACGATAAAAGCAGACCAGAAGACGGCACGCCGCTGTTATAACGAAAGCCTAAACCTCAGAGGTAAAGGAGAAAAGTTCCACACAATCGAGCTGGGCGGAGTTCACCGACGAGAAGAACTTCGTCCCCAGCCAGAAGGTGAGATAGAAAAGATTCAGATCGGGGACACCTCGGAAAAAACAATCAATATTGGCACAATCCTAAAAGGAGATTTAAAAGAATTACTAATACAATTCTTGCGAGATAACGTCGATTTCTTCACGTGAAAAGCCGCAGACATGCCAGGCATAGACCCTAAGCTAATGTGTCATAAGTTGGCAGTTTATCCAGGATCTCGACCTGTGCAGCAGAGACGAAGAAAACTTGGGCCAGAGCGATCCCAAGCTGTGGACGAGCAAGTACAGGCACTACTGGAAGCCGAATTCATAAGAGAAGTCAAATACCCTCTATGGCTAGCCAACGTTGTCTTGGTGAAAAAATCAAATGGGAAGTGGCGAATGTGCACCGATTACACTGATCTCAACAAGGCTTGTCCAAAAGATCCATACCCACTCCCAAGTATTGACGCTCTAGTAGATGCTTCCTCTGGATACAAATATCTCTCGTTTATGGACGCATACTCGGGGTACAATCAAATCCCCATGTATCCACCAGATTAAGAAAAAACCTCGTTCCTAACACCGAAAGCAAACTACTGCTACATCGTGATGCCTTTCGGTCTCAAGAACGCATGAGTTACTTACCAAAGGCTAATGAATAAAGTCTTCTCGGATCACATCGGAAAGATCATGGAAGTCTACGTGGACGACATGCTAATTAAAACACAAAGTGAAGAGACATTACTGTCCGACCTAGCCCAAGTGTTCGACACCATTAGGAAGCATGATATGCGACTCAATCCAGCAAAATGCACCTTTGCGGTAGAAGTAGGCAAATTCTTAGGTTTTATGCTCACACAACGAGGAATTGAAGCAAATCCAGATAAATGCCAGGCCATACTCAACATGAAGAGCCCAACCTACGTCAAAGAAGTACAACAACTCAACGGGAGATTGGCTGCCCTATCCCGATTCTTAGCAGGAGCCGCAATAAGATCCCTCCCCTTCTATGCTACTTTAAGAAAGGGAAAATAGTTCGAATGGATGACAGAATGTGAACAAGCCTTCCAAGACTTTAAGAAGTTCTTAGGACAGCCACCTATCCTATCCCGACCACGAGAAGGAGAACCACTCATATTATATCTCGCAGTAGGAAGCAGGGCAATAGCGTTGGCACTGGTCAGAGAAGACGAAAACGGACAACAACCGGTCTACTTCATTAGCAAAGCACTACAGGGATCCGAGCTGAACTATCAGAAAATAGAAAAATTTACCTATACTCTCGTTCTAACATCTCGACGACTCCGCCTTTACTTCCAGGCCCACACCATTAAAGTTCGAACTAACCAGCCCTTAAAAGGAATATTGCAGAAAACAGATTTAGCAAGCGGAATTCTACAATGGGCAGTCGAGCTGTCAGAGTTCGACCTCCAATATGAAGCTCGGACGGCCATCAAATCACAATACCTGGCCGACTTTATCGCAAAATTCACAGATGCCCTGGAAACTCCCATAGAGTGGAATCTCTATGTGGATGGTTCTTCAAATAAAATGGGAAGGACGCAGGAGTGATAATAGAAAGCAACCAGGGAACCCAAGTTGAGCTCTCCCTCAAGTTCGGATTCCCGACTTCAAATAACCAGGCGGAATACGAAGCATTGCTAGCTGGTTTGAAATTGGCTGAAGAGATGGGAGCTCGAAAACTTAACATTTACAGCGATTCGCAAGTGGTCACATCACAAATAACAGGGAGCTACCAAGCCAAAGATCCCATCATGAAAAAGTATTTGGATAAGACCAAGGAACAGCTCGGACAAATCGGGGAATACAAGATCTACCACATACCCCGTGAGCAAAATGCCCGAGCTGACGCACTCTCAAAACTAGCCAGCACCAAACCAGGGGGCAACAATAGAAGCCTCATCCAGGAAATGTTACAGAACCCATCAATCTCGGAAGCAGAAAAAGTCCTAACCATAACAGGCCAGGACCAAGGATGGATGATCCCCGTAATCAACTACCTCAAAACAGGAACGCTCCCCACAGAAGAAAAGGAAGCAAAGAGGCTAAAAAGGAAGGCATAGTACTACTCCATCATAAACAACATCCTGTACAAAAGAGGGATCTCGGTATCATTACTAAAATGCGTGCCGACTTCCCACACCAGGGAAGTGTTAGAAGAGGTACACGGCGGCATTTGTGGCAATCATCTCGGAGCACGGGCTCTCGCCAAAAAGATACTTCGGGCAGGGTTTTATTGGCCAACCTTACAGAAAGAATCTACAGAATTTGTAGAGACATGTCCACTATGTCAGAAACATGCCAACTTCCACATCGCCCCGCCAGAAGAACTCATTAGCGTGACTTCGCCTTGGCCGTTCGCAAAATGGGGACTCGACCGTCTTGGTCCCTTTCCCCAGGAACAGGGCAAGTTAAATTCCTCATAGTAGGGGTAGATTACTTTACAAAATGGATCGAGGCAGAACCCCTAGCCAATGCCACCGCCCAAAGAAGCCGAAAATTCTTATATAGAAATACTGTCACGAGGTTCGGAGTCCCATATTCAATAACCACAGACAATGGCACCCAATTCACAGACGCAGGCTTCAGAAAATTAGTAGCCGACTTGAATATAAAGCACCAGTACACCTCTGTCGAACATCCACAAGCCAATGGACAGGCCGAAGCCGCCAACAAAGTCATATTGGCAGGGTTAAAACGAAGACTGCAAGATGCAAAGGGAGCCTGGGCAGAGGAGCTTCCACAGGTTCTATGGGCATATCGAACGACGCCACATTCCACCACAAAGGAATCCCCTTTCCGATTAGCATACGGAATGGAGACAATGATTCCAGTAGAAATTGAAGAAGGATCGCATAGAGTAGTCCATTATAATGAGGGAGAAAACTCCCAACTTCAGAGGGAAGAACTCGACCTACTACCAGAAATCCAGGAAAGAGCTCGGATCAGAGAAGAAGCTCTAAAATGTCGAATGACTTCCAGATATAATCAAAAGGTAGTACCAAGAAGTTTCGCTGAGAACGATCTCATCTTAATCCGAAACGACATTGGAACAACTCGGCCCGGAGAAGGGAAGCTGGCAGCAAACTAGAAAGGAACCTACCGAGTCATAGAAGTACTTGGGAAGGGCTACTACCGACTGTCCGAACTCGATGGACGAATGCTTCCCAGATCATGGCACGCCTGCAACCTAAGAAGGTACTACAGCTAGAAAAGGCAACGGATCTCACTAGTGGATGTGCTCTTTTTCCTGAAAAGGTTTTTTAATGAGGCACCATGTTGAGATCTAGGTCATGCCCGACTTAAAGGGATAAGAAAATTCCCACATGTATATATTTGCATTTTTTCTTTGAATAAAGTTTATTTAGATATTCTACAAAGAATCCAAGATGCATTAATCTGAAGTATTCATCGTCCGATTATAAAGCGACAGGTCGGCAGAAAGTGAAAAACAATTTCACTGCACGACCACGATAAAGACAAATCGTCCGATAAAGGTGAAAACGCGATTCACCCAAAGGATGATCTAAAGATGCCAACCACTTTCTACAAATCGGCAAAGGTGAACACAGAATAATGTAAGAAGTTATCGAAAGCAATCCAAAAAAGAACCTGACGAGGTCATACGGATCGCTAAAATAATAACTTAAGGACTGGTCGAACGTTAAGAAGTCGAACCAAGTCAACCCAAGTTATAAGTAAACCCTGGAAAGAGGTCTGGCCAACCCTATTAAAGAGGATTACTTTAACTTAAAAGGGCCTGACATAACAAAGTCAGCCCAAAACAAAAAGTTATACAAGTAGTCCCTGAAAGAGATCTGACAAAGATCCAAGAAAGAGGACTACAAAAAATAACTTAAAGGAGACCGACATAACCAAGTCGGACTCCTACCACTAAAAAGTTATACAAGTAGTCCCTGAAAGAGATATGACAAAGATCCAAGAAAGAGGACTACAAAAAATAACTTAAAGGAGACCGACATAACCAAGTTGGACTCCTGCCACTAAAAAGTTATCAAAGTAATCCCTGAAAGAGACCTGACAAAGGTCCAAAAAAGAGGATTACAAAAATAACCTAGAAAGAGATCGACCTAACAAAGTCGATCTCCTACAAAACAAGTTATAAAAGTAATCCCTGAAAGAGACCTGACAAAGGTCCAAAAAAGAGGATTACAAAAATAACTTAGAAGAGGACCAACGCAAAGGAATCGGTCACAAATACAGAAAACTGAGAAACAAGTTGGACCTATATAATCACAGCCTCAAAGGATCCGAGATACAAGCAATAAAACGAAATAATCCAAGGAGGTCGAGCTACAAGGTTCCAGCATTCTCAGAAAGCAGAAGAGAAAACAAGTCAAAAACCTTCATATAATCCACAAAGTTATAAAGCCTCGGCGGCCATCAACACCTGCTAAAGATAGCGAGCTACTTTTTGTTTTTCAAAATAAAGTTGCTAAAACAAGCAACTAGAAACCGTCGGCAAAACAAACAAAGTTTTAAAAAGCCCACAAGCCGGGCCAACTACATAAATATCTAGAAAGAGATCAGCAAGCATCAGGAGCCTTCTTGGCATCATCAGGACAAGGAGAAGGAGGACGAGTCTGAATAGGCACGGCATCTATAGTTCCATCCTCCCAGTTCAAAACCTGGCAATCCAAATCAGGTGCAACCGGAGGAGCAGAAGAAGTCGACACTTTGGCAGAGGACACAGGAGGAGGATCAGCATCATTATCACCATCGTCATCAGGGACAATCTTGCCATCCCTGACAATATTGTCCAGGCTGAAAAGGGTGAGATCAGCCTCGGGAGCAATGACCCGAACTTGCTCCTTCAAATTCTCGTAAGCAGCAGTCACGCTGCCAACGAGATGACCTTAGAGCTCAGAATAATCTTCCCGGGCATTGTTCAACTCCTCCCTCAGGCGCATCACCTCCCGATAAGTCGTAACGTAACTCTCCTTATGAATCAAGGCTGTGTCCTCGGCCAACCTCAAAGAAGCCGCCAGTGAAAGGGAACTTGCCTTCTCATTCTCTAGATCCTTCTCCAACTTGGTCACCTTTAATTCAAGCTCTTCCTTCAGCCCCTTCATCCGGTCAAACTCCTGCTTTGCCTCCTTCATAAATGCCTTGGTAGCATGAAGAGGAAGATTTTGAGCAGTCCGGTATATAGCAACCGCCATATACGTCATCTGTACGTGATTTCGGGCCATAAATTCCAAATGACGAAGGATGGACACATTGTCCATTGAGAGGGTACCATAGGGACCGATTTGCTGATCCAGAAATTCAATGGCATTGAAATCAGGGGCATTGAGGTCAAAGGGCTCAGCCGTCTTTTGCTTTTTACTTGGAGGGGCAGCAGATTGAGCGGCAGAAGTAGGGTGAGGATCCACCAAGCGGACCCGAGGTGTTGGGATCACCTTCTTCACCCCGGGGGAACTCGGCACTGATGGCTTTTCGCGCACTCGGGAGGACCCCTCCCCAGCCGCCTTGGCAGCAATATTTCTGGCAGCAGTCGCCTTCTGCGCCCTCTTAAAAGCTTTCATAGATTCGTTATTCTTCATTGCCTCTGCAAATAAGATAGAAAGTTAAGCTACAAGTCGGACAAGTCGGAAAGACAGCTACAAGCAACATAAACAGATAATAAAGGAAACACAAGATACCCAGTTCAGTATGAAGAAGAGAAGGATTGGTTAGAAACTTCTTTGTATCAAGATGGGGAGGTTGACCCCAGCGTTTTTCCAAAACAGTAACAAAGGCTCGCTCAGCCTCATCCAACATTTCCCAAGAATACCTGGAGACCCTCACGTCTTTTTGCCATTCCAAAGGAAAGGCAGGCTCATCATTTTCATCCAGAAAAAAGGGCCGAGTTCCTTCAACAGCTCGGACTTTGAAAAAGTAGTTTTTAAAATCGCGGAATGACTCGTCAAACATGGAAAAGACCTTCTTTCCCTGGGTGGAACGAAAGGAGACCCAAGCTGCCTTCTTTTTTACCACTCCGGGCTTAGTCAAGACAAACAAGTAGAAAAAGAGAGATTGGGAAGCAGGAATACCAAAACCATTGCACAACAATTGGAAAATTTTTATGAAACCCCAGGAATTAGGGTGAAGTTGAGAGGGGGAAACATTACAAGACCATAACAGGTCGGTTTCAAATTGAGTAAAAGGAAGGGTAATACCCAGCTGACCAAAGAAAAAATCATAAGCATAAAAGAAAGGGCGACCATCAACAACCCGAGTTGAAAAGCAGACTCTCTCGTCAGAAGAGGGAGGGACAAGTTCATAATTATTCTCATTACCAGACTTACTACAGACACTACGAAACTGCCTAAGCTGAGCACAAAACTCAGAATCAACCAGCGAGACACACATGAGAACCATGGAGTCCACCCAATCGGCCATACCCGCAGGAACCTGGGAAGGCATCTCTACAATGTTATTTCGGGAAGACATGAGGTCAACTAAATCCTACAAAAAAAAGATAAGAATGGATTACTTAAAAACATCCCGGACGAGGAGCAAAACATCTCGACAAACAGAAAGGGAAAACCCCAAGACTCAAGATAAGAAAGTCTGGGGGCATCCCTTGGAGGCAGTAAACAGGCAAGGTTTTCAAGTTGTTTCTACAGCCCACATCCCGTTACTCATCAAAAAGAAAATAAAATCCCGAAAGAAACAAAAGAAGAAAAAAAACGCAAAAACACACCCTTTTACAGTTTATCAGAAAAACATCGCTCCTACAGTTTATCAATGAAAAATACTACTGCTACAGTTTATCAGAACACCAAAAGGACCAAGAAGAAAAATAGCAAAGGCGCAAACTTTTTGAAATCAAGTAAAAAATCATCAGCAAAAGCACAGGCAGAAACGGCGGCAACATGCAAAAGAAAAAGATTCAAGCAAACAAAGAAGAGATTCGCACCAAAAAAGGGAAAAAATCCAGAGCATGCAACAAGTCAAGCATAATAAAAACAGAAAGATCCAAACTTTCTCCAAAAGGAAGATCAAAAGGAAAACTCCATCGCAAAAGTAAAAAATAAACAAGGAAACACGAAATGGGACTAACCTGGAGACGAAAGAAGCTTCGAGGAAAAGAATGGAAGCGCAGAAACAAAGGCTGCCCAGAAAATTGCCAAGTGACGCCGCAACGCAAGAAAGCAGAAGCGCAAACGAAAGACAAAGAGCAGATGAGAGAAACAGAAAATGAGAGAGTAAAGGGAGAAGTTACGAAGAAGAAATGAAGAAGAAAAACCGTTTTTGATCAAGAAAATTCAAAATAAAGCCAAGAGAGAATGGGGGGCAATTAATGCCAATTAAATGCGGATGTTAAAACCGCTTGCGTTCCTAAAAAAGCGCTAATACAAAAGCGCACGCTTTTAAAGAAAAACGTTCTACATTCAAAAAAGACTCTACAAAGAAAGGAATCGACAAAATGCTTGAGTTCGACTTCACTGGAGAATGACCGAAGTCAAGGACTCGACCTCCAAAGGAAGAACCGAGCTCAAGCAGGGGCACTATTCATACCCTGGGTCGAGCTATCCAACCCGGGATGATTGGAGATAAAGCGACCGACCTCCTTAGGTCCGACTAGCCGACCTCTTCTCAAAGAGCTCGGCCAAATCGACAGGAGAGCCCAGTAAAGGGCCCAAACAGAGGAACACGACCCAAATCCAAGGGGAACCCAAGCCTATAGAGATAAAGGCGGTTCCATTGAAGATACGCTGACCTCAGCTCAAAGATAAAGATAAGATAAGATAACTAACTTATCTTATCCAAAAGGTCACATCTCATCATTATAAATACGCTGGAGCACCCAAGTATAACTCATACTCTGATTCTACTCAATACCTGCTTAATACCCTTGCTAACTTAAGCATCGGAGTCCCTTGCAGGTACCCCCCACCCTTCGGTGACAAAGGATCAGCAGCACATTCAGTCCAACAAGTCGGACGCACCAGCTCCGGCCGCTATTCACCAGCCGGACACATCGGTTCCGATCAGCACAGAAGATCTCGTCCGAGATCGACCTACAGTTTCAGATAACCCCCGGAATAGATATCTTGAGCTACACAACTCCAAATGATATGATTTTAGTGCCATTAGAAAGTATACATCCATAGCTTTCCAACCATATATAACACTTTATAATGGACACTGGAATTGAGGAACCGAAAACACAAGGAGAAAAATATGTCACTGTAGAGTTACCAGCCTGACCTCTTCATCTTCAAAGGAACATAAATTGCGTTGTAGAGATCTAAATGAGGTGATCTTGGTGGCGTTAGAAAGCTGACATCAAGAGCTTTCCAACGATATATAACACTATAGGATGGACGTTAAAACGAAGAATTGGTAGAGCAAGAAGTATATATCCCTGTACCAAGAGAGCCACCATTCGAAGAAGTTCTTGATAAAGAGGATACTCCAACCATCCCACGACACCCAAGTTTTGAAAACAAAAAAGTAAAGGCAATCAACAAAAGCACCAAAGAGAGGATGGTGACCAAGAAAAGAAGGATAATATCCATGAAGAAGAGGTCAACCAAAAGCCATCCCACCCCTACCCCAACAAGCAAGTTCACTCAAACTAAAAACAAAAGAAAGCTTGCTAGGAGGCACTCAAAACAGGGGACATCAACTGGCTCATCTTTCCTCTTGAGGTCATTTCTCTTAACAAACTGGAAGAAGAGAAAGAAAGTTGAGAACAATATATCAAGCTAATGACATTAAAAGAGCGCTTGTTGGGAGGCAACCCAACCGTAGGTAACATTTTCTTTCTTTACTTAGTTTACTTTCAATAATTTGACATATGATTGCATTCTAAGTTTGGTGTTGCCATGCAACAATTTGATTTTCATTCTTCACTGGGTACTTGCTTCATTCTAAAATGAAATTGTCATACTAAGTTTGGTGTTGCCACTTACCTTTCATGCAAAGTACCATGCATACACCACTTATTAATGCAATCACATTGTCTCTGTTTTTACTTCTTGTGTGCTTATTGTATCCTTTTCTTTGCTTGCTTGAGCACATGTATTACTCACATTTCATTGTGTAAGACACTCACAACCCATCATAAACCCCATCACCACTATTTTATTTGTTGCTTGAGGACAAGTAATTATTCTAAGTTTGGTGTGGGAAGGGAAAGAATAGGAGGAAAGTGACAACAACAATGAAGATGAACTACAATGTGGTTAAGTTCCTTTTTCTCTTACTTTTTTTCAGCACTTTAAATTGCATTATTGTCTTCTATTTTCTTTGTATGCATGTGTGATTACTTGTTGTGAATAAGCATAGCTTGATTGTTGAATTGTAACATGTGCTATGACATTATGACTACTGTTCATACCTTGGGCTGAGCTGTCCGACCCGGGATGTTCTACAGGCAAAAGCGACCGACCTCTTCAGGTCAGGACAACCCGACCTCTTCCCAAAGAGCTCGGCCAAGTCACAGAAAAGCCCAAACAAAGGGTTCAAATAGGGGAACGCACCCCAAATCCAAGGGCAGCCTAAGCCCATAGAGATAAAGGCGGTTCCCTTAAAAGATGACCTCACTTAAAGATAAGATAAAGATAAGATAAGATAACTGGTGGACGAAATTGTGATCCATGTTCTAACTATTTTGAGATGAAATCATTATTATGGCACTGGTTGAATTCACAACTCCGTTCAACTAACCAGCAAGTGTACTGGGTCGTCCAAGTAATAAACCTTACGTGAGTAAGGGTCAATCCCACAGAGATTGTTGGCATGAAGCAAGCTATGGTTACCTTGTAAATCTCAGTTAGGCAGATTAAAATTGGTTTATGGTTTCGGAAATTAATAATAAGAAGAAAATAGATAAAATAATAAAAAGGGATAGAACACTTATGCAGATTCATTGGTAGGAATTTCAGATAAGCATATGGAGGTACTGTATGGCTCAAGGACGCCTGCTCTCCTACTGCTTCAACTCAATCCTTCTTACTCCTCTCCATGGCAAGCTGTATGTAGGGCATCACCGTTGTCAGTGGCTACATCCCATCCTCTCAGTGAAAATGGTCCTCTGCGGCTGTCACTCGCATGGCTAATCATCTGTCGGTTCTCAATCAGGTTGGAATAGAATCCATTGATTCTTTTGCGCTTGTCATCACGCCCAGCCTTCAGGAGTTTGAAGCTCGTCACAGTCATTCAATCCTAGAATCCTACTCGGAATACCATAGACAAGGTTTAGAATTTCCGGATTCTCATGAATGCCACCATCTATCTAACTTATACCACGAAGATTCTGTTGGGGAATCTAAGAGATACACATTCAAGCTCTGTCGCATGTAGAACGGAAGTGGTTGTCAATCACGTGCGTTCATAAGTGAGAATAATAATGAGGGTTATCTAATCATCACATTCATCATGTTCTTGGGTGCGAATGAATATCTTGGAATAAGAATAAGAGAGAATTGAATAAAAGAAAATAGAACTGCATTAATACTTGAGGTACAGCAGAGCTCCACACCCTTAATCTATGGTGTGCAGAAACTCCACCGTTGAAAATACATAAGTGAAAGGTTCAGGCATGGCCGAATGGCCAGCCCCCTAAAACGTGATCAATAGCCTCTTAGGATGAAGAATAAAACAAAACTGAGACCAAAGATGAAACGTGGTCAAAAGACATCTAATACAATAGTTAAATGTTCTATTTATAATAAACTAGCTCCCTAGGGTTTACATGAGTAAGTAATTGATGCATAAATCCACTTCCGGGGCCCACTTGGTGTATGCTTGGGCTGAGCTTGATCAATCCACGAGCTGAGGCTTCTCTTGGAGTTGAACTTCGAGTTATGACGTGTTTTGGGCGTTCAACTCCGGATCATGACGTTTTTCTGGCGTTTAACTCCAGACAGCAGCATGAACTTGGCGTTCAACGCCAAGTTACGTCGTCAATTTCCGAATAAAGTATGGACTATTATATATTGCTGGAAAGCCCTGGATGTCTACTTTCCAACGCCGTTGAGAGCGCGCCAATTGGAGTTCTGTAGCTCCAGAAAATCCATTTCGAGTGCAGGGAGGTCAGAATCCAACAGCATCAGCAGTCCTTTTGTCAGCCTTTTTCAGAGTTTTGCTCAAATCCCTCAATTTCAGTCAGAATTTACCTGAAATCACAGAAAAACACACAAACTCATAGTAAAGTCTAGAAATGTGAATTTAACATAAAAACTAATGAAAACATCCCTAAAAGTAGCTTGAACTTACTAAAAACTATCTAAAAACAATGCCAAAAAGCGTATAAATTATCCGCTCATCACAACACCAAACTTAAATTGTTGCTTGTCCCCAAGCAACTGAAAATCAAATAGGATAAAAAGAAGAGAATATACTATAAATTCCAGAATATCAATGAATATTAATTATAATTAGATGAGCGGGACTTGTAGCTTTTTGCTTCTGAATAGTTTTGGCATCTCACTTTTTCCTTTGAAGTTTAGAATGATTGGCTTCTTTAGGAACTTAGAATTTTGGATAGTGTTATTGACTTTCCTAGTTAAGCATGTTGATTCTTGAACACAGCTACTTATGAGTCCTGGCTGTGGCCCTAAGCACTTTGTTTTCCAGTATTACCACCGGATACATAAATGCCACAGACACATAACTGGGTGAACCTTTTCAGATTGTGACTCAGCTTTGCTAGAGTCCCCAGTTAGTGGTGTCCAGAGCTCTTAAGCACACTCTTTTGCTTTGGATCACGACTTTAACCACTCAGTCTCAAGCTTTTCACTTGGACCTTCATGACACAAGCACATGGTTAGGGACAGCTTTATTTAGCCGCTTAGGCCTGGATTTAATTTCCTTGGGCCCTCCTATCCATTGATGCTCAAAGCCTTGGATCCTTTTTACCCTTGCCTTTTGGTTTTAAGGGCTATTGGCTTTTTCTGCTTGCTTTTTCTTTTTTTTTTCACAAGCTTTTGCTTTTTCACTGCTTTTTCTTGCTTCAAGAATCAATTTTATGATTTTTCAGATCATCAATAACATTTCTCTTTGTTCATCATTCTTTCAAGAGCCAACAATTTTAACATTCATAAACAACAAGATCAAAAGATATATGCACTGTTCAAGCATTCATTCAGAAAACAAAAAGTATTGTCACCACATCAATATAATTAAACTAAATTCAAGAGCTATTTTCGAAATTTATGTACTTCTTGTTCTTTTGAATTAAAACATTTTTCTTTTAAGAAAGGTGAAGGATTAATGGATTTTATTCATAGCTTTAAGGCATGGTTACATACTAATGATCATGAAATAAAGACACAAAACATAGATAAACACAACATAAAAACCGAAAAGCAGAAAGAAATAAGAACAAGGAATGAATCCACCTCTAGTGGCGTCTTCTTCTTGAAGGACCAATGATGTTCTTTAGCTCTTCTATGTCCCTTCCTTGCCTTTGTTGCTCCTCCCTCATTGCTCTTTGATCTTCTCTTATTTCTTGGAGAATGATGGAGTGCTCATGATGTTCCACCCTTAATTGTTCCACATTGTGGTTTAAATCTTCTAAGGAAGTGTTGAGTTGCTCCCAATAGGTGTTTGGAGGAAAGTGCATTCCTTGAGGCATCTCAGGAATTTGTTGATGATGAGCTTCCTCATGCACTTCTTGAGGGCCGTGAGGAGCTTCTCTTGCTTGCTCCATTCTTTTCTTGGTGATGGGCTTGTCTTCTTCAATAGAGACATCTCCTTCTATGATAACTCCAGCTGAGTAACATAGATGGCAAATAAGGTGAGGGAAGGCTAGCCGTGCCATGGGTGAGGGCTTGTCGGCTATTTTGTAGAGTTCATTGGAGATGACCTCATGAACTTCTACTTCCTCTCCAATCATGATGCTATGGATCATGATGGCCCGATCCACAGTAACTTCAGATCGGTTGCTAGTAGGAATGATAGAGCGTTGAATGAACTCTAACCATCCTCTAGCCACAGGCTTGAGATCCAGTCTTCTTAGTTGAACTGGCTTGCCCTTGGAATCTATTCTCCACTGAGCTCCTTCCACACATATGTCCATAAAGACTTGGTCCAACCTTTGATTAAAGTTGACCCTTCTAGTGTAGGGGCGTTCATCTCCTTGCATCATAGGCAAGTGAAACGCCAACCTCACATTTTCCGGACTAAAATCTAAGTATTTCCCCCGAACCATGGTGAGATAGTTCTTTGGATTCGGGTTCATACTTTGATCATGGTTCCTAGTGATCCATGCATTGGCATAGAACTCTTGAACCATCAATATTCCGACTTGTTGCATGGGGTTGGTTAGGACTTCCCAACCTCTTCTTTGGATTTCATGTCGGATTTCCGGATACTCATTCTTTTTGAGCTTAAAAGGGACCTCGGGGATCACCTTCTTCTTTGCCACAACATCATAGAAGTGGTCTTGATGGCTCTTGGAGATGAATCTTTCCATCTCCCATGACTCGGAGGTGGAAGCTTTTGTCTTCCCTTTCCCTTTTCTAGAGGATACTCCGGCCTTAGGTGCCATTGATGGTAATGGAAAAACAAAAAGCTTATGCTTTTTACCACACCAAACTTAAAATTTTGCTCGTCCTCGAGCAAAAAAGAAAAGAAGAGTAGAAGAAGAAGAAGAAAATATGGTAGAGAGGGAGAGAGGTAGGTTCGGCTATGGGGGAGAAGAAGGGGTTGTGTTGTGTGAAAATGAAGTAGAAGGGAAGGGTATTTATAGGGAGAGGGGAGGGTGGGTGTTCGGCCAATTTGGGTGGGAATGGGTGGGAAGTTGTATTTGAATTTTATGAAGGTAGGTGGGGTTTATGGGGAAGAGTGGGGTGATGTGAATGGTGAATGGGGGAATTGGGAAAAGGAATTGAGGTGATTGGTGATGGGTGTTGGGAAGTGTGACATGGGGAGTAGGAAAAATGAGATTTAGGATTAGGAGAGTGTGATTAGGATTAAAAGGTAAGGTGGGAATATGGTAGGTGGGGATCCTGTGGGGTCCACAGATCCTGAGGTGATCCTGTGGGGTCCACAGATCCTGAGGTGTAAAGAAATACCATTCCTTCACCATATAGGCATGTAAAATACCTTCATGCATCATTCTGGCGTTCAAACGCCCATTGGTGCATGTTCTGGGCGTTCAACGCCCATGTATTGCATGTTTCTGGCGTTGAACGCCAGTTTCATGCTTGTTACTGGCGTTCAGCGCCAGCTTTTCTCCTCTAGACACATTCCTGGCGTTCAACGCCAGGATGTTGCTTGTTTCTGGCGTTCAGCGCCAGAATGGTGCTCTGTTCTGGCGTTGAACGCCAGCTAGATGCATCTTACTGGCGTTGAACGCCAGCCTGTGCATCCTCCAGGGTGAAAATTTTTTTTTCTTCTATTTTTGACTCTGTTTTTAATTTTTTTGATTTTTTCGTGACTCCTCATGATCATGTACCTAATAAAACACAAAATAACAATAAAACAAAATAAAATAAAAATTAGATAAATAAAATTGGGTTGCCTCCCAACAAGCGCTTCTTTAATGTCAATAGCTTGACAATGGCTCTCATGGAGCCACAAGGTGATCAGGTCAATGTTAGTGTAGTCCCAACACCAAACTTGGAGTTTGGATATGGGATCTTAACACCAAACTTAGAGTTTGGTTGTGGCCTCACAACACCAAACTTAGAGTTTGACTGTGTGGGCTCTTCTTGACTCTGAACTGAGAGAAGCTCTTCATGCTTACTCTCTTCGGTCACAAAGGGATGGCCATGTGCCTTAAACACAAGGTAGTCCCCATTCAATTGAAGGACTAACTCACCTCTGTTGACATCTATCACAGCTTCTGCTGTGGCTAGGAAAGGTCTTCCAAGGATGATGCAATCATCCTCTTCATTCCTAGTGTCTAGGATTATGAAATCAGCAGGGATGTAAAGGCCTTCAACCTTTACTAACACGTCCTCTACTATTCCATAAGCTTGTCTTAATGACTTATCTGCCAATTGTAATGAGAACAAGGCAGGTTGTACCTCAATGATCCCTAGCTTCTCCATTACAGAGAGTGGCATAAGATTTATCCCTGACCCTAGATCACATAGAGCTTTTTCAAAGCTCATGGTGCCTATGGTACAAGGTATTAGGAACTTGCCAGGATCTTGTTTCTTTTGAGGTAGAGTTTTCTGAATCCAAGTATCTAGTTCACTAATGAGCAAGGGAGGTTCACTTTCCCAAGTCTCATTACCAAACAACTTGGCATTCAGCTTCATGATAGCTCCTAAGTATTGAGCAATTTGCTCTCCATTCACATCTTCATCCTCTTCAGAGGATGAATAATCTTCAGAGCTCATGAATGGCAGAAGGAGATTTAATGGAATCTCTATGGTCTCTATATGAGCTTCAGATTCCTTTGGATTCTTAATAGGGAACTCCTTCTTGCTTGAGGGACGTCCCAGGAGGTCTTCCTCACTAGGATTTTCGTCGTCCTCCTCCCTTGTGCATTCGGCCACATTGACTAAATCAATGGCCTTGCACTCTCCTTTTGGATTCTCTTCTGTATTACTTGGGAGAATACTAGGAGGAGTTTCAATGACTTTCTTACTCAGCTGGCCCACTTGTGCCTCCAAATTTCTAATGGAGGATCTTGTTTCATTCATGAAACTGAAAGTGGCCTTTGACAGATCAGAGACTATATTGGCTAAATTAGAAGTGTTTTGTTCAGAATTCTCTGTCTGTTGCTGAGAAGATGATGGATATGGCTTCCTATTGCCCAGCCTGTTGCGTCCACCATTGTTAAAACCTTGTTGAGGTTTTTGTTGATCCTTCCATGAGAAATTTGGATGATTTCTCCATGATGAGTTATAGGTGTTTCCATAAGGTTCACCCATGTAATTAACCTCTGCCATGGCAGGGTTCTCAGGATCATAAGCTTCTTCAGAAGCTGCCTCTCTAGTACTGTTGGATGCATGTTGCAATCCATTCAGATTTTGAGAGATCATGTTGACCTATTGAGTCAACACTTTGTTCTGAGCCAATATGGCATTCAGAGTATCAATTTCAAGAACTCCTTTCTTTTGAGGTATCCCATTGTTCACGGAATTCCTCTCAGAAGTGTACATGAATTGGTTGTTTGCAACCATGTCAATGAGTTCTTGTGCCTCTTCAGGCGTTTTCTTCAGGTGAATAGATCCACCTGCAGAATGGTCCAATGACATTTTCGAAAATTCAGAGAGACCATAGTAGAATATATCTAATATGGTCCATTCTGAAAACATGTCAGATGGACATCTTTTGGTCAGCTGCTTGTATCTTTCCCAAGCTTCATAGAGGGATTCACCATCTTTTTGTTTGAAGGTTTGAACATCCACTCTCAGCTTACTCAGCTTTTGAGGAGGAAAGAATTTATCCAAGAAGGCAGTGACCAACTTATCCCATGAGTCCAGGCTATCCTTGGGTTGTGAATCCAACCATACTCTAGCTCTGTCTCTTACAGCAAAAGGGAAAAGCATGAGTCTGTAGACTTCAGGATCAACCCCATTCGTCTTTACAGTCTCACAGATCTGCAAGAACTCAGTTAAAAACTGATAAGGATCTTCAGATGGAAGTCCATAAAACTTGTAGTTTTGTTGCATTAAGGCAACTAGCTGAGGTTTCAGCTCAAAGTTGTTGGCTCCAATGGCAGGAATGGAGATGCTTCTTCCATCAAACTTGGACATTGGTTTTGTGAAGTCACCAAGCATTCTCCTCGCATTATTATTATTTTCGGCTGCCATCTCCTTCTCTTGTTCGAAAATTTCTAAAAGGTTGCTTCTGGATTGTTGTAATTTAGCTTCTCTTAATTTTCTCTTCAGAGTCCTTTCAGGTTCTGGATCAATTTCAACAAGAGTGCCTTTATCCTTGTTCCTGCTCATATGAAAGAGAAGAAAACAAGAAAAGAAAGAGGAATCCTCTATGTCACAGTATAGAGATTCCTTTATGTTAGTAGAAAAAGAAAGGGGGTAGAAGGATGAAAAAGGAGGTTCAGATTTTTGGATGAAGAGAGGTGAAGAGAAGTGTTAGTAATTAAATAATTAAATAGAAGAAGAAAAGAGAAGGGAATTTTCGAAAATAATTTTAAAAAGGGGTTAGTGATTTTCGAAAGTTAGAGATAAAATATAATTAAAATTAAACATGAAACAATTAATTAATTAAAAAGAACTTTTGAAAAAGGGAAGAGATATTTTCGAAAATTAGAGAGAGAAAAGTAGTTAGGTGGTTTTGAAAAAGATAAGAAACAAACAAAAAGTTAGTTAGTTGATTGAAAAAGAAATGAAATCAAAATTGAAAAAGATAAGAAGATATTAAGTTAGATAAGATATTTTGAAATCAAATTTTGAAAAAGATAAAATAAAAGATAAAAAGATTTAATTCAAAAATTTTAAAATTATTTACTTCACTAACAAGAAACTACAAGATAAGATTCTAGAACTTAAAGATTGAACCTTTCTTAACAAGAAAGTAACAAACTTCAAATTTTTGAACCAATCACATTAATTATTAGTGAATTTTCGAAAATTAGATGTAGAGATAAGAAAAGGATTTTGAAAATAATTTGAAATTTTCGAAAATTATAAAAAAATGAAAAAGATATGATTTTTGAAAAAAGATTTTAAAAAGATAAGATTTTTAAAATTGAAATTTTGACTTGACTTGCAAGAAACAACTAATTTTAAAAATTTTTGACCAAGTCAACCCAAAATTTCAAAAATTTGGAGGGAAATAAGGAAAAGATATTTTTTTGATTTTTGAATTTTTTAATTATGAGAGAGAAAAACAACAAAAATACTCAATGCATGAAATTTTTAGATCAAAACAATGAATGCATGCAAGAATGCTATGAATGTCAAGATGAACACCAAGAACACTTTGAAGATCATGATGAACATCAAGAACACATTTTTGAAAAATTTTTGAAGCAAAGAAAACATGCAAGACACCAAACTTAGAAATCTTTAATGCATGAAAAATATGAATGCAAAGATGCACATGAAAAACAAGAAAAGACACAAAACAAGAAATCATCAAGATCAAACAAGAGGATTTATCAAGAACAACTTGAAGATCATGAAGAACACTATGAATGCATGGGATTTTCGAAAAATGCAAGAAAAATTTTTTAAAGCATGCAATTGACACCAAACTTAAAAATTGACTCAAGACTCAAACAAGAAACACAAAATATTTTTGGTTTTTATGATTTTATGAATTTTTTTGAATTTTTATTAAAATTTTTTTTTTCGAAAATATTTTTAGAAAAACGAAAAATAAAAGAAAAATTTTGAAAAAGATTTTTGAAAAAGAAAATTACCTAATCTGAGCAACAAGATGAACCGTCAGTTGTCCATACTCGAACAATCCCCGGCAACGGCGCCAAAAACTTGGTATTGTTGCCGGATTAAAAACTTGGCACCATTGTGGGTTGGAAACAATTGTTTGAATTGTTGTTCGAAATTGATTGTTCCCCGGCAACGGCGCCAAAAACTTGGTGGACGAAATTGTGATCCATGTTCTAACTATTTTGAGATGAAATCATTATTATGGCACTGGTTAAATTCACAACTCCGTTCAACTAACCAGCAAGTGTACTGGGTCGTCCAAGTAATAAACCTTACGTGAGTAAGGATCGATCCCACAGAGATTGTTGGCATGAAGCAAGCTATGGTTACCTTGTAAATCTCAGTTAGGCAGATTAAAATTGGTTTATGGTTTCGAAAATTAATAATAAGAAGAAAATAGATAAAATAATAAAAAGGGATAGAACACTTATGCAGATTCATTGGTAGGAATTTCAGATAAGCATATGGAGGTACTGTATGGCTCAAGGACGCCTGCTCTCCTACTGCTTCAACTCAATCCTTCTTACTCCTCTCCATGGCAAGCTGTATGTAGGGCATCACCGTTGTCAGTGGCTACATCCCATCCTCTCAGTGAAAATGGTCCTCTGCAGCTGTCACTCGCATGGCTAATCATCTGTCGGTTCTCAATCAGGTTGGAATAGAATCCATTGATTCTTTTGCGCTTGTCATCACGCCCAGCCTTCAGGAGTTTGAAGCTCGTCACAGTCATTCAATCCTAGAATCCTACTCGGAATACCATAGACAAGGTTTAGACTTTCCGGATTCTCATGAATGCCGCCATCTATCTAACTTATACCACGAAGATTCTGTTGGGGAATCTAAGAGATACACATTCAAGCTCTGTCGCATGTAGAACGGAAGTGGTTGTCAATCACGTGCGTTCATAAGTGAGAATAATAATGAGGGTTATCTAATCATCACATTCATCATGTTCTTGGGTGCGAATGAATATCTTGGAATAAGAATAAGAGAGAATTGAATAAAAGAAAATAGAACTGCATTAATACTTGAGGTACAGCAGAGCTCCACACCCTTAATCTATGGTGTGCAGAAACTCCACCGTTGAAAATACATAAGTGAAAGGTTCAGGCATGGCCGAATGGCCAGCCCCCTAAAACGTGATCAATAGCCTCTTAGGATGAAGAATAAAACAAAACTGAGACCAAAGATGAAACGTGGTCAAAAGACATCTAATACAATAGTTAAATGTTCTATTTATAATAAACTAGCTCCCTAGGGTTTACATGAGTAAGTAATTGATGCATAAATCCACTTCCGGGGCCCACTTGGTGTATGCTTGGGCTGAGCTTGATCAATCCACGAGCTGAGGCTTCTCTTGGAGTTGAACTTCGAGTTATGACGTGTTTTGGGCGTTCAACTCCGGATCATGACGTTTTTCTGGCGTTTAACTCCAGACAGCAGCATGAACTTGGCGTTCAACGCCAGGTTACATCGTCAATTTCCGAATAAAGTATGGACTATTATATATTGCTGGAAAGCCCTAGATGTATAATTTCCAACGCCGTTGAGAGCGCGCCAATTGGAGTTCTGTAGCTCCAGAAAATCCATTTCGAGTGCAGGGAGGTCAGAATCCAACAGCATCAGCAGTCCTTTTGTCAGCCTTTTTCAGAGTTTTGCTCAAATCCCTCAATTTCAGTCAGAATTTACCTGAAATCACAGAAAAACACACAAACTCATAGTAAAATCCAGAAATGTGAATTTAACATAAAAACTAATGAAAACATCCCTAAAATTAGCTTGAACTTACTAAAAACTATCTAAAAACAATGCCAAAAAGCGTATAAATTATCCGCTCATCAATAACTAACTTATCTTATCCACAGAAAGCCACATCTCACCATTATAAATACACTGGAGCACCCAGGTATAACTCACACTCTGATTCTACTCAATACCTGCTTAATACCCTTGCTAACTTAAGCATCGGAGTCCCTTGCAGGTACCCCCCACCCTCCGGGGACGAAGGATCAGCACCATCATCAAGTCCAACAAGTCGGACATACCAACTCCGGCCGCCACACACCTGCCGGACACGTCGGCTCCGACAAGCACAGAAGATCTCACTTGAGATCGACCTACAGTTTCAGGTAAACCTCGGAACATTGGCACCGTTGCCGGGGAACCTGGAAGTTATCCCAATAAACATGGCGGATGACCATGACAACGACCACGATTCAGGTTTGTAAGACAGAACGCCGCATAAAAACGCGGACATAATACTCAAAGATACTCCAGAAACCAATGGAGACAAAAATTCATCAAATCCAGGAGTAATAGAAGCACTTCAAAATCGATTGGAGCAACTTGAGAAAGAAGCCCAAAATCGACGCGAAAAAGAAGAAGACCTACGCCGGGAGATAAGGCGGCGCCAAGAATTAGAAGATAAGCTTATAAAACTCGAAGCTGATCTCAAAACTAAAGCTACTCGACCATCCACAGAGGAAAAGTCTCAGAAAGATCAAGATCCATTCACCAGAGAAATTATGAAAACTAAAATTCCAAAAGATTTCAAGCTTCCAGATATGACTCTATATGACGGCACCTCGGACCCCAACCATCATCTCAGCAACTTCAGAAGTAGAATGTACCTTACAGATGCCTCAGATGCAGTCCGCTGCAAAGCCTTTCCAACAACTTTCACCAAGACAGCCATTAAATGGTTTGACAATCTACCTCCAAAATCCATCTCGAGTTTCGACGATCTGGCCAAGAAGTTCCTGGCCCGATTCTCCATACAAAAGGACAAAGCCAAACACGCACCTAGCCTACTAGGGATCAAGCAAGGAGATCGGGAAAGCTTTCGCAACTACATGGAAAGATTCAACAAAACATGCATGGACATACAAAGTCTACCAACAGAGGCTGCCATTATGGGCCTTATAAATGGTCTACGAGAAGGACCATTTAGTCAATCTATATCAAAGAGATACCCAACATCTTTAGACGAAGTACAAGAACGGGCACAAAAATACATCAACATGGAGGAAAACTCTCGACTTATCGAAACCTCAAGGTTCGGCTCTACCTACCGAGATAAAGAATCCAAGAAAAAGGAAGATCGCTCCGGAAAAAAAAATCAAAAAATATCATAACTATACTCTTCTTAGGGTATCCTTGGTAGATATTTACAAAGAAGTCTGCTATACAGAGAAAATCCCTCCAGCTCGACCACTTAAAGGCAAAAGAGGAGGAGGAAACCGGAATGAATACTGTGAGTATCACCGACTTCGAGGGCATTCCACCAACGAATGCTTCGACCTGAAAAACGTCATAGAAAGACTAGTAAGAGAAGGAAAGCTAGATCGATTTTTGGCCAATCGGGATGACGAACCAAGAAAAAGAAGAAGGGATGAGGATGTTGGACGATCTGAACGATCACCTCGCACACCGGAAAGACATGTTCACGTTATACACGGCGGATTTGCCGGAGGAGGAATCTCCAAATCATCCCGAAAGCGACACCTCAAAGAGGTATACCACGTCGAAGGAAAAAAGGAAGTCCCGGACATCCCAGCCATCACGTTTACCAAGGAAGACGCATCCGGAATCATCTCGGGACACGACGACCCCATGGTCATTACAATCATACTGGCAAATGCCAACCTTCACCGTACATTAATTGACCAAGGAAGCTCTGCAGACATCTTATTCAAAACTGCCTTCGACAAACTCGGTCTAGACGAAAAAGAGCTAAGAGCATACCCGAACAGCCTGTTCGGACTAGGAGATGCCCCAGTTCAACCGCTGGGATACGTATCACTGCATACAACCTTCAGAAAGGGGAACCAATCCAGAACACTCAAGATAGACTACATCGTGGTCGACGTAAGCTCAGCCTACAATGCCTTAATAGGTCGGACAACGTTAAATCGACTTGGAGCAATAGTTTCAACCCCACATCTATGTATGAAATTCCCAACTGCGGAAGGGATAGCTACGATAAAGGCAGATCAAAAAATGGCACGACGCTGTTATAACGAAAGCCTAAACCTCCGAGGTGAAGGAGGAGAGTTCCATACAATCAAGCTCGGTGGAGTTCAGAGGTGAGAAGAATTCCGGCCACAACCCGAAGGAGAAGTAGAAAAAATCCAGATCGGAGACACCTCGGATAAAACAACTAATATTGGCACGATCCTGAAAGGAGACATAAAGGAATCACTAATACGGTTCCTACGAGATAATGTCGATCTCTTCGCATGGAAAGTTGCCGATATGCCAGGTATTGATCCCGAACTAATGAGCCACAAATTGGCAGTCTATTCGAGATCCCGGCCGGTACAACAAAGACGAAGAAAACTTGGACCAGAACGAGCTCAGGCTGTAGAAGAACAAGTACAAGCGTTACTGGAGGCTGGGTTCATAAGGGAAGTCGAATATCCACTATGGCTAGCAAACGTCGTTTTGGTGAAAAAGTCGAATGGGAAGTGGCGAATGTGCACCGACTACACCGATCTCAACAAAGTCTGCCCAAAAGACCCCTATCCACTCCCAAGCATCGATGCTCTAGTGGATGCTTCATCAGGATATAAGTATCTCTCATTCATGGACGCATATTCAGGGTACAACCAAATCCCCATGTATCCACCAGATCAAGAAAAAACCTCGTTCCTAACACCGAAATCAAACTACTGTTACATCGTGATGCCTTTTGGTCTCAAGAACGCAGGAGCTACTTATCAAAGGCTAATGAATAAATATTTCGCAGATCATATCAGAAAAATCATGGAAGTTTATGTAGACGATATGTTGATAAAGACACAAAGCGAAGATACATTGTTATCCGACCTGACTCAAGTGTTTTCTACTATCAGGAAACACAACATGCGACTCAATCCTGCAAAATGCACCTTCGCAGTAGAAGCCGGCAAATTCTTGGGCTTCATGCTCACACAAAGGGGGATTGAAGCAAATCCAGACAAGTGTCGAGCCATACTCAACATGAAGAGCCCAACCTATATCAAAGAAGTATAACAACTCAACGGAAGGTTGGCCGCTCTATCCCGATTCTTAGCAGGAGCTGCGATAAGATCTCTTCCCTTCTATGCTACTTTAAGAAAGGGAAAACAGTTTGAATGGACAACAGAATGTGAGCAAGCCTTCCTAGACTTCAAGGAGTTCTTATGACGGCCACCCATCCTATCTCGGCCACGAGAAGGAGAACCGCTCATATTATATCTCGCAGTAGGGAGCCAAGCAATAGCCTCAGCGCTAGTCAGAGAAGATGAGCATAGGCAAAAACCCGTCTACTTCATTAGCAAAGCGCTACAGGGATCCGAACTGAACTACCAGAAAATAGAAAAGTTTGCCTACGCTCTGATCCTCACATCCCGGCGGCTTTGCCCGTATTTCCAAGCGCATACCATTAAAGTTCGAACCAACCAACCCATAAAAGGAATATTGCAGAAAATAGATCTAGCAGGAAGAATCCTACAATGGGCAATCGAGTTATCCGAATTCGATCTCCAATACGAGGCGCGTACGGCGATCAAATCACAACACCTGGCTGACTTCATCGCAGAATTTACAGACATCCCAGAAATTCCCCTAGAATGGAACATATACGTAGACGGATCCTCGAATAAAACAGGAAGTGGTGCGGGTGTGATAGTTGAGAGTAACCAAGGAACTCAACTTGAGCTCTCCCTTAAATTCGGATTCCCGGCCTCAAACAACTAAGTAGAATACGAAGCACTATTAGCCGGTCTGAAGCTGGCCAGGGAGGTGGGAGCTCGGAAACTCAACATCTACAGTGACTCACAAGTCATCACCTCACAAATAACAGGAAGCTACCAATCCAAAGATCCGACCATGAAAAAATACTTGGATAAAACCAAAGAACAGCTCGGACAACTCGGGGAATATAGAATCCACCAAATACCTCGTGAGCAAAATGCCCGAGCTGACGCCCTTTCAAAATTAGCCAGCACCAAACCAGGGGGCAACAACAGAAGCCTCATCCAGGAGGTATTACAGAACCCGTCAATAGCGGAAGATGAAAGAATCCTAGCCATAATAGGTCGGGATCAAGGATGGATGACCCCCATAATAAATTACCTCAAAACAGAAGAACTCCCTACAGATGAAAAAGAGGCAAAGAGGCTGAAAAGGGAGGCACAGTACTACATTATCATAAACAACACGCTGTACAAAAGAGGAATATCAACACCTTTACTAAAATGCGTACCAACTTCCAACACAAAGGAAGTCTTGGAGGAAGTACACAGCGGCATCTGTGGAAATCATCTCGGAGCGCAAGCTCTCGCTAAAAAGATACTCCGGGCGGGATTCTATTGGCCAACTCTACAAAAGGAGGCTACAGAATTTGTAAGGGCATGTCCACCATGCCAGAAACATGCCAACTTTCACATTGCCCCACTAGAAAAGCTCATCAGCGTAACCTCACCCTGGCCATTTGCGAAATGGGGACTCGACCTTCTCGGACCCTTCCCACAGGGATCGGGACAAGTAAAATTCCTCATAGTAGGAGTAGACTATTTCACAAAATGGATCGAGGCAGAACCCCTGGCCAACGCCACCGCTCAAAGAAGTCGAAAATTCCTATATAGGAACATCATTACGAGGTTCGGAGTACCATATTCCATCACCACGGACAACGGTACCCAATTCACAGAGGCAGGCTTCAGAAAATTGGTGGCCGACTTGAACATAAAACACCAGTTCACCTCCGTCGAACATCCCCAAGCCAATGGACAAGCCGAAGCGGCCAACAAAGTCATATTGGCCGGACTAAAGCGGAGGCTACAAGAAGCAAAGGGAGCCTAGGCCGAGGAACTTCCACAAGTCCTATGGGCGTATCGAACAACACTCCATTCTACTACAAATGAATCACCATTCCGACTAGCATACGGAGTGGAGGCAATGATTCCAATAGAAATCGAAGAAGGATCTCCCCGAGTAGTCCACTACAATGAACAAGCAAACTCCCAACTTCAGAGAGAAGAGCTCGACTTGTTACCCGAAATCCAAGAAAGAGCTCGGATCAGGGAAGAAGCTCTAAAGCGACGAATGGCCTCCAGATACAATCAAAAGGTAGTACCGAGAAGTTTTGCAGAGAATGATCTCATCCTAATCAGAAACGATATTGGAACAACTCGACCCGGAGAAGGAAAACTGGCAGCAAACTGGAAAGGACCTTACCGAGTCATTGAAGTACTGGGGAAGGGCTACTACAGACTGTCCGAGCTTGATGGAAGGGAGCTTCCTCGATCATGGCACGCCTGCAACCTTAGAAGGTACTACAGTTAGGAAAGGTAAAAGGATCTCACTGAGTGGATGCGCTCTTTTTCCTGAAAAGGTTTTTTTAATGAGGCACCATGTTGAGATCTAGGAACAAGGGAATTCCCACATGTATACATTTGCATTTTTTCTTTGAAATAAAGCTTATTTAGATATTCTACACGATTCCAAGACGCATTAATCTGAAGTATTCATCGTCCGATTATAAAGCAACAGGTCGACAGAAAGTGAAAAATAAATTCACTGCGCGACCACGATAAAAACAATCGTCCGATAAAGGTGAAAATGCGATTCACCCAAAGGACGATCTAAAGACGCCAACCATTTTCTACAAATCGGCAAAGATGAACACAGAATAATGTAAGAAGTTATCGAAAGCAATCCAAAAAAAAGAACCTGACGAGGTCTTACGGATAGCTAATATAATAACTTAAAAGACTGGCCGACATTCAAAAATCGGACCAAGTCAACCCAAGTTATAAGTAAACCCTGGAAAGAGGTCTGGCCAACCCTATTAAAGAAGATTACTTTAACTTAGAAGGGCCTGACATAACAAAGTCAGCCCAAAACTAAAAAGTTATACAAGTAGTCCCTGAAAGAGATCTGACAAAATATCCAAGAAAGAGGACAACGAGAAATAACTTAAAGGAGACTGACATAACCAAATCGGTCTCCTACCATTAAAAAAAGTTATACAAGTAGTCCCTGAAAGAGATCTGACAAAAGATCCAAGAAAGAGGACTACGAGAAATAACTTAAAGGAGACCGACATAACCAAATCGGACTCCTACCATTAAAAAAGTTATACAAGTAGACCCTGAAAGAGATCTGACAAAAGATCCAAGAAAGAGGACTACGAGAAATAACTTAAAGGAGACCGACGTAACCAAATCGGACTCCTACCATTAAAAAAGTTATACAAGTAGACCCTGAAAGAGATCTGACAAAAGATCCAAGAAAGAGGACTACGAGAAATAACTTAAAGGAGACCGACATAACCAAATCGGACTCCTACCATTAAAAAAGATATACAAGTAGACCTTGAAAGAGATCTGACAAAAGATCCAAGAAAGAGGACTACGAGAAATAACTTAAAGGAATCAACACAGAAATCAAAAATACCTACAAAAATGAGAAAACAAGTCGGATCCACACAAATACAGAAGATCCAAGCGATAAAGCACGAGGCGATCCAAAAAATTGCAAGGACCAACATTCTCAGAAAATAGAAGAGAATATCAAAAATCTTGATATGATCTACAAAGTTCTAAAGCCTCGGAGGCCATCAAAAAAGGGTAACGAGCTATTTTTGTTTTTCAAAAAGGTTGCCAAAACAAAACAACCAGAAAACGTCAGCAAATAAAAGTTTCAAGAACCCACAAGCCGGGCCAACTAAACATGAGAACCCAGAAAAAGATCAACAAACATCAGGAGCATCTTTGGCAGTATCAGGACAAGGAGAAGGAGGACGAGTCTGAATAGGCACGGCATCTACAGTCCCATCCTCCCGGTTCAGAACTTGGCAATCTGAATCAGGTACAACTGAGGGAGCAGAGGTAGTCGACACTTTGGCAGAGGACATAGGAGGAGGATCAGCGTCATCATCACCCTCGTCATCAGGGACAATCTTGCCGTCTCTGACAACATTATCTAAACTGAAAAGGGTAAGATCGGCCTCGTGAGCAATGACCCGAACTTGCTCCTTCAAGTTCTCGTAAGTAGCAGTCACGCTGCCGACAAGATGACCTTGGAGCTCAGAATAATCCTCCCGAGCACTGTCCAACTCCCCCCTCAGACGCATCACCTCCCGATAAGTTGTAACATAACTATCTTTATGCATTAAAGCTGTGTCCTCGGCCAACCTCAAAGAAGCCGCCAATGAAAGGGAACTCGCCTTCTCATTCTCTAGATCCTTCTCTAACTTGGTCACCTTTAATTCAAGCTCCTCCTTCAGCCCCTTCATCCGGTCAAACTCTTGCTTTGCCTCCTCCATAAATGCCTTGGTGGCATGAAGAGGGAGACTTTGAGTAGTCCGGTGTATAGCGGCCGCCATAAACGCCATCTGCATGTGATTCCGGGCCATAAATTCCAAATGATGGAGGATGGACACATCATCCATCGAAAGGGTACCATAGGGCCCAATTTGCTGGTCTATGAACTCGATGGCATTGAACTCAGGGGCATTAAGGTCGAAGGGCTCAACCGTCTTTTGTTTCTTACTTGGAGAGGCAGCAGATGGAATGGCAGAAGCAGGATGAGGATCCACCAAGCGGACCCGAGGTGTCGGAATCGCTTTCTTCACTATAGGGAAGATCGGCACCGATGGCTTCTCGCGTACTTGGGAGGACCCCTCCCCAGCCGCCTTAGCAGCAATGTTCCTAGCAGCAGTCGCCTTTTGCGCCCTCTTAAAGGCCTTCATGGATTCGTTATTCTTCATTGCCTCTGCAAATAAAACAGAAGTCAAGCTACAAATCGAACAAGTCGGAAATACAGCTACAAGTAAAACTAAACAGATAGCAAAATACAAGATACCCAGTTTAGTTCGAAGAAGAGAAGGATTGGTTAAAAATTTCTTTGTATCGAGATGGGGAGGCTGACCCCAGCGCTCTTCCAAAACAGTCACAAAGGCCCGCTCAGCCTCATCCAACATGTCCCAAGAATACCTGGAGACCCTCACATCTTTTTGCCATTCCAGGGGAAAGGCAGGCTCATCATTTTCGTCCAAAAAAAAGGGGCGAGCTCCTTCAACAGCTCGGACCTTGAAGAAGTAGTTTTTAAAATCACGGAATGACTCGTCAAACATGGAAAAGACCTTTTTTCCCTGGGTAGAGCGAAAGGAGACCCAAGCTGCCTTCTTTTTTACCACTCCGGGCTTAGTCAAGACAAACAGATAGAAAAAGAGAGATTGGGAAGTAGGGATACCAAAACCATTGCACAACAATTGAAAAATCTTTATAAAACCCCAGGAATTAGGGTGAAGTTGAGAGGGGGCAATATTACAAGACCATAACAAGTCAGTTTCAAATTGAGTAAAAGGAAGAGTAATACCCAGCGGACCAAAGAAAAAGTCATAAACATAAAAGAAAGGGCGACCATCAACAACCCGAGTCGAAAAACAGACTCTCTTATCAGAAGAAGGAAGGACAAGTTCATAGTTCTTCTCATCACCAGAATTGCTACAGACGCTATGAAATTGCCTAAGCTGAGAACAAAACTCAGAATCAGCCAGCGAAACACACAGGAGAACCATGGAGTCCACCCAATCGGCCATACCCGCAGGAACCTGGGAAGGCATCTCTACAATGTTATTTCGGGAAGACATGAGGCCAACTAAATCCTACAAAAAAGAAAAGAAGAGTGGATTACTTAAAAACATCTCGGACATGGGTCAAAACGTCTCAAACGGACGGATTAACCAAAAAGGGAAAACCCCAAGACTCAAGAGACGAAGTCTTGGAGCATCCCTTGGAGGCAGTAAACAAGAAGGGCCCTCAAAATCATTTCTACAATCTACACCTCGGCACTCATCAGAATAAAGTCCAGAAAAGAAAGCAAAGGAAGCCAAAAAACGCAAAAAATCCACCCTTCTACAGTTTATCAGGAAAAGCATTGCTCCTACAGTTTACCAACACTACTGCTACTGTTCACAAGAACACCAAAAAGGCCAATGAAAAACAGCAAAGGCACAAACTTTTCAAAATCAAATCAATCGCCCAAAGCACAAACAGAAACAGTGGCAACATGCAAAAGAAAAAATTCAAGCAAACAAAAGATTCGCACCGAAAAAGAGAAAAAACCATAGCATGCAACAAAGTCAAGCACGATAAAAACAGAAAGATCCAAACTTTCTCCAAAGGGAAGATCAAAAAGAAAAAATCCATCGCAAAATCAGAAATAAACAAGGATGGGACTAACCTGGAGAATAGAAGAAAACCTCGAAAGAAAGCTGAAGAGCAGAAAGCAACAAAGCCACCCCCTCGAAATGGAAGAACGCAAAGACAAAAGGAGAAAATGTGGAGTCAGCCCTCTTCCGAAAACACAGTAGCAGAACAGACGTCACAAAGAAGAAATTACAAAAGCTCTGAGCAAGAAACAGAAAATGAGAGAGAAAAGGGAGGGGTTACGGAGAAAAAGTGAAGAAGAGAAACCGTTTTTTGATTAAAGAGATTCAAAATAAAAGCCAAGAGAGAATGGGGCAATTAATGCCAATTAAATGCGGATATTAAAAACTACTTGCGTTCCCAAAAAAAAGCGCTAATACAAAAAACGCGCGCTTTTAGAGGAAAACGTTCTACATTCAAAAGGACTCTACAGAGAAAAGAATCGACAAAATGCTTGAGTTCGACTTCACTGAAAAAAGGACCGAAGTCAAGGACTCGGCCTAAAAAAGAGAAGACCGAGCTCAAGCAGGGGCACTGTTCATACCCTGGGCCGAGCTGTCCGACCCGGGATGCTCTACAGGCAAAAGCGACCGACCTCTTCAGGTCAGGACAACCCGACCTCTTCCCAAAGAGCTCGGCCAAGTCACAGAAAAGCCCAAACAAAGGGTCCAAATAGGGGAACGCACCCCAAATCCAATGGCAGCCCAAGCCCATAGAGATAAAGGCGGTTCCCTTAAAAGATGACCTCACTTAAAGATAAGATAAAGATAAGATAAGATAACTAACTTATCTTATCCACAGAAGGCCACATCTCACCATTATAAATACACTGGAGCACCCAGGTATAACTCACACTCTGATTCTACTCAATACCTGCTTAATACCCTTGCTAACTTAAGCATCGGAGTCCCTTGCAGGTACCCCCACCCTCCGGGGACGAAGGATCAGCGCCATCATCAAGTCCAACAAGTCGGACATACTAACTCCGGCCGCTACACACCTGCCGGACACGTCGGCTCCGACAAGCACAGAAGATCTCACCTGAGATCGACCTACAGTTTCAGGTAAACCTCGGAACAACTACCATCTTTAATTTTGTGAGTCAAAGTAATTAAGAATCATGATCATAAACAAACAAGGTAATTAAAGAAGAAGCTAGCATGAGCATATAAATATTGGAAAGTTAGCATGACTATTGTTGCTCAATTGCATTTGAATTTGTTTAATTGAAGTTTTCATCTAGGACATTTTATGAAATTTTGGAAATCATGAAAACCTTGAAGAAGCAAAATGCAAATAAGGGAAGAAAAAGAAAAGGGAAAGAATGAGAAAGCTAAAGGCTCTGAGTACCAATGACAATTCATTTGTTAAGTACTTGTGGTGTTTATGTATCAAGCAAAAAGTTTGAAAACAAAACATTTAGAATTAATTCTAGGCTCAAGTGCAAAGCACTCCCTTAAAGCTCAAGGCTCTTAGCATCAATGATTAGAGAGTAAAGAAAAGAAACAAATGAGCTAAAAGAGTCCTCTAATTAAATGCTTGTGGTGCTTATGTATCAAGTGGTAATACTTGAAAACAAAGCATTTAGAGTCGTAGCTTTCAACAAATGGTGCAAAGCACCCAAGAAGCTAAGCTAAGAAAAGAATGAAAAGCTTGTTTCAAGGAAGGAACATAAAGAAAAAGATTTCATAAAATGAGCTAGATAGAAGCATCAATCATTTGAATGTCTTTTGTAATTGTAGCATGCATAAGAAACTAGCCAACCATGAACATAAAAATTGCTACTCTTCTCACCTTGGTTTGTCAAAATCTATTGCATGATTCTTTGTTTGCTTGAGGACAAACAAAGTTTAAGTTTGGTGTTGTGATGACTCGCATCATTTATCCTTTTTTCTTATCTAAAAGGACCATAAAAAGAGCATAATCTCATTGAATCAATACAATTTCATGAACCAAATTATATATATTATGGTACATTGCTTTGAAAGGGTTTGTGCTGAATTTTAGGTGAAAAGAGCAACAAAAGGGGAAGAAAATAACAAATAAAGCTGGGCGTGTGAAGCTGGGCGTGCCACTTGAAGCTCTGGGCGTGGCACGCCAAACTTTTGAACCAACTCTCAACAATGGGCGTGCCACTTGGAGCTCTGAACGTGGCACGCCAGGCCAGCATTCCAGCAAGGGAGATTGAAGAGTTTGATGAGCGGATATTTTATACGCTTTTTGGGGGTAATTTCATGTAGATTTTAGTATGTTTTAATTAGTTTTTAATAGAATTTTATTAGTTTTTAAGCAAAAATCATATTTCTGGACTTTACTATGAGTGTGTGTATTTTTCTGTGATTTCAGGTATTTTCTGGCTGAAATTGAGGGAGCTGAGCAAAAATCTGACTGAGGCTGAAAAAGGACTGCTGATGCTGTTGGATCCTGACCTCCCTGCACTCGAAATGGATTTTCTGGAGCTACAGGAGTCCAATTGGCGCGCCCTCAACGGCGTTGGAAAGTAGACATCCAGGGCTTTTCAGCAATATATAATAGTCCATACTTTGCACGCGAATAGACGACGTAACTTGGCGTTGAACGCCAAGTACATGTTGCTGTCTGGAGTTAAACGCCAGAAAAATGTCATGATCCGGAGTTGAACACCCAAAACACGTCATAACCTGGAGTTTAACGCCAAGAAAGGCCTCTACTCGTGGATAGCTTTAATCTCAGCCCCAGCACACACCAAGTGGGCCCCAGAAGTGGATTTCTGCACCAATTATCTTAGTTTACTCATTTTCTGTAAACCTAGGTTACTAGTTTACTATTTAAACAACTTTTAGAGACTTATCTTGGACCTCATGACATTTTCAGATCTGAATTACATACTTTTTGACGGCATGAGTCTCTAAACTCCATTGTTGGGGGTGAGGAGCTCTGCAGCGTCTCGATGATTTAATACAATTCCTTTGTTTTCCATTCAAACACGCTTGTTCTTATCTAAGATGTTTATTCGCGCTTAATTGTGAAGAAAGTGATGATCCGTGACACTCATCACCTTCCTCAATCCATGAACGTGTGCCTGACAACCACCTCCGTTCTACATCAGATTGAATAAATATCTCTTAGATTCCCCAACAGAATCTTCGTGGTATAAGCCAGATTGATGGCGGCATTCATGAGAATCCGGAAAGTCTAAACCTTGTCTGTGGTATTCCGAGTAGGATTCTGGGATTGAATGACTGTGACGAGCTTTAAACTCCTGAAGGCTGGGCGTTAGTGACAGACGCAAAAGAATCAATGGATTCTATTCCAACCTGATTGAGAACCGACAGATGATTAGCCGTGCTGTGACAGAGCATAGGAACGTTTTCACTGAGAGGATGGGAGGTAGCCATTGACAATGGTGACACCCTACATAGAGCTTGCCATGGAAGGAACCTTGCGTGTGGGAAGAGGATTTCAAGGAAAAGTAGAAATTCAAAGGACAAAGCATCTCCAAAACTCCAACATGTTTCTCATTACTGCACAACAAGTAACACTGTTATTCTCTTTTATTTTTATAATCAAATCTGGTAATTTCACTTTTAATCCTATTGGCCTCCTGACTAAGATTAATAAAATAAACATTGATTGCTTCAAACCAATAATCTCCGTGGGATCGACCCTTACTCACGTAAGGTATTACTTGGACGACCCAGTGCACTTGCTGGTTAGTTGTGCGAATCATAAATTTGTGCACCAAGTTTTTGGCGCCGTTGCCGGGGATTATTGAGTTTGAACAATTGAAGGCTTATTTTATTTCTTAGATTAGGAATAATTTATTTTTGTTGTTATAGAGTCATCAAATTTTGATAGGATAGTTTCTTTTCAAAAATTTCTTTTCAAAAATATTATTTTTCTTAATTAATTGCTAATTTTCGTGAGTTTAGTGTCTTGTTTTAAGTTTGGTGTCAATTGCATATCTTATATTCTTCTTAAAAATTTTCGACTTGTGTTCTTTGTTCTTCATTGATCTTCAAGTTGTTCTTGTGTATTTTTCTTGTTTGATCTTTAATCTTTCTTGTTCTGAGTCTTTTCTTATTTTTCTTGTGCTTTTTCAAAAACATTAGTTTTCAAAAAAAAAAAATTTAATGTATCTATAAAAATTATACATATTCAAAACAAGTGTTATATTTGATCCCAATTGGCTAGAGTCTTGGTTTATATTCTTGATAAGGGAGTACCAGTACTTTTGGAAATCTTTTTCAAAAATAATTTTTCTTTGATTGAATCTTGTGCCAAACTCTAAGTTTGGTGTTTTCTTTTTAATTTTCCTTTAATTTTCGAAAATTTATTGAAGTTTTCTAAAAATTTTAAGTTTGGTGTTCTTTCTTTTGTTCTTGGTGTTCTTGTGAATCTTCAAGGTGTTCTTGAGTCTTTCTTGTGTCTTGATCTTAAAATTTTTAAGTTTGGTGTTCCTTGGTGTTTTCCCTCCAAAATTTTTGAAAATAAGGAGCATTAGATCTAAAAATTTTAATTCTTGTGTCTTTTGTGTGTTTTTCTCTTTCATCATAAAATTCAAATTTCAAAAAAAAAATATCTTTTCTAACTAATTTTAAAAACTACATTTTCGAAATTTTTATATAAAATTCAGATTTCAATTTCAATTTTTTTTTGAAAAAGAAAAATTTTTCACAAAATATTTTCAAATTTTTTTATATATATTCCATTTT
Organism: Arachis stenosperma; assembly: GCF_014773155.1. Lineage (NCBI taxonomy): Eukaryota > Viridiplantae > Streptophyta > Magnoliopsida > Fabales > Fabaceae > Arachis > Arachis stenosperma. The sequence goes on along the minus strand of NC_080377.1, from coordinate 38,758,160 downwards.
TATTTATTCCACATCTATAAAATAAATAAAATCAACATATAAATTATCCCTTGTATTCCATTATGGAAGTAAGTATGAATGGACAAGACAAGAGGACTCTGGGGTCATATGCTAACCCCACTACTGCTTCATATGGGAGTAGTATCTGTATACCCTCCATTGGAGTTAGTAGCTTTGAGCTGAATCCTCAGCTCATTATCATGGTGCAGCAAAACTGTCAGTATTCTGGTCTTCCACATGAAGAACCTACAGAGTTTCTGGCACAATTTTTGCAAATTGCTGATACAGTACATGATAAGGAAGTAGATCAGGATATCTACAGATTATTACTATTTCCATTTGCTGTAAAAGATCAAGCTAAGAGGTGGTTAAATAACCAGCCTAAGAACAGCATAAAAACATGGAAACAGCTGTCAGAAAAATTCCTGAATCACTATTTCCCTCCCAAACGGATGACACAGCTAAGGCTAAACATCCAAGGCTTCAAACAAGGAGATAATGAATCCCTTTATGATGCCTGGGAGAGATACAGAGAGATGCTAAGAAAATGCCCCTCTGAAATGTTTTCAGAATGGGTGCAATTAGACATCTTCTATTATGGGCTTACAGAAAAAGCTCAGATTTCTCTAGACCACTCAGCGGGTGGATCTATACATATGAGAAAAACAATTGAAGAAGCTCAAGAGCTCATTGATACAGTTGCCAGAAATCAGCATCTGTACCTAAGCAGTGAATCTTCCATGAAAGAAGAAGCTAAAACAGTAACTGCAGAACTCAGTCCGGTGGATCAGGCTAATGAATTTAATCAGCAATTAGACTTTCTAACTCAGCAGCTAGCCGAATTCAAGGAAATATTACAGGAAACAAGAATGGCAAACAGGAATATGGAAGTGCAATTAAAGCAAACAGAAAAACAACTGTCAAAACAAATAGCAGAAGAATGCCAAGCAGTTCAATTAAGAAGTGGGAAAACATTAAATACCTCACTTCAAAGCAGCAGGAAACCAAGAAATGAACAATTGGTTACTCAAAATCCCTCTGAGGACATTCAGAGCCCAAAGAGGAATAAAGCTGGCGCTGAACGCCCAGACCATGCTAATTCCTGGCGTTCAACGCCAGAAACAAGCATGAATCCGGCGTTGAACGCCCAAAGGGAGCATGGTTCTGGCGTTCAAACGCCAGTGACAAACAAGGAAGTGGCGTCTAACGTGACCCCAGCTCCCACCACTGGCATTCAAATGCCAGTGGGGAATCAGTCACATACAAGTGCTGATAACCCTTCTAAAAAGGCTTCCCAACCCACTTCTGTAGGTAATAAACCTGCAGCAACTAAGGTTGAGGAATACAAAGCCAAAATGCCTTATCCTCAAAAACTCCGCCAAGCGGAACAGGATAAGCAATTTGCCCGCTTTGCAGACTATCTTAGGACTCTTGAAATAAAGATTCCGTTTGCAGAAGCACTTGAGCAAATACCCTCTTATGCTAAGTTCATGAAAGAGATCTTAAGTCATAAGAAGGATTGGAGGGAAACTGAGAAAGTTTACCTCACTGAAGAATGCAGTGCAGTCATTCTGAAAAGCTTACCTGAGAAGCTTAAAGATCCTGGGAGCTTTATGATACCATGCACATTAGAGGATACTTGTACCAAGCAAGCTTTATGTGATCTTGGGGCAAGTATCAACCTAATACCTGCATCTACTATCAGAAAGCTTGGTTTAACTGAAGAAATCAAACCAACCAGGATATGTCTTCAACTTGCCGATGGCTCCATTAAATACCCATCAGGCGTGATTGAAGACATGATTGTCAAGGTTGGGCCATTTGCCTTTCCTACTGACTTTGTGGTGCTGGAAATGGAGGAGCACAAGAGTGCAACTCTCATTCTAGGAAGACCTTTCCTAGCAACTGGCCGAACCCTCATTGATGTCCAAAAAGGGGAAGTAACCTTGAGAGTCAATGAGGAGGAATTTAAGTTGAATGTTGTCAAAGCCATGCAACATCCAGACACCTCAAATGACTGCATGAGTGTTGACATTATTGATTCTCTAGTAAGAGAGGTCAATATGGCTGAGAGTCTCGAATCAGAGCTAGAGGACATCTTTAAAGATGTTCAGCCTGATTTGGAGGAATCAGAGAAGATAGTAGAACCTCTGAAAATCCCTCAGGAAGAGGAGAAACCTCCTAAACCCGAGCTCAAACCATTACCACCTTCCCTAAAATATGCATTCTTGGGAGAAGGTGATACCTTTCCTGTAATTATAAGCTCTACCTTAGAGCCACAGGAAGAGGAAGCACTAATTCAAGTGCTAAGGACACACAAGACAGCTCTTGGGTGGTCCATTAGTGATCTTAAGGGCATTAGCCCAGCTAGATGCATGCACAAGATCTTACTGGAGGGTGACGCCAAGCCAGTGGTTCAACCACAAAGGCGGCTGAACCCAGCCATGAAGGAAGTGGTGCAGAAAGAGGTCACTAAATTACTAGAGGCTGGGATTATTTATCCTATTTCTGACAGCCCCTGGGTGAGCCCTGTCCAAGTCGTCCCTAAGAAAGGTGGCATGACAGTAGTTCATAATGAAAAAAATGAACTGGTTCCTACAAGAACAGTTACTGGGTGGCGTATGTGTATTGATTACAGAAGGCTCAATACAGCCACCAGAAAGGATCATTTTCCTTTACCATTCATAGACCAGATGCTAGAAAGACTAGCAGGTCATGAATACTACTGCTTCCTGGATGGATACTCAGGTTATAATCAAATTGCAGTAGATCCCCAGGATCAGGAGAAAACGGCGTTCACATGCCCATCTGGAGTATTTGCATACAGAAGGATGCCATTTGGCATGTGCAATGCACCTGCAACCTTTCAGAGGTGCATGCTCTCAATTTTCTCTGATATGGTGGAAAAATTCCTGGAAGTCTTCATGGATGACTTTTTAGTATTTGGAGACTCATTCAGCTCCTGCCTTAACCATTTAGCACTTGTTCTGAAAAGATGCCAAGAGACTAACCTGGTTTTAAACTGGAAAAATGTCACTTTATGGTGACTGAAGGAATTGTCCTTGGGCACAAAATTTCGAACAAGGGGATAGAGGTGGACCAAGCTAAGGTAGAAGTAATTGAAAAATTGCCACCACCTGCTAATGTTAAGGCAATCAGAAGCTTTCTGGGGCATGCAGGATTCTATAGGAGGTTTATAAAGGATTTTTCAAAAATCGCCAAACCTCTGAGCAACCTGCTAGCTGCTGATATGCCATTTATCTTTGATAAAGAGTGTCTGCAGGCATTTGAGACTCTGAAAGCTAAATTGGTTACAGCACCAATCATCTCTGCACCAGACTGGACTTTACCATTTGAGTTGATGTGTGATGCCAGTGACCATGCCATTGGTGCAGTGTTGGGACAAAGGCATGACAAGCTTCTGCACGTCATTTATTATGCTAGCCGTGTTCTAAATGACGCACAGAAGAACTACACAACCACAGAAAAAGAGCTACTTGCAGTGGTTTACGCCATTGACAAATTCAGATCCTATTTAGTAGGATCAAAAGTGATTGTGTACACTGATCATGCTGCTCTTAAATATCTACTCACAAAGCAGGATTCAAAACCCAGACTCATCAGATGGGTGTTGCTTCTGCAAGAGTTTGATATAGAAATAAGAGACAGAAAAGGGACAGAGAATCAAGTGGCAGATCACCTGTCCCGAATAGAACCAGTGGAAGGGGCGTCCCTCCCTCTCACTGAGATCTCTAAAAATTTTCCGGATGAGCAACTGCTTGCCATCCAGGAAGTGCCATGGTTTGCAGACATTGCAAACTACAAGGCAGTGAAATTCATACCCAAAGAGTACAGTAGGGTGCAATCAAAGAAATTAATCACAGATGCAAAGTACTATCTTTGGGATGAACCATATCTCTTCAAGAGATGTGCAGACGGAGTAATCTGTAGATGTGTGCCTAAAGAAGAAGCACAGAAGATCCTTTGGCATTGCCATGGATCACAGTATGGAGGACATTTTGGAAGTGAACGAACAGCCACAAGAGTCCTCCAAAGTGGCTTCTACTGGCCTACTCTCTATAAAGACTCCCGAGCGTTTGTACTTAATTGTGACAGTTGCCAAAGATCCGGCAATCTACCTCACAGTTATGCCATGCCTCAACAAGGGATCTTGGAGATTGAGTTGTTTGATGTATGGGGCATTGACTTCATGGGACCTTTCCCACCATCATACTCAAACACTTATATTCTGGTGGCAGTGGATTATGTATCCAAATGGGTGGAAGCTATTGCAACACCCACTAATGACACTAAAACAGTGTTAAAATTCCTCCAGAAACATATCTTCAGCAGATTTGGTATCCCTAGAGTATTAATCAGTGATGGGGGCACTCATTTCTGCAATAAACAGCTTTATGCTGCTCTGGTTCGTTATGGAGTTAGCCACAGGGTAGCTACTCCATATCATCCACAAACTAATGGGCAAGCTGAAGTCTCAAATAGAGAACTCAAAAGAATCCTGGAACGGACTGTAATTAACCGTAGAAAGGATTGGGCAAGGAGCTTGGATGATGCTCTGTGGGCATACAGAACAGCATTCAAGACCCCTATAGGGACCTCTCCATACCAGCTTGTGTATGGAAAGGCATGTCACTTGCCAGTGGAACTGGAACATAAGGCCTACTGGGCAACCAGATTCCTAAACCTTGATGCCAAATTAGCTGGAGAAAAACGATTGCTCCAGTTAAATGAGCTAGAGGAATTTAGACTCAATGCTTTCGAGAATGCAAAAATTTACAAAGAGAAAGCAAAAAGATGGCATGATAAGAAATTGTCATCCAGAGTCTTTGAGCCGGGACAGAAAGTTTTGCTATTTAATTCAAGGCTCAAATTATTCCCCGGAAAATTAAAATCCCGGTGGAGAGGTCCATATGTCATTACAAGTGTATCCCCATATGGATACATAGAGCTTCAGGATAATGACTCCAACAAAAAGTTCATTGTTAATGGACAAAGAGTCAAACATTATCTTGAAGGCAATTTTGAGCAAGAATGCTCAAAACTGAGACTTGATTAAAACTCAGTAATAGTCCAGCTAATGACATTAAAGAAGCGCTTGCTGGGAGGCAACCCAGCCAATCACAAAATTTAATTTTATTCGTATTTAATTGATTTTTACAGGTATATGTCAAGGTATCTTCAAGGTAAAATAGCAATTGGTTGGATTCACAGAGTTATAAGGGAAATTGGAAGCTCACTGGCGTGAAAAAGCCAGTAAGAAACATTTTGGGCGTTGAACGCCCAAAAGAAGCACCCACTGGGCGTTCAACGCCAGTAAGGGTAGCCTTCTGGGCGTTAAACGCCAGAAAGGAGCATCTTCTGGGCGTTAAACGCCAGAAAGAAGCACCTTCTGGGCGTTTAACGCCAGATTGACAGCATCCTGGGCGTTTAGAAAAACGCCCAGTAACAAAGGACTTCCTGGCGTTCAACGCCAGAAAGATGCATCAGCTGGGCGTTGAACGCCCAGGAGAAGCAACATTTGGGCGTTCAACGCCCAAACCATGCAGCAGTTGGGCGTTTAACGCCAGGATGGTGGGGAGGAGGTAAAATTCGTTTTTCTTCACAATTTTTCTAATTTTTTATGTTTCAATTCATGATTTCTTGCATAAACATGTTTCAAAATATCATCCTTCAATTCCAAAAATTTTGATCCTAATTTCTAAAAACCCTAATTTCTAAAATCCCTTTTTCAAAAATATCAAATGTATCTTAATTTATAAACACAAATCTTTTTCCAATCCAAATCTTTTTCAAATCTTTTTCAACTCATCATATCTTTTGGATTTCGAAATTGCCTCTCCCTATATTCCTCTTCTATCCTTTATTTTGCTTGAGGACAAGCAAACCTCTAAGTTTGGTGTGATTTGCCATGATCACTGAGCTAAAACTCATCAAGATCATGGCACCTAAGGGAACAGGAAGAGCAAGGATGTGAACTTAAGGGAGCTAAAGTGTCAGAAATTAATTCTTGAAGGCACCCCACAGACTAGAGGAACATCAACTTCCCAAAATACAGGTTGTTAAGTTCTAATTCTAGCTTTAACTCTGTGATAGTATTATTATAGGATTTTACCTTAGAAGTTATATAGGAGTAGTAGTAATTAGCACATCTATTTTGATTTTATTTTCAATTAAGTTATAAATTATTTTTCTCATCATCATCAAACATGAATAAAATAGTAGATTTTTAGAATAAAGAGGCAATAATTTTTTTTCGAGTTCTTAATAAGAAAAATTCTAATTATTTATATGTGGTGGCAATACTTTTTGTCTTCTGAATGAATGCTTGAACAGTGCATATTTTTGATATTGAATTTTATGAATGTTAAAATTGTTGGCTCCTGAAAGAATGATGAACAAGAGAAATGTTATTGATGATCTGAAAAATCATGAAATTGATTCTTGAAGCAAGAAAAAGCAGTGAAAAAAAAAAAAAAAAAAGAAAGAAAGAAAAAAGCAAGAAGAAAAAGCCAATAGCCCTTAAAACCAAAAGGCAAGGGTAAAAAAAGGATCCAAGGCTTTGAGCATCAATGGATAGGAGGGCCCAAGGAAGTAATTCCAGGCCTAAGCGGCTAAATCAAGCTGTCCCTAACCATGTGCTTGTGGCATGCAGGTCCAAGTGAAAAGCTTGAGACTGAGTGGTTAAAGTCGTGATCCAAAGCAAAAAGAGTGTGCTTAAGAGCTCTGGACACCTCTAACTGGGGACTCTAGCAAAGCTGAGTCACAATCTGAAAAGGTTCACCCAGTCATGTGTCTGTGGCATTTATGTATCCGGTGGTAATACTGGAAAAACAAAGTGCTTAGGGCCACGGCCAAGACTCATATAGTAGCTGTGTTCAAGAATCAACATACTAAACTAGGAGAATCAATAATACTATCTGAATTCTGAGTTCCTATGGATGCCAACCATTCTGAATTTCAAAGGATAAAGTGAGATGCCAAAACTGTTCGGAAGCAAAAAGCTACTAGTCCCGCTCATCTAATTAGAATCTGAGCTTCACTTGAAACTCTGAGATATTATTGTTTCTTAATTTCTTTTCATCCTATTTTATTTATCTAGTTGCTTGAGGACAAGCAACAGTTTAAGTTTGGTGTTGTGATGAGCGGATATTTTATACGCTTTTTGGGGGTAATTTCATGTAGATTTTAGTATGTTTTAATTAGTTTTTAATAGAATTTTATTAGTTTTTAAGCAAAAATCATATTTCTGGACTTTACTATGAGTGTGTGTATTTTTCTGTGATTTCAGGTATTTTCTGGCTGAAATTGAGGGAGCTGAGCAAAAATCTGACTGAGGCTGAAAAAGGACTGCTGATGTTGTTGGATCCTGACCTCCCTGCACTCGAAATGGATTTTCTGGAGCTACAGGAGTCCAATTGGCGCGCCCTCAACGGCGTTGGAAATTAGACATCCAGGGCTTTCCAGCAATATATAATAGTCCATACTTTGCACGAGAATAGACGACGTAACTTGGCGTTGAACGCCAAATACATGTTGCTGTCTGGAGTTAAACGCCAGAAAAACGTCATGATCCGGAGTTGAACGCCCAAAACACGTCATAACCTGGAGTTTAACGCCAAGAAAGGCCTCTACTCGTGGATAGCTTTAATCTCAGCCCCAGCACACACCAAGTGGGCCCCAGAAGTGGATTTCTGCACCAATTATCTTAGTTTACTCATTTTCTGTAAACCTAGGTTACTAGTTTACTATTTAAACAACTTTTAGAGACTTATCTTGGACCTCATGACATTTTCAGATCTGAATTACATACTTTTTGACGGCATGAGTCTCTAAACTCCATTGTTGGGGGTGAGGAGCTCTGCAGCGTCTCGATGATTTAATACAATTCCTTTGTTTTCCATTCAAACACGCTTGTTCTTATCTAAGATGTTTATTCGCGCTTAATTGTGAAGAAGGTGATGATCCGTGACACTCATCACCTTCCTCAATCCATGAACGTGTGCCTGACAACCACCTCCGTTCTACATCAGATTGAATGAATATCTCTTAGATTCCCCAACAGAATCTTCGTGGTATAAGCCAGATTGATGGCGGCATTCATGAGAATCCGGAAAGTCTAAACCTTGTCTGTGGTATTCCGAGTAGGATTCTGGGATTGAATGACTGTGACGAGCTTTAAACTCCTGAAGGCTGAGCGTTAGTGACAGACACAAAAGAATCAATGGATTCTATTCCAACCTGATTGAGAACCGACAGATGATTAGCCGTGCTGTGACAGAGCATAGGAACGTTTTCACTGAGAGGATGGGAGGTAGCCATTGACAACGGTGACACCCTACATAGAGCTTGCCATGGAAGGAACCTTGCGTGTGGGAAGAGGATTTCAAGGAAAAGTAGAAATTCAAAGGACAAAGCATCTCCAAAACTCCAACATGTTTCTCATTACTGCACAACAAGTAACACTGTTATTCTCTTTTATTTTTATAATCAAATCTGGTAATTTCACTTTTAATCCTATTGGCCTCCTGACTAAGATTTATAAAATAAACATTGATTGCTTCAAACCAATAATCTCCGTGGGATCGACCCTTACTCACGTAAGGTATTACTTGGACGACCCAGTGCACTTGCTGGTTAGTTGTGCGAATCATAAATTCGTGCACCAGAGTTCAACATAGACGTGCCACTTGATGTCGAAGGCGTGGCACGCCAACCTCAATTGTGACTTGGGCGTGCCACTTGGAGCTATGGGCGTGGCACGCCAAGTTTGTGAGGCCAAGATATCAAAGAGGGCGTGCCACTTGGTATTTTTGGTGTGGTACGCTAGGCTTAAATTTCAGAGGAGTAATTTTGAGCCCCACTATGGGCGTGGCACACCAAGAAGTGGGCGTGGCACGCTAGGGCATATGCCAGCCTGACCTCCTCTCATTCAAATAAAAATATCTTGCGCTACACAACTCCAAATGAAGTTATTTCAATGCCATTAGAAAGTAGACATCTAGAGCTTTCCAACCATAAATAACACGTTATAATGGACGCTGGAATTGAGGAAGATATGGACCCCGAAATCACAAGAAGAAAAACACGTCACTGCAGAATTACCAGCCTGACCTCTTCATCTTCAAAGGAACATAACTTGAGTTTTAGAGATGCAAAAGAGGTGATCTTGGTGGCGTTGGAAAGCTGACATCATGAGCTTTTCCATGATATATAACACTTTAGGATGGACATTAAAACTGAAGGTGAAAAAGGCCATTATTTTAGCGTTGAAAAACTTGGGTGTGCCACTTGATATCGAAGGCATGGCATGCCAACCCCTTTCATACAATGGGCGTGCCACTTGGAGTCTTGGGCGTGGCACGCCAGTTCAAATGGCCATAGAGGAGAGTTTGTGCATTATTGAAGACATGGCATGCCAGTTTCACAACATATGGGGCGTGGCACGCCAGAAGTGGGCGTGGCACGCCGGGCTACCTGATAGACTAACCTAATCACCTTCAAATGGGCATAACTTGAGTTACAGAAATCTAAATGAGTTGATTTCAAAAGAGTTGGAAAGCTGACATCCAGGACTTTCCAACTATATATAATAATTTATAGTGGACATTCATTTTGAGGCCCAACAAACTCCATACTTTCAACGTTGCAAAGTGGGTCATACTCCAAAGGGCAAAATCAAGTGGGAGTGGCACTTGAAAACCACATGCCAACTTCTTCCTACAACTCCCAACCTTCAATCAAGCCCACTCCAACTCTCATTCAATCCATAATTGTCAACCAATCAAGGCCACAAGAAGCATTTAGAATAGTTTATTTTCATTTAATTGTAATTTGCTTTCAATTTCATTTAAGTTTGTAATTTAGGAAAGCCTATATAAAAGCCTTAGTTTCATAGAATTAGGAATGCTGGATTGGGCGAGTCTTCGGACCCTCTCTGTTCACCATCAGCTTCCTTTCTTTTCTTTCTTACTTTTGTAAATATATTTTAGTTATGAATTACTAACTCTTTCCATTGGGAAAGAGAGCTTTATTGTTTTTCAATGGATTAAATTATTTTTATTCTTCTTCTTCTTTTTATCTCTCTTTGATTTGCTAGAAGGAATTTCATTCTTCATGCTAGTGTTCAATCATCTTGGGAAAGAGGTTGAATGGAAAAATGGGTTTCATGGGAACCTTGGAAAAGGAAACATGAAACCATGCTTGAAATCCCTTCTCACACTTGAGTAGAATCTAAGTTTTGGTGATTGGATATGGTGACATATAATCCACCCACTACTTGGACCTATGATAATGTGTGGTATAATCAGGAACCATTCTTCATCTCTTCTCATGAGCAATTAGATCAAGGAATTGGCAATTGTTCAAGGTTAGAGAGATTGAATTACCAAGGGATTGGGATTCAATCACTTATGATTTCCAAGAGATCAATGATTGCATGATTGAAGAGGAGATGAAAACAATTGATCCTAAGAATACAATATCTCTTGATCCCAATGCTTATTTTATCTTTCTTTCTTTTATTTACTTTATAGTCATTTACTTTTTTGCATTTTACATTTCCAGCACCTTACTTTCTTGTACTTTACTTTCTTTGTCATTTACATTTCTTGTTTACTTATCACATCCAATTGTGCTTGTCTAACTAGTCTAATCAATCAACTATTGCTTGCTTAATCCAATTAATCTCTGTGGATACGATCCCACTCCACTGTGGGTTATTACTTGATGACAATTTGGTGCGCTTGCCAAAGAACGGATTCATTATATGTGGGTAGTGAATTTCGGTCATCAGGTATCTTCGTTGTTCTTTATTTGAGCCGTTTCTCATTTTATTTTCTGCAGGTTAGTCGTTCTTTTCTCTATCTTTTTTTTTTTACTTTTGACAACTGTGCATGCTTTTGATGTAAAGCTTTGACTTTATATTTGGGTTTTTGTTCTAAAGAACTTTGGTTCTTTCTGTAAAAAGTTTGCATCTTTGATCGTTTGTTGAGACTTTTCTTTTGTCGTTCGCCTTTGAGAAGAATGTGTGCTTTGCTTTAGGATTTTATTGCTGTTCCTATTTCTTTTCATCGTTGCCTGACTCCCTTTGTACGAAAGTTCTACCTTTTGTTTGAGGGGTGTTCGGACTGTTTGGGTATAGATTGTCGACTTCTCTTCTCTGTGTTCTTACCCTGTTGTTGCCTCCAAAGGGTGCCCCTGGACTTTCGTGTGAGTCTAAGGGTTTCCCTTTTACTGTTGTATCTGACACTTGATGTTTTGCTATTATTGTCCGAGTTGTTTCCTTATTTGCCCGAGTTGTTTAGTAGTAACTCCATTTTTCTTTTTCTTACTGTAGGAATATTTGACCTATATCTTCCACTACAAGAGACACGCCGAATAGCGGCGGTTTTTTTATGTATTTGCGGCGGTTTAAAACCGCCGCCAAACGAGATTCCAGCGGTTTGTTAAGCGTCGCCTATTAGGGGGTGGTTATATGATTTTGCGGCGGTTTTCAAGAACCGCTGGCACAACCGCCGCAAAACCCAAGATTAGCGTCGCAATGTTTAGCGGCGATTTAAAACCGCCGCGATCTGGAAATCTGTGATCGACACGAAATGTTCGGCGGTTTGAAACCGCCGCTGTTTAATGGCCACGGTTTAAAGGCTAATGCATTTACCGGCGGTTTGGAAACGTCGCGGTTTAACAGCCAATGTTTTTTTTCAAATGTAACTGGCGGCGGTTAAAAACCGCCGCTATCTCCTAACCTGAATTTTCAAATTTCTAACAGCTAGTTCGCAACCGCCACTATTTTCCAGTTAAATGGCCGCAAAAATACTGTTTTATACACTGGCAATCCATGCTGTTTTTTATTTCAATGAGCATTTTTTTCTTTTTTTTTAAGCGTTCTTAATATTAGTAAGTTAAATTATTTAAAATCTCGAAAAATAAATTGCAGGGTAAACGACAATAGCAAAACCATTAATTTAATTAATATAATTATCCGAATATCAACAAAGTGTACTCCTTACTAAGAGTTGCATAATTAACAAAATAAAAGTGTATATCTGAAAGAAGAAAAGGTTCCACAATCCTAAGAACTACTTTCTATTTTGTCCCTCCAACGCACTCATCCATGTTGCGACGTCTGATGGTAGCTTCCTACCTTGCCCTTGAAGTAGACATATCAAAGCACTCTCCATTGCCTGCATCCTGACCTTCCCAGCTGCTACTTCATCCTCCATTGCTTGTCTTTTGGTCTTCTCGGCTGCTACTTCATCCTCCACTGCCTGTCTTTTGGTCTTCTCGGCTGCTACTTCATCCTCCACTGCCTTCCTTTTCAATTTCTCTGCTGCCAACTCTGCTTGCAGTTCAAGCAGCAACCTTTGGGTCTCCTCCCTTTCAAAACCATTGCTCTGTTGATTGGAATTCATACCGAAGACTTGACTAGAAGTCGGTCCCAACCCCATTCCACGCACCCTACCCGGGCGCTCTCTTCCGAGAGCTTGAGCAAGCGAATCATTCTGGGATAACAGTCTAGAAGATTCATCGCCTTGCTCAATAGCCTCAATTCTTTCCTACACACATAGATAAGCAATTAAGAGCATTTATTAGCTAGTCGCTAACCGCACAGACTTCCAATAAAATTTTAAAAATTAAAAAATAGGAGAAACTACTTCCCGATTCTGAACACATTACTTACTCCAATAGCGCGAGCTGCATCATGGATATAGGAGCCATTGGTTTTTTTGTGCGTTAAGAGATACAACTCTCCTCTACTAACTATCCTCCCTTGTCGTTCCGACTGTACCAATAATGAAGACAAAGTGAATAGGGTAGAGGAACATATATTTCAAAAACATTCCCAAAATTAGATTACCTCTTCTTCTCCGAGCCTTGCCAAGCTTTTCGATCCACCAGTGTGGGTGTAAAGCTGCTTTGATCGATTCTCGGCATTTTTCTTACACTTATCCTGTCATGCCATTAATTTAAGAGTTACTAGACACTAGTTCTGACAAACTAAATGTGACTTAAATGAACTTTGTCTGTTATGAAACAACTATATTACCTGTGTCTATTTACTGTTGCGATAATCGAGAAATCTTTTCCAATGGTCTGCAGTAATTCCATCTGGGCGGTTTTCCATATTTGCTGCGAGTGAAAGTTCTGGGTCATAGTAGCGATGGTATAATCTGTTCCTCGTTTCCTTCCAAGCCCTTCCTAGCATCTTGGATATTATACCTTTTATAATTCCTCTACTATCTTCTTCAAAATGGAACATTTCCTGCAACATTAAAATTAAGCAGTGAGTAGTGTTCAAAGTATGAGTTTGGAATGGTACGAAGAAATAAAAATAACATTTTACCTTTACTATTTCATTATAGACTTTGTCCCTGGTGCGAACCTTTCTCCAGTCCCTCTCGCAGATTGGGAATTTGGTGTAGTCAGATCCTAGCAGTCCCATAACGCCGCTCAGTAGACCTGCTTCATCCCCAACTGGTTGCAGTGCATTGTTAAACCTGAGTACGACCTTTCTTCCGTTAGGGGGCTTCATAGCTTCCTTCACACTCAGTTTGACCTGTTTGATTGTGCCATCGGATTCTGTAAAACATATTAATTCTTAATTAGCTACCATTGGAGTCAAGTTGCGAATACATCATAAAAAAATAGGGCAATGAAAAGTAGAATTAAATAAAGTTCTCTTATACCAATTGTTTTAACATCCCAAAATTCTGTGGTCTTGCGTCCCTTGCGCTTCTGAGCATTCTGTGCAGCAAGAAGGTTATCAACATGTTGGTCAAGAGAATCTACCTCATCTGCCTCCTGGTCTACCTCTTCGGCGTCCGGCTCCGAGTTTTGAACATCATTCATGGAAGCCTGTGGAGCAGGCAGTGGTTCGGTTCGGGACGGACGAAAGGGGCGTAAAGATGAGGAGGTGGGGGCATTAGAATTGGGTGGTAGAATTGGGCAGTCCGCTCTCTGGGAAGTTGAAGCTGCATTACTTCCCACTTGAGGCTGTTGACATGCTGTGTCTACACGGGCTTTCTTCGTGAAACGACCTACTCGAGGCATCTTTCCCAACTGCATTCGGATTAAAACGAAGTAATAACAATTAATATATACATAATAATATTAATTAACATGCAAAGAGGACACCGGCATACCCCGGTTACATGAGTACATGAGTTGAGATAGCATGTTAACAAAGTAAGCAAATATGTGGGGCATAAAAAAAATTGATTTATTCACAATTAATTCAATTATTTAAGTTAAATATAATTATTCATGTATCATTTTTATTAACCCGAATATAATAATTAATATTGTACATCATAATATAAATTATCAGAGGTCCCAACTGCATTCGAATAGAAAATAAGGACAAGATTAGTACACATAAAATTCGGGTTCTTCCAAACGTAGTCAAAAGAGTACAATAATAATACTCAATTTAAAATAGAAAATAATACTTCAATGTGGAATTACAACAAATTCTTGAAGAAGCTTAATTAATTAATCATATTAAAAGAAAATAAATCTAAATAGACATTGCAACGTATGGTGCATGGCGGCTCTTCATTAATCTCTTCATTAATGAGAGAAATTATGAAAAAAAAAATAACCGGGGATGAGAGGGAGTCAGAAAGGATATCATTAGTCAAGACGACAGTAAGATTATGCTGTTTCTTTAATTTTGTTTTTGGTGCCTAAACGTCTCTCATTACTTGCCACTTATTAATTAATTAGTAATTAGTAATCCTAATATATAAGCAGAGTATTTGTTAATTAAATATATAATATAATGGATGTACATCGTAGATAATTGTTATTATTAGGATCAGCAATAGCATGCTTAAAATGAAGATAATGACTGGTTAAAAAAGAGAGAGATGAATTGAAGGTGAGTTAGAGCATGAAACGATGCGGTTGGGGAATGAAATCAGTAATAGGTTAGAGCATAATAATATTCAGGATTAATTGTGCTTACCTCCAGCGGGATGACTGGTTTGAGGGTAAGAGAGGAGCCACCGGGTATCGGACAGCAAGGGAAGGGGTTCCAGGAAGTTGGCACACTGCAGAGATGGACGTGGAAGAGAGGTACTGGACGAAGCAAGCTCCAATAAGGATTATTGGTATTAGGGAAAAAATAAGGATTTGCTGGGCGGTGGCTTATCTAATTTAAAATTTCAGTTTGTGTTTTTCGTTTTTTTGTAACTTTTTTAAAAGTATTAGTAGGTATTGAAGGAAAAATTATTATTAAAAAATAAATACTTAACGATTATTATTAGTTTGTACATTATAAATAATTACAATTAAAAAATTACATATAACTTATTTGTTTGTACATTATACCGATAGATTAATTAATTCCATAAACTGAAATAATATATATGCTCTTTATAAATTTATATTTTATTCTTCATCGTTCCTATTATGGAATTAATTTTTTTAAAATTTAAAATAATAAAAAGAATAATTTAAATAGTTATAATTTTTAACACTCATTTCAAACAAATGCCTTTTTTTCAGTTATTTAATTTTTCATAGTTTTTCCGTTTTTTATTTGTTTTATGTTATTTTTTATTTTTAAAATTTATTAAAGATCGAATTCTAAGATTTTTAGATATAAAATTATAATATCATATCATAATATTATTTCTTTCAAAATTTAAACTAATAAAAAAAACATAAATACTTAACGAACAAATTATTGTGTTATGTATATATTAATTTGAGTTGAAGTATTTGAGACTATTTTGGTTACATATTTGAAGAAATCTATTGTGTTCTTCTTCTCTCTTTTTTTTTTTACTTGTATATTTATTAATCATGAGTAGTGTAAACTTGAACAGATGATGAATTAAGAAAATTGATAAAAAAGGCTTATTGGTTATTTCAAGAAGCTATTCAAATCGAGCTTTTTACTTTTGCTGATTATAATATTCTGACTAGTAAAACTAAGAATTAGACAACTGTTCCATATATTGGAGTCAATGATTCTCCAGTTTTCAAGAAAATCATTAATGAATTATATGTGTCTTTGGATTAACCTCGTATATTTATAAAAAATGTTTACTATCAAATCAATAAACATTTTTAAATTTCTCCCTGCTCATTTAATATTTTGATTTCCCCTGCTTCATATATTATTATTATTTCATTTATGTTCATTCAGTGAGATGAAGGAGTAAGGAGGCAGACATGCCCTTGATTATATTGATTCAATCAAAACGTTTATCAAAATTAAATAATATATTGTTACCAATATAACTATTCTGTTGTCTTTTTCTACAAGTTAAAAATTTTGGAATGATATCAAAACTCCATATCTAAAAAGTTTAGAATTTGATCACTGGTAAATTTTAAAGTGAAAAACATAAAATTAGATAAAAAATAAAATAAGATTAAAGATAAAATAAAAAATAAACTTATGCATGCAAAACTTAAATAAATCTAATGTTAGATATATAGTAATTTGAGATTAATCTATTCCAAATTCATTATCAGAACGTCGAATTCAACCGGCAAAGGAATAATCACAAATAGTCACTTTGTTCAGTTCAGTCCTAATATTTCGTGAGATAAGACAGACTAATAATAAAGAGTTGAGTCAGCAAATATCATTCTCCTCTGGAGTTTTATTGAGGTCAAAGGTTATGATGGAAGGTTGGTGTCCTTTAGAGACAATCTCATCAGAACTATCTGGCGCAACGTCTTCTTCGAGCATCGAATCTTGAACTACCTCGCCGGTCTCTTCCGAAACATCTAGAGTCTTTTCCTGAGACAAACCTGACGGATACACCATAAGCAAACAAGTTATTAGAAGTCACAAATTTTACAAAAAACAAAGCACAAAATAGCGCCATGTTATAAACTGCTGGTTTGGCTTACGTTCCCATAATTTCGTGAGACCTCTTTCTATAAGAATGAATTCCTCCCGAGACGCCGTTTCAAGTTCAACTTGCAGACTATTCTGATATCGTGCCTGCACAAGTTTAATAAAGTTGCAGCTGATAAGGTACAGTAGTTGGTCGCAAAAATCATTAACAACACTAACCAGAGGCAATAGCTATATACTTCAGCAACATTTAATGCTTCACGTCTCAACTTAAGAACATGCCAAAATCAGCCAAACGAATCAGAGTTATAGATCAGTAATGGACATGCTAGACAAATTTGAATTGACATGGTGGTATAGATCAGAAACATAGGTCAGAAATATATACCAACCTGTTCCTCCATTTCTTTCTTTCTTTCTTTAAATAATATCACTGAAAGTCATACTTAGGAGCGTCCAAGGAAAAGACATTGTATAATACTAGAGTGGTGATTTCTTAGACGTCACATTAAACCAAATGATGAACTAATTAATTAGTCCTTTGAAACTAACTAACAATTTCTAAAATACAAGAGAGGCTCAATCTGTGACGTCAAATTATTTTAACTAAAAACACTAAACAAACAAACTTTTCTTAACGGGAATAAACAATCACAAAATAATTGTACCTAACAAGTAACAAACATGTTTAGTAACTCAATCATGAAGACGTCATAATCAAATGGGAAAATGATGGGAGGGAAGATGGTAAACACCTCCCCCTCATAAGTAACGCACTGCCTCCTCCATTCTTTAATTGGAAGAAGAAACAACAAACAAAAACAGAAACCTGAATTCAAGGCACACACATAATCACGTAGACAGCATGTTCAAAGGTTTGAGAATTTTTTGCTTAAGAAGAAAATAAATATACTTATCAACATACAAAATGCATAAACAATTATTATTGTAATCTTACAAACGATAGGGTTTTAGGATTGAGTTAACTACATGCACTCACTTATGAGGTGTTGTTAATAATCAATAATATGATGATGTAACCAGCATCCCCAACAGAAACACTAGTCTTCATCCCATTTCATTCACAACCACATTCTTCTTCCTCACTCGTCTGACAAAATAATTATAATCACACTCACACTCTTTGCTTTTCTTCTCATTCACTTACTCCCTTATTATTATTTTGATTTATTTTCCTTAAATCATACAGTCACTAGTTTAAAAGATTAGCTACGGTACCTGCACCTCCTCCAGTATTTGTTGCGAAAGGCGCAGGTTCGTGCTAGTGACGAACCCGAAGCCGAATTTTTTTCGGTACTTTGTTGCGAATTGAAGCAATGCCTGCAATGACCATTTTTTCAAATATGTCAGCCCCTTCAGAAAGTGCCTTTTAATTAAAGACAATAAAACATCTGAATTTGCTATGGCAGGTTGAAATAAAGCCAAGCAGCGGTTATACGAGCAGACACATGACAACTTACCTCCCTAATATCCCCACGCGCAATAGTAATAGCATCAAGTAAGTGCATGTGTGCTGAGAATGTGTCCAGCCATGACTGAATGGGCAACTTGTTGAACCACAGGTCTTTTGCGAATGACCTTGATTGCTCGAGTGAGGAGAACGGGGAGGCCTCAATCATCGCCTTGCAAAACAAGACGCTAGAGGCACAAAGGAAGAGGTCGCTCTCTTCAAATTTCCCTGGCAAAAAAGATCATGTCAGTCAATATATAGGGTCAATTACAATCTAGTAACATCTTAATTGATTAAATAAATTGAGCAATACATATGTTTAAAAAATCACATTCTCCAAGTAAATTACTTGTAAATAAATAGGAATATACATCAGGTGTATCCAATTTCTAAGAATCTATTATATGCTAGTTGCTAATTAATATTTATGCAATCTTATAACCCTCAACGGTGATATACACTATAAAAATAGCGCACATGTCCAGAATTAGTATCTGAATACATCTATATATAGGCAGCCTCGTCGCAATTATCGATGGCATCAGTGGTTGGTTCCTCCAAATCGGTGTCCCGTCTCAATGACAAACTTGCGATGTCAAACTCAGCCAACCCAGACAGGATCAGTTGGGGAGAAAATTCGAAATTACACTGTCCTATATCTTCACCCATTTCAAACATGTCCCTTGGGTTCACATGGATTACCACGCTCTATTCTTTATCAGCGTCATCCTCGACATAGTACACTAGGCGAGCCTCAGAGGCAAGAATATAAGGTTCATCATCTTCTCGATCACCGGTATGAATTGGATGAGAGAAGTTAACCACTGTGTGTCCCAAAGAGTCCCTTTTTATACCTCTGCCAGATGTGGTGTCTGCCCAGATACATCTAAACAAGACGACTGTGAATTGACCACTGTAATTTAGCTCAATGATGTCCATCAGTTTTCCGTAATACGAGACGCTACCAACGGCAACATTACTATCGCGCTTGCTTGCGTAACTCCTAGTGTCAGAAGTGACATACACCCCACTATTTTGGGTTTTCAACCCTTCCTCTCTCGATAGGGTTCTGAACTTAAATCCATTTACGTTGTAGGATGTATAGCGGCTAACTTGAACATTGGGCCCACATGCAAGCCACTGCAATTCATTTGGGTGCATGCTGCTTTCCAATGTAACCTGGAAGTTAAAGTATTGAATATTCATTATCATGGGATACGAATAATATGACGCTGTTATTAATATGTACGTGTATAAATGATTGAGACGTTTCACCTTACGATTGAACCAATCAGAAAATTCTCTGTGCACAACATTGTCTATCTTAGACTCTGACCTTGTCTTACTTCGTAACTTTCTCTTTGTGATCGCCCTAAACTCACTACAAACGTCACAAAAATGTCACGTCAGGTTCTCCAACCATAGAAAATCAATACGAAGTAGATACTTTCAAATGCACTTACTCAAGATATTTTTCCACGGCCAGGCAATTGACCAATACGTGACGGTGAGCTTGTAATTTTTCAGCTGGTGTGAGGGTGTAAAAAGAAGCAGCCCCGACCGCCTTTCCAACCTCTGGGAACATGGTTGCACTCTCATCAGGCATGACTTCACGCGGTCGATCGTCAACACGGGATGGTCGATTAATCCTACTCTCAACATTATCTAAGTACCTTGAACAGAATACGAGAATCTCTTCGGATAAGTATCCCTCTGCAATTGAGCCCTCTGGTTGTGATCTGTTACGCACGTACTGCTTGAGACGGCATAGGTACCTTTGGGAATATAACACGTGTCATAAGCACTAATTAATGGCAAAATTAATAATTTTGTTTGATAATTACCGTTCAATTGGGTACATCCACCGATAATGCACTGGGCCACCGAGACGCACCTCCTCGACCAAATGCACTGTCAAGTGAACCATCACTGTGAAGAAAGAAGGAGGGAAAATCGTCTCCATACGACACAGAGTATGAACCACGTGACTCTGAAGGAGAGGAAGTTGTTGAGGGTCTATGGATTTGCTGCATAATCGACGAAAAAAGGATGACAAATCCGCCAGGACAGAAGACACTTGGAGAGGCAATGCATTCCTTAACGCAATTGGAAGTAGATATT
Organism: Arachis stenosperma; assembly: GCF_014773155.1. NCBI lineage: Eukaryota > Viridiplantae > Streptophyta > Magnoliopsida > Fabales > Fabaceae > Arachis > Arachis stenosperma. The sequence continues at coordinate 38,737,731 of NC_080377.1, read as the reverse complement.
CCATTAGAATGTGACAGTCGTGGCTTTTCAGCCCCGACAACTTGCGCTGTCGTAAATCCACGCAGCGGGAAATGTTGCTAGCGTATCCATCTGGAAAGACTACGTTCTTGATAGTCCGTAGAAAGAGCTCCTTCTGTTGATTGGTCATGGTAAAGATGGCAGATGGGTACTTTCCATCTTCCCGTGGCCACAAATCATGCTTGATTCCCATCGACTGGAGGTCTCTTCGAGCTTTAATGTGGTCTTTAGACTTACCTTTCTCGTTCATTATGGTGAATACAATGTTGTCGCAGACATTCTTCTCTATGTGCATGACATCAAGGTTGTGACGCAATTCATTGTTCTCCCAATATGGCAGCTCAAAGAATATACTCCTCTTCTTCCAAGGAGTCTCGTCTTGCATGGGAGTTTGCTGTCCGCGTGTCCTTTTCCCCGTAACCGATTGCACCTTGCCAAATTGGACATGCACACCCTCTAACTGCCCGAGAATGTCTCTACCAGAGACTCTAATTGGCGGACCTCTATCCTCTAACTTTCCATCAAAGGAGTACCGGTCTTTTCTGTATTTGTGTTCATGATTGAGAAAGCGACGATGACCCATGAAACACCATTTCTGGCTGTGTGTAAGGCGGTTAGTTTCAGCATCCAAATTGCACGCAGGACAAGCTCTCCCACCGTACGTGTTCCACCCAGATAAGTTCCCCAACCCTGGAAAATCACTGATTGTCCACATCAACGCAGCTTGCATCTTGAAGGTTTTTTTCTCGACTGCATCATAAGTTTCAACACCCCTCCATAATTGCTTCAACTCGTTGATCAACGGCTCTAGGTACACGTCTATGTCATTTCCAGGCATTTTAGGACCAGCAATAATCATAGAGAGGATGAACGAAGTGGGTTTCATGCAAATCCAAGGCGGCATGTTATACGGGATAAGAACCACTGGCCAAATTGAGTACTTCGAGCTCATGTTCCCAAAAGGGTTAAAGCCATCGCTAGCTAATGCTAGGCGAACACTACGCGGATCACGAGAGAAGTCGGGATATCGTACGTCAAATGACTTCCATGCCTCGGCGTCCCTTGGATGCCTATACATACCATCAGAGTTGGGACTTCTCTTATGCCACAGCATGTCAACGGCTGTCTTACTAGACATATATAACCTCTGCAATCGTGGAATAAGGGGGAAGTAACGAAGAATCTTCGCCGCTTGTGGTTTGCCGTTCTTCTTGACAACCGTCTTGATCCTCACCCTAGAGTTCTTCTTAGTCTTATGCTTCCATCTCGATGTCCCACACTGCTTGCATTTGGTCAGCTCTTGATCGTTGCCCTGGTATAGCATGCAGTCATTTGGACATGCATCTATCTTCTTGTACTCGAGACCGAGTTTTCTTATGACTTTTTTGGCATCGTGCACAGTGGATGGAATCCGGGCATGCTCAAACGCGTCCGCGAGCAACTCCAATATCATTTCGAAGGCCTTATCGCTCACTCCGCACATGGACTTAATGTGATAGAGCCTCACCAAGAAAGACAACTTAGAGAACTTTGTACATCCTGGGTATAACTCCTGCTCCCCGTCTTCGAGTAGGTCGTGAAAGTTGCGGGTCTCTCGACTAGGTCCATTGTATAAGTTAGGCAACTCATCCATAGGGCCGTCGTCCGGTTCATTCTCCGAGTCTTCTTCGGGACCATGAATTCCTGAAAAGTTGAATGCATCGTGGACCATATCAAGCATCGGAGCGTTCAAATGTTGATCAGATTGATCTTCTTGTCGGTCAGAAGAGGGCTCGACCTCGCGTCTCTCACCGTGATGGATCCAAAATGTGTAAGTAGACGGGAAAGGGTTGATCACCAAGTGATCGAACGCATCCTCTCTATTTTGTAAGAGGCGGAAATCACACTTCGGACATGGACAACGTATCATCCCATCAGATGATGCATTGGCAAATGCAAAATCTAAGAATCTGGTCAAACCGTCCCTATATTCTGCACCAACCCGTGACTTTGAAATCCAGCTCTTATCGATATCTAGTTTGATGAAAAAATTGGAACGACGACAAATCGTAAAATAAAGTCCAACCACGAGATAACAGTAAGTAATTAACACTTGATATAGAATGGGCAATTGACTGTAAAACCGAATAGTAAAACACGCATTTAATAGCATATAGGATAATACAGAAGCACGAGAAATGTAGGAGAAATTTGCTTACTCATTGAAAAATGCTGCACTTTCAAAAAAAATTACTGGAAGAAAGAAACTCTGGGTCCGATGGCAAATATTTGAAATGGAAAATAAAATTCGTTCCTTAAAAACAGAAAAAGAAAAAGAGGAATATTATATTAATCTACGAAATAAAAATATATAAGTATATATAACTTGTAATAACTTAATCTTTGACGTACTGGAGGAGATTATGCTATTAAAAAAAGGCTAGTTATTATTCGTACCCACTATATATCTATGTGTCCATAAGCTAACATGGGCAGGAAAACTTTTTTTTAAACGTGTTATTTCATCAATCAAGCACCAAAGTACATCCCAAAATGCATAGTTTTATTATCAAATATACTGCTATACTACTATTGTATATATCTACTAGTATACTTGCATTTTTAACCTATTTCTGACATAAATGGATAATGATTTTTTATCAAGCTTTTAGGTTTTTCAACTAAACATACCTACTTCCCATGATATTATACTGATGGAGTCTACTTGGCAACATTTGAATAATAATGCAGAAATGAAAATTACAATTTTTCCTAACTGATGACATTTATTATGTTAGCTTAGACTATTAATTGTTTAACAGTTCACCCACAGATATACGTTTTATATTGTTCACTGCAAGTTATAAAAGAATGAGAAATTAGTATACTATTAAAACATAATGTATGAGTTGGCGAAGTCACTAATATAGAAATGTAAATCAAAATGATAATAGTGTTGACATGGAGGATAGTTTTATGCTTGAAAACTCTCAAAATGAAAGTATCAAACTGCTCCATTAATTATATCACATAAGAACACTATATATAGAATAAAAGATATGAAGACTTATTTTGAGTATGGAATACATAGGGTTGTGCGTCATTATTTTGATTCATCTTGTGAGGTTGTAATTATTTTCACCTAAATTCTAATTAGCAGAGGTTGAGGTAAAGATGTCCTGTCTTTGTTAAAAGCCACTAACAGGAGCATTGGACTGTTTGGAAATGGTTAGAAAGTCAAAAGAATTGTTAGTATGCTCCTCTAAAATAATGATCAGACAACTATCTTAATAGTTTAATGACAAGGGGAAAACAAAGGAAGGAAAAAGGTCAAAGTATGATCCAGAGTTTACAACACTGACAAGGACATAGGGATATTAGCATTCAAGGGTGATAACTAATAACTGACCTGCTTGTGTGCTCTTTTAGTTCTAAGTTCTTCCACAACCTCTAAAGCACGAATGTTGAGATCTGTCTTGCCTTCAAAATCTGCATCCAAAATCATTTACATAGTGGAAAAATAAAAAAAGACTTCAGTTTTCCTCGTGGAATACACATATCAAATAATAACATCTCATATAACCATGCTCAGCAAAAAGGGGGAAATATAAAAATATCAAGCGTACACAACTGTCACAAAAAGAAACGAAACAACTCACTCGTAGTCAAAACTGAATAGTATTCAAAAACTGAATATTACTTGATTTTGGCATTCAATTAAAAAAGAAACAACTCACTCAGATTGCTAGCAGCAAAAAAAAAAAAGAAATAAAATACATTTCACGTACAAATCTGATGGAAAATAAAGAAATAAAATAAAATAAAATAAAAAGAAACGCTGAACACGAGTATGCACAATTTTCACATTTAACTAAAATCAAATAACTGAGTAACTCGCTTGATATGCTAAACACAGCGAAATTGGGTCAAAGGTATGCACTAAAACACAGTTCAACGCAGCATTCATACGCTAATAAGCAAATTCGCAATAAAATCTGAGGAGTACAAAATGCGAATACATAACTAAAGGATGAATCGAAACGAGGAATACAACAGGCCTTTCACATTCAACTTGTAACAACTAACAGTAATGGAAGTATGGAACCAAATCCACTATTCACTATAACACTCTCCGAGACAAACTATAGTGTCATTTTACATATACTAATCACCCATTCAACAAAATCCCGATGCCTAGCCTAAGGGGAAAAAATGCAAAAAAAAAAAAACCCAGATAATACAACATGATCCTCCAATTCAACTAAAAACAAAATATATCAAATAAAAATATAAAAATCAATACTTAATAAATTCCCGAAAAGACTTTGTGCAAGACTTATTGGTTCTACTCCATTGATAATACCTGTCACAATTGCAGTTACAGAAATACACCCCAAGTAAATTATTCAAGAGCTCCGATATACCCACTCGTCAGAGAACCTGATTCAATGCAAACAAATTAAGTTCAGAGAAAGTCAGAATTTAACTCTGAGAATTAGAGGAAACATTGAACAATGGTAACCAAGATATTGAAAAGCTGATGAGAGATCTTGAGATTAAAACCATGGAAAATAAACATTCAAAACAGATCATAGAGAAAGAAGAATGCTTGTTTCTTTGGAAACTAGAGGAAGCCATGGATGTTCTTCTTGTTCATAGACACAGTTACAGTCTCTGGTAAGAAGACAAGTTAATTGAAAAAGCGAAAGAAGATGACAGCAACGGAAGTTATAGAGGATTAAGTGCTAATGGTAGTTAAAAATGGTTTTATCTTTAATGTATCAATAAGGTTCTTAAATGTGGAAAAGACTAAAAAATTATGGCAACAGATTTCTTAACCTCTCCAATTTGTTCAAATTTTACAATGTTGAATCAAATCTATGAAAAATTCTGCCTCACTTTTTCTTATCCTTATACAAAACGCAACCTTGTCTTTCACTTTGAGAAGGTAATAATTTAATCATGACGTGACAAAACAAGGTAATAAAATTAAAATACTTAGTTCATACATATATATAACTGGTCCAAACCAAATATAAAAGTTTAATTCAACAGTAAGGGGTAAATCAAAATGGTAAAAGTGATGACATGGAGGATAGTTTTATGCTTGACAAATTGGTTCTACTCTATTGATAATACCTGTCACAGCTGCAGGTACAGGAATACACCCCAAGTAAATTATTCCACAGCTCCGATACACCCGCTCGTCAGAGAACCTGATTCAATGCAAACAAATTAAGTTAAGAGAAAGTCTGAATTTAACTCCGAGAATTAGAGGAAACATTGAACAATGGTAACCAAGATATTGATAAGCTGATGAGAGATCTTGAGATTAAAACCATGGAAAATAAACATTCATAACAGATTCTGGAAAAGATGTTACTAAGCTGGTAAATGATCTAGTAAAGAAACAGATTCTTGAAAAAATATCCCCTGGTTGGTCAGTTTATCATCCAATAAAGCTTGTTAGAGAGCGAGTAAGGCTATTGCCTTGTGGTGGAGAGCTTTCACTTGGAGAGTTGTTTTAGTACAAATCACAAGATGGTCTTAGAGTTGTTATGCTCATTTGGGATGACAGAACTTCACATGACAAGTTTCTTATCAAAACTGTAATTGCTCTTTCATTCATTCATTCATTTCTGTTCAAGTGCAAGATGGGTTCTAAAGCTGACATTGTTCATTTTGCAGGATGGAGTGATGCAAACTCATGATGAGGAAACCAAACAGTTCTTTAAAAACTCAGCTGTTCATTGCGTGCTATCTCTGCGTTATGCAAGCAATAAGCTCAGTATTTTCAAGCAACAGGCATGGATTTCCTGCACTTGAAATCTTCTTTCACATTCACATCCACAATATGACATTAGTCCTAGTTTAATTGATTGAGTCTCTTGGTTCAGGTTCTGTGAACCCTCTTTACTCATCATCAGAAGTGTGTGCTTGTTGACTCACAAGGTGCAGGGAATAATAGGAAAATATCTTTGGAACTATGGTTGTTATTCAATCAAACTATTTCATAATCCTACATTTCAAGTTAGTGCTGACATTGCTTCTTTGGAACCCTGGTTTTTATTCAATCAAACTATTTCATAAAACATTTCAACTCTCAAAAATGGTTTTTTCTTTATTGTATTAATAAGGTTCTTAAATGTGAAACAGACTCAGAAATTATTTTAAAAGAATTCATAACCTCCCCAATTTGTTCAAATTTTACAAATATATATATACAAATCCATGAAAAATTCTGCCTCGCTTTTTCTTATCCTTATAACAAACACAGCCTTGACTTTCACTTTGAGAAGATAACAATGCAATCATGAAGTGACAAAACAAGAATTCTAAAATTAAAATACTTAGTACATACATATATAAACCTGCTACAAACCAAATATAAAAGTTTGATTATGCAGAAAAGGAAAAAAAAGGTGATGCATCTCCGCGAAATTAACCTTATTTGAGAATTAAGAGCTCTTAGTTCCTGAAGTTCTAATACATTACCCTAGCATTGGGCTCTACAAATATGAACATCAAACAGATCTTTTTCATTCGTGAGCTCAAAAACACAAACATCTCCAACATCAAAACATGAAGACTATTCGGAGTCTTATTAATCAACACTATAAAATATAATTTCAGTAATACTATGTCAGTTGTTCTACTTTGATTTTAAAAGATAACGTTCTTTTGTAATTAGCTCAAATTAAAACTCATACAAAAATTTCGAAAAAAAAAGGGACTTGAGTCAAGACCCATGTTATTCCAAAATTATCACCGATTGATAACGTGAACAGAACGCAAAATCAGAAACATACATACTAAAACCAACACAATAAAACGGAAGGGAAAATGCAACAACCCATGTACTCAACATAACCTTAGTTGCAAGTCCTAATCGAAGCAGCTATTGAACTACCACACCGAACAACAAATGCAAAAAGAGCAATGAACTCAACAGAAGCCCTCGCCACACAAATTCAACTTCGACCCAGAAAAGATTGAGAAATATAAATGGAAAAAATTAAAGGATTGTAAATAAAATTCAGATAGACAGTGCATGGGTCTTGATATGGAAGAAAGCAATCATAGGTTCTACGCAAAGCAAGCAGGTTTTTCAGCATTTAACAAGTAAATCAACTAACTCCTAAAAACACATCAAGACTCAGGGGTTCAGATATTGGGGAAAAATTCAATCTGATTGTTAAATTGAAGAAAAATTTGGTCAGAATTAATCAAAATACGTTGTTCAGACCAAAATTAATAAAGCAAAAAGATTAAATTGATGCTCGAATATTTTTCTCAAGAGCCCTGAAACTTAAATTGGGACGGGGGAGAGGAACTAACCACTGAGAGGGGAGACTAGTGCAATCGGCAACGGGAAGCACCGCCAAAGGGGAGAAGGCTGCCAAGGATGACACAGGGACGGATGGATTGGGATGACGCCACCGACTTCACACGCATGCACGGCAGAAGGAGAAGACTCCGACGACCCCTTCTACTTCACCTTCGTGCACGGGAGCTACACGGAGGAGAGAGGATCCTGGTGACCGAAAGAACGATGGAGCGGAGTGGGTTGGATCTGACAGAGGGAAGGGTAGGGAAGGCGGGGAAGGAGCCTTGTTGATTGCTATACCTTGGCTCTGACGAAGGGTTCTCGCGCTAAATACTTGAAGGTTATGGCGCGAAATCAATTTGCTCTGGGTATTTCAGCGAGGCAAAATCCCATTCCCCCCAATGTCATCTGCTGCGGTGAGGGCCCAACGCACTGCCTCGGTTCAGTTTATTTGGAGCGGAGGAGTATTCACGCAGCAGGAATCGCAACAAAATACCCCAATCTGGAGCGGTTGGGGAGAACGGCCGGAAATTTGGGCCGCCATTAAAATTATTAGATGCGGATCTTCAAACCGCATGAAGAACGGCAGCAGATTCCTCGAACAGCAGCGCTCTGGAAAAGAGGCTGGTGTTTTAGCGCAGCTAACACCCGCTTCTCTTGTAGTGTTCCCGCAAAAATATTGCTGAGATGTCTACTAAGATCCCAGATGGCATGTCTGACTGACTGGATTCCATAGTTTTAATGTGTGTTACTGTGGCTGACCCTGAGTACTGTGTGTGACTTAGGAGGTTCCATAGAATTTGTAGGGATAGGGATGAGGAGAAGAATTATGAGTTGGTGTCGCTGGACCCTGAGGAGAGGGTTTGTTTTCCTTCCTTGACTCCGGGGGAACGATCCTGACCTGATATGGTTAGAACCTTTTCTTCCTCCGAGATTGATGGATTTTGCAGTATTTTTTGGATGAGGCTTCAATTATTGTCCCCTGGTTTGGTGCTGAATGGTTTTGAAAGTGCACCACTCGGGCATTCTGGTCCCAAGGTATATGTCGGACCTCATATCCCCCGAATTGTCCGAGCTGTTGGTGGTGGCTAGTTTTGAAAGTGCCTCAACTCGGGCATTCTGTTCCTGAGGTATATGTCGGACCTCATATCCCCTGAATTGTCTGAGCTATTCTCTGGTTTTATCCAAGGCCCCCGAATTGTCCGAGCTGTTCTCTGGTTTTGTCCAGGGTCCCCCGAATTACCAGAGGTGTTCTCTTGTTTTGTCCAGGGTCCCCCGAATTCTCCGAGGTGTTCTCTGGTTTTGTCCAGGGTCCCCCGAATTACCCGAGGTGTTCTTTCATGGTGGGATCCTTAATTTGGTTGCTCCCTTCTATTTGTGAGGTGACTACTTATGAATCACTGGACACGGTAAGCTCCTACCTTCTTAGCCAGCCTTAAACCAGCCAGTAGTACTCGTATTTAGCTTGGTTACTTAGCTTGATTTGGGTTCCCTGATCGCTTTCTATAATTACACCTGCACCACTCTCGGTTTTATTTGAAGAGTTGTCCACGTGGAGATTCTATTTTGTGGGAGTTCTTGGGGTGTCAGTGTACTCTGTAATGAAGTCGGCCAGATATTATGATTTGATGGTTGTCCGAGCTTCATATCGAAGATCAAATTCGTATAACTCGACTGTCAACCATAGGATTCTTCCAACTAAGTCTGTTTTCTGTAGGATGCCTTTTATGGGCTGGTTAGTCCGAACTCTGATAGTGTGTGCTTGAAAGTATGGGTGGACTCATCGAGAGGTGAGTATGAGGGTGTAGGCAAACTTTTTCTATCTTTTGATAGTTTAGTTCGGCCCCTTGTAGAGCTTTGCTGATGAAGTAGACGGGTTGTTGCCCACTTTCGTCTTCTCTGACTAGTGTTGAGGCTATTGCCCGACTTCCCACTGCGAGGTATAATATGAGTTCTTCACTTTCCCGTGGTCGGGTAAGAATGGGTGGTTGCCCCAAGAATTTTTGAAATCTCAGAAGGCTTGTTTGCGCTCCGTTGTCCTATTCAAACCTCTCTCCCTTCCTTAATATACCTCTTTGAGGTGTCTTTTGCGAGTTGATTTAGAGATCCCTCCTCCTGTGAATCCTCCATTTATCATATGAACATGTCTCTCAAGGGTGTGAGGTGGACATTTAACTCGTCTGACCTCTTTGGTGTGAGAAGTTCAACTCGTTCGACCTCTTCAGTGTGAGGTGGTCGTTCAACACGTCCGACCTCTTTGGTGTGAGGTGGACGTTCAACTCGCCCGATCTCTTCGGTGTGAGGTGGATGTTCAACTCGTCCGACTTCTTCGGTGTAAGGTGGATGTTCAACTCGCCCAATCTCTTTAGTGTGAGGTGGAGGTTCAACTCGTCCGACCTCTTCGGTGTGAGGTGGATGTTCAATTCACCCGACCTCTTCAGTGTGAGGTAGAGGTTCAACTCGTCCGACCTCTTCAGTTTGAGGTGGACGTTCAACTCGCCTGACCTTTTCGGCCCTTCTTCTTTTTCTTGGTTCATCTGCTTTATTGGCTAAGTATCTATCCAGTCGCCCTTCTCTTACCAATTTTTCTATGACATTCTTTAGATCGAAGCACTCATTGGTGGGATGTCCATAGATTCGATGGTACTAGCAGTATTCTGTTCGATTTCTCCCTCCTTTCTTGCTTTGAGTGCGTGAGGTGGTGGGATCTTCTCGGTATGGCATCCACACGAGACACCCGAAGTGGGGTGTAGTTGTTGTATTTTTTAGTCTTCTCTCTGTGTTGATCTTCTTTTTTTCTTGGATTCCTTATCCTTATCCCGGGAGGAGTAGGAAAATCTGGCTTTTGAGGTCTCTCCTAGTCGAGAATTTTCTTCCATTTTGATGTACTTTTTGGCTCGTTCTTGCAATTCATTTAAAGATGTGGGGTGTTTCTTTGATATGGAGTGGCTAAAGGGTCCTTCTCGTAGGCCGTTGATAAGACCCATGATGGCTGCTTCTGTTGGTAGGCTTTGGATGTCTAGGCATGCTTTGTTGAATCTTTCCATGTAGTTGCGAAGGCTCTCCCAATCTTCTTGCTTGATCACTAACAGGCTTAGAGCGTGTTTGGCTTTGTCTTTCTGGATGGAAAATCTAGCAAAAAATTTCTTGGCTAAGTCATCAAAACTTGTGATGGATCTAGGAGGCAAACTGTCGAACCACTTTATTGTTGTTTTTGTTAGGGTAGTCGGGAAGGCTTTGCATCGAATGGTGTCGGAGGCGTCAGTGAGATACATTCTGCTTCTGAACTTGCTGAGGTGATGGCTTGGATCCGATGTGCCGTCGTATGGGGTCATGTCGGGAGCTTTGAAGTCCTTTGGGATTTTAGCTTTCATGATCTCTTTGGTGAATGGGTCTTAATCTTTGTGGGGGCTATCTTCATGACTGGATCGAGCGGTCTTAGTTTTGAGATCGGCTTCGAGCTTTAAGAGCTTGTCCTCTAGCTTTCGATGTTGTCTTGTTTCTCTTCAAAGTTCCTTCTTGGCTTCCCGTTGGTGCTCGACCTCTCTTTCGAGTTGTTTGAGACGATCTTGTTGAGCTTGTAGGGCTTCCATGATTTATGTATTTGGCAAATTCTTGTCTTTATTTGGTTGAGACACATCTTTTGGTGTGCTGTCCGCATTTTTGTGTGGCATTCTATTCTCCAAATCGGAACCATGATCGTTGTCAAGGTTATCCGCCATGATGATGGGATGACTTTCAGGTTCCCCGATAATGGCGCCAATATTCTGAGGGTTACTTGAAACTGTAGGTTGATCTCGGATGAGATCTTGTGGTGGTGGTCGGTGCTAACGTGTCCGACTTGTTGGATTTGGTGGAGCTGCTGATCCTTCGTCACCGGAGGGTGGTAGTACCTGCAAGAGACTCCGATGCTTAAGTTAGCATGGGCTTTAAGCAGGTTTTTAGTAGAATCAGAGTATGAGTTATACCTGGGTGCTCTAGTGTATTTATAATAGTGTGGAGTGACCTTTCTGGAGATAAGATAGTTATCTTATCTTATCTTTGAGTGAAGTCATCTTATCTTTAAGGGAAACGGCCTTTATCTTTCTAGGCTTTGGCTGCCTTTAGATTGGCTTGTGTTCCTTCGTTTGGGTCTGCTTTGGGCTCCTCTTGCGATTTGGCCAATCTCTTTGAGAAGAGGTCGGTAATGGGCCAACCTTCCAAGAGGTCAGTCATGGGCCAACCTTCTAAGAGGTTGGTCATGGGCCAACCTTCTAAGAGGTCGGTCATGGGCCAACCTTCTAAGAGGTCGGCCAACCCGGTCCTTTATAGCTCGAACCGATGCATGAACACTTTCTCTTTGCATCAAACCTCAAGTCTCTCTCGGCTTGTTTCTTATCCGTTTTCTCATACTTTTACTCATCCTATCTCTTCAGTCTCAAGTTCTCCTAATGTATCTCAGCATCCTTAAGTACGGTCTCACAGTTGATCAGTAACAACAAATACAAGTAATGAGATTCAAACACAACCAAATTCAATTACAACAATTATAATAGATAGCAGTTAAACAATAATAATTATATAAGCAAACCATATACAATAAACACACTTAAACAATGTCACATAGATGCAAATGATGGATGCCTGCCCTATTAGCCATGAGCTCACGCTCGGTTATATTCCTAGACCTGACTCGAATAAGCGGAATTTAACCACCATCCTTACGCGTTGGTTCGATAAACAAGCGAGATTACACAACCATCCTTGCTCAAAATATGCAAGCAAGATTAAACCACCATCCTTGCCTCCACAGTAAGCGGGATTTAACCACCATCCTTACTGGGTACCTCAAACAAGTAGAATTACACCACCATCTTTGCTCGAGTTACATTCACAACTCAATCTGTAAGCAGGATTAAACCATTATCCTTTCGAAACACAAAACAACATGCAAGTTGGATCACACCTCTGTCCTTGCCACACGATTACACCTCCATCCTTACTAAACAATTTATTAGTACGTGAGCGGGATACAACCTCCGGCCTCACTGTAGGCGGGATAAAGCCACCATTGTTGCACAAGGGTTTACGCACTGAGCAAGCGGGATTATACCACCATCGTTGCCAGGCTAGAAACCCTCATCATATTCATAGTCACTACTGTACACATTCCATTCATTCTTGGGATATCATACTCATAATCATCGCTATGTGATGAGCGAATAATTTATACGCTTTTTGGCATTATTTTTAGATAGTTTTTAGTAGGATCTAGCTACATTTAGGGATGTTTTTATTATTTGTTATGCAAAATTCACATTTCTAGACTTTACTATGAGTTTGTGTGTTTTTCTGTGATTTCAGGTATTTTCTGGCTGAAATTGAGGGACCTGAGCAAAAATCTGATAGGAGGTTGACAAAGGACTGCTGATGTTGTTGGATTCTGACCTCCCTGCACTCGAAATAAATTTTCTGGAGCTACATAACTCCAAATGGCGCGATCTCAACGGCTTTGGAAAGTAGACATCCAGGGCTTTCCATCAATATATAATAGTCTATACTTTGTTTGAGCTTAGACGACGCAAACTGGCGTTCAACGCTAGTTCCATGCTGCATTCTATAATAAAACGCCAGAAACACGTCAGAAACCAGAGTTAAACGCCAAAAATACGTTACAACATGGCATTTAACTCCAAGAAAAGCCTCTGCACGTGTAAAGCTCAAGCCCAGCCCAAGCATACACCAAAGTGGGCCCCGGAAGTGGATTTCTGCATTTAGACTTATTTCTGTAAACCCTAGTAACTAGTTTAGTATAAATAGAACTTTTTACTATTGTACGAGGGGTCTAGTCCTTTTTCCTTATTTTTGAATTCATATCCATTTGTGAAGGCTGGACCATCACTTATGTATTTTCAACAGTGGAGTTTCTACCCACCATAGATTAAGGGTGTGGAGCTCTGCTGTACCTCGAGTTTTAATGCAATTACTACTATTTTCTATTCAATTCAGCTTATTCTTGTTCTAAGATATTTGTTGCACTTCAACCTGATGGATGTGATGATCTGTGACACTCATCATCATCCATCCTTATGAACGCGTGACTGGTAACCACTTTTGTTCTATCTTAGATCAAGTGCGTATCTCTTGGATTCTTTAATCAGAATCTTCGTGGCATAAGCTAGAACTCTTTGGCGGCCATTCTTGAGAATCCGGAAAGTCTAAACCTTGTCTGTGGTATTCTGAGTAGGATTCAGGGATTGAATGACTGTGACGAGCTTCAAACTCGCAATTGTTGGGCGTGGTGACAGACGCAAAAGAATCAATGGATTCTATTCCGATATGATCGAGAACCGACAGATGATTAGCCGTGCTGTGACAGAGCATTTGGACTATTTTCACTGAGAGGATGGGAAGTAGCCATTGACAACGGTGATGCCCTACATACAGCTTGCCATGGAAAGGAGTAAGAAGGATTGGATGAAAGCAGTAGGAAAGCAGAGATTCAGAAGGAACACAACATCTTTATACACTTGTCTGAAAGTCCTACCAATGAATTACATAAGTATCTCTATCTTTACTTTATGTTTTATTTATCTTTATTTTCGAAAACTCCATAACCATTTATTATCTACCTAACTGAGATTTACAAGATGACCATAGCTTGCTTCATACCAACAATCTCCGTTGGATCGACCCTTACTCACGTAAGGTTTATTACTTGGACGACCCAGTGCACTTGCTGGTTAGTGTGCGAAATTGTGAAGAATGTGAGTGAACCATAGTAGTAAGCACCAAGTTTTTGGAGCCATTACTAAGAATTGTTTGAGTTATAAAAAGTGTAAATCACAATTTTGCCTATCATGTTTTTGGCGCCGTTGCCGGGGATTGTTTGAGTTTGGACAACTGACGGTTCATCTTGTTGCTCAGATTAGGTAATTTTCTTTTCAAAAAGTTTTCAAAAAATCTTTCAAAAATTTTTATTTTATTTTCGTTTTTTTTTTCAAAAATTAGTTTCGAAAAATCCAAAAAAAATTTAATAAAATCATAAAAAACCAAAAATATTTTTGTTTCTTGTTTGAGTCTTGAGTCAATTTTTAAGTTTGATGTCAATTGCATGTTTCTATGTTTCTTGCATTTTTTTCGAAAATACTCATGCATGGTGTTCTTCATGATCTTCAAGTTATTCTTGACAAGTCTTCTTGTTTGATCTTTAAATTTTCTTGTTTTGTGTTTTTTGTTGTTTTTCATATGCATTTTTGCATTCATAGTGTCTAAGCATTAAAAATTTCTAAGTTTGGTGTCTTGCATGTTTTCTTTTCTTGAAAATTTTTCAAAAATAAGTTCTTGATGTTTGATGAGCGGATAATTTGTACGCTTTTTGGCATTGTTTTTAGTATGTTTTTGGTAGTTTTAGTTGAGTTTTTATTATATTTTTATTAGTTTTTAGTTAAAATTCACTTTTCTGGACTTTACTATGAGTTTGTGTGTTTTTCTGTGATTTCAGGTATTTTCTGGCTGAAATTGAGGAATCTGAGCAAAAATCTGATCCAGAGACTCAAAAGGACTGCAGATGCTGTTGGATTCTGACCTCCCTGCACTCGAAGTAGATTTTCTGGAGCTACAGAATCCCAATTGGCGCGCTCTCAACGGCGTTGGAAAGTAGACATCCTGGGCTTTCCAGCAATATATGATAGTCCATACTTTGCCCAAGATTTGATGGCCCAAACCGGCGTTCAAAGTCACCTACAGAAATTCCAGCGTTAAACGCCGGAACTGGCACCCAAATGGGAGTTAAACGCCCAAACTGGCATAAAAGCTGGCGTTTAACTCCAAGAAGAGTCTCTACACGAAAATGCTTCATTGCTTAGCCCAAGCATACACCAAGTGGGCCCGGAAGTGGATTTTTATGTCATTTACTCATCTCTGTACACCCTAGGCTACTAGTTTCCTATAAGTAGGACCTTTTACTATTGTATTTTCATTTATCTTTTGATCATGTTTTGATGATTGAACCCTCTTTGGGAGGCTGGCCATTCGGCCATGCCTAGACTTTGTTCTTATGTATTTTCAACGGTGGAGTTTCTACACACCATAGAATAAGGTGTGGAGCTCTGCTGTACCTCGAGTATTAATGCAATTACTATTGTTCTTCCATTCAATTCCGCTTGTTCTTTGTCCAAGATATCACTTGTTCTTCAACATGATGAATGTGATGATCCGTGACACTCATCATCATTCTCACTCATGAACAAGGTGACTGACAACCACTTTGTTCTACAAGCAACCAAGGCTCTAGTGAATATCTCTTGGATTCTTTAATCGGAATCTTCGTGGTATAGGCAGGACCTGATGGCGGCATTCAAGAGAATCCGGAAGGTCTAAACCTTGTCTGTGGTATTCTGAGTAGGATTCAATGATTGAATGACTGTGATGTGCTTCAAACTTGTAACCTGCTGGGCGTAGTGACAACGCAAAAGAATCAATGGGTTCTATTCCAGTAGGAGCGGGAACCAACCGGTGATTGGCCGTACTGTGACAGAGTGCGTGAGCATTAGCTTTCACTGCGAGGATGGGAGGTAGCCATTGACAACGGTGAAACCCTACACGAGCTTGCCATGGAAAGGAGTAAGAAGGATTGGATGAAGACAGTAGGAAAGCAGAGAGACGGAAGGGAAGGCATCTTCATACGCTTATCTGAAGTTCCTACCAATGAATTACATAAGTATCTCTATCTTTATCTTTATGTTATTTTCGTTTATCACCATATCCATTTGAGTCTGCCTGACTGAGATTTACAAGGTGACCATAGCTTGCTTCATACCAACAATCTCCGTGGGATCGACCCTTACTCACGTAAGGTATTACTTGGACGACCCAGTGCACTTGCTGGTTAGTTGTGCGAAGTTGTAGTGATCACAATTTTGCGCACCAAGTTTTTGGCGCCGTTACCGGGGATTGTTTGAGTATGGACAACTGACGGTTCATCTTGTTGCTTAGATTAGGCATTTTTCTTCAGAGTTCTTAAGAATGAATTCTAGTGTTTCAAGGTGATGTTCTTATCATCACCAAGGCTGATTGATTCTCATCAATTTAGCTCTTGAATGCAATGTCCTGCTGAAGCTTGGCCGGCCATGTCTAATTCCTTTAGACTAAAGCTTTAGACTAACATTGCATGATTCCTGGAATTCTCATTAAGAATTTTGATATCTTTATTTTCTTTTCCACTTAATTTTCGAAAAAAACACAAAAAAAATTTTTATAAAATCATAAAATCCAAAAATATTTCTTGTTTGAGTCTAGAGTCTCATTTTAAGTTTGGTGTCAATTGCATGTTTCTGTTCTTCTTGCATTTTTCGAATTTATGCATGTGTCTTAATTAATCTTCAAGTTGTTCTTGATGATTTTCTTGTTTTGATCTTTGAATTCTATTGACTTGAGTGTTTTGTTGTTTTTCATATGCATTCTCACTTTGTTAGTGTCAGTAGTATACAAACTGCTAAGTTTGGTGTCTTGCATGCATTATTATTTGATTTTAGTTGCATTTTGAATATTCCTTATTATTAAAAATCCAAAAATATTTTTAAATTGTGTCTTTTCAAGTCAATAATACAAAGAATTGAAGATTCAGAACATACTGCAGAGGAATTATACAGAAAAAGCTGGGCATTCAAAAATGCCCAGTGAAGAAGACAGACTGGCGTTTAAACGCCAGCCAGGGTACCTGGTTGGGCGTTTAACGCCCAAAAAGGGTGCATTTTGGGCGTTAAACGCCAGAATGTATACCATTCTGGGCGTTTAACGCCAGGATGGTGCTAGGGGGAAGATTTTGTTTTCAAAATCAATTTTTTTCAAGTTTTCAAAGTTTTTCAAAATCAAATCTTTTTCAAATCATATCTTTTCAATCAAATGTTTTCAAAATCAATTTCTTTCCTTTTTCAAAGATACTTACTAACAATTAATGATTTGATTGAACATTTTTTGCCTTTTCTGTTGAGGAGGTTTTATGTTTGAATCATATCTTTTCTTGTTAGGCAAGTCACTAATTTTCAAAATCAAATCTTTTAAAATTGTTTTCAAAACATGTCTTTTAAAATTGTTTTCAAATCATATCTCTTCAATCACATATTTTTAAAACCAATCATATCTTCTTAACCTCATCTCTTTTTCAAAATAGTTTTCAATCAAATCTTTTTAAAACTTCTAATTTCAAAATCTTTTTCAAAAATCACTTAATTTCTTTTTCACTTTGAATTTTCGAAAATTATCAATCAAATTTTCAAAATGTTTTCAAAATCTTTTAATTGAATTTTCGAAAATTCTCTTCCCTCCTCCCACATCCTTCTATTTATGGAGTACCACTCCTTCTTAATGCACAATTCGAACCTTATCTAATTAAAGTTCGAATTCTCCTTCTCCTTCTTTCTTCTATTTTTCTTTTCCTCTGACACTTCAAGGAATCTCTACACTGTGACATAGAGGATTCCACATTTTTTTGTTCTCTTCTCTTTCTTATGAGCAGGAGCAGAGACAAAGGCATTCTTGTTGAAGCTGACCCTGAACCTGAAAGGACCCTGAAGCGAAAACTAAGAGAAGCCAAGGCACAACTCTCTTTAGAGGACCTGACCGAATTCTTCAAAGAAGAAGAACACATGGCAGCCGAAAACAACAACAATGCCAACAATGCAAGGAAGGTGCTGGGTGACTTTACTGCACCTACTCCTGATTTCTATGGGAGAAGCATCTCTATCCCTGCCATTGGAGCAAACAACTTTGAGCTAAAGCCTCAATTAGTTTCTCTAATGCAACAGAATTGCAAGTTCCATGGACTTCCAATGGAAGATCCTCATCAGTTTTTAGCTGAGTTCTTGCAAATCTGTGACACAGTCAAGACTAATGGGGTTGACCCTGAGGTCTATAGACTGATGCTATTCCCTTTTGCTGTAAGAGACAGAGCTAGAATATGGTTGGATTCTCAACCTAAAGAAAGCCTGGACTCTTGGGAAAAGCTAGTCAATGCCTTCTTGGCAAAATTCTTTCCACCTCAAAAATTGAGTAAGCTTAGAGTGGAAGTCCAAACCTTCAGACAAAAGGATGGAGAATCCCTCTATGAAGCTTGGGAAAGATACAAACAATTGATCAGAAAATGTCTTTCTGACATGCTTTCTGAATGAAGCATCATAGGTATTTTCTATGATGGTCTCTCTGAACTATCCAAGATGTCCTTGGATAGCTCTGCTGGAGGATCTCTTCATCTGAAGAAGAAGCTTATGATCCTAAGAACCCTTCAATGGAAGAGGTGAATTACCTAGGAGAACCCTATGGAAACACCTATAATTCTTCATGGAGAAATCCCCCAAATTTCTCATGGAAGAATCAAGAGAGACCTCAACAAGGTTTCAATAACAATAATGGTGGAAGAAACAGGCTTGGCAATAACAAGCCTTTTCCATCATCTTCTCAGCAACAGACAGAGAGTTCTAAGCAGAATACCTCTGACTTAGCAACAATGGTCTCTGATCTAATAAAGACCACTCAAAGTTTCATGAATGAAACAAGGTCCTCCATTAGGAGTTTGGAAGGACAAGTGGGTCAGCTGAGTAAGAAAGTTACTGAACTCCCTCCTAGTACTCTCCCAAGTAATACAGAAGAAAATCCAAAGGGAGAGTGCAAGGCCATCAACATGGCCGAATTCTGGAAGGAAGAAGAGGCAGAGGACGCCACTGAGGAAGACCTCACTGGACGTCCACTGACCTCTAATGAGTTCCCCAATAAGGAACCATGGGAATCTGAGGCTCAAAATGAGACCATAGAGATTCCATTGGACTTACTTCTGCCATTCATGAGCTCTGATGAGTATTCTTCCTCTGAAGAGGATGAGTATGTCACTGAAGAACAAGTTGCTAAATATCTTGGAGCAATCATGAAGCTAAATGACAAGTTATTTGGAAATGAGACTTGGGAAGATGAACTTCCCTTGCTCACCAAAGAACTGGATGACTTGTCTAGGCAGAAACTGCCTCAAAAGAGGCAGGATCCTGGGAAGTTTTTTATACCTTGTACCATAGGCACCATGACCTTCAAGAAGGCCTTGTGTGACTTAGGGTCAAGTGTAAACCTCATGCCCCTCTCTGTAATGGAGAAATTAAGGATCTTTGAGGTGCAAGCTGCAAAAATCTCACTGGAGATGGCAGACAACTCAAGAAAACAAGCTCATGGACTTGTAGAGGATGTTCTGGTAAAAGTTGAAGACCATTACATCCCTACTGATTTCATAGTCCTAGAGACTGGGAAGTGCATGGATGAATCCATCATCCTTGGCAGACCCTTCCTAGCCACAGCAAAGGCTGTGATTGATGTTGATAGAGGAGAGTTGATCATTCAAGTGAATGAAGAATCCTTGGTGTTTAAGGCCCAGGGACATCCCTCTATCATCATGGAGAGGAAGCATGAAGAGCTTCTCTCAAAACAGAGCCAAGCAGAGCCCCCACAGTCAAACTCTAAGTTTGGTGTTGGGAGGCCACAACCAAACTCTAAGTTTGGTGTTGAACCCCCACATTCAAACTCTAAGTTTGGTGTTGGGAGGTTCCCACATTGCTCTGATCATTTGTGAGGCTCCATGAGAGTCCTCTGTCAAGCTAATGACATTAAAGAAGCGCTTGTTGGGAGGCAACCCAATGTTTTATAGTTAACTATTTTCTTTTGTTATTTTATCTTTTTTGTAGGTTGATGATCATAAGAAGTCACAAAAACAATGAAAAAAGCAAAAACAGAATGAAAAACAGGAAGAAAAATAGCACACCCTGGAGGAAGAAGCTGCTGGCGTTTAAACGCCAGTAAGCCTAGCAGTTGGGCGTTTAACGCCCAGTCTGGCACCATTCTGGGCGTTTAACGCCAGAAAGGGGCACCAGACTGGCGTTAAACGCCAGAAAAGGGCTAGAACCTGGCGTTAAACGCCAGGAATGGGCACCAGCCCGGCGTTTAACGCCAGAATTGGCTCAAAACGTGAATTTTGATGCCATTTGGTGCAGGGATGACTTTTCCTTGACACCTAAGGATCTGTGGACCCCACAGGATCCCCACAAACCCCTCACCTATCAAATCCCATCTCTCTCTTCACCACTCACCTCCATAAAACTCCACTTACCTCACCATCCAAATTCAAACCACTACTTCTTCCCCTTTTGGCCGAACCACAAAGCCATCTCCCTCTCCTCCATTTCTTCTTCTTCTACTCTCTTCTTTCTTCTTTTGCTCGAGGACGAGCAAACCTTTTAAGTTTGGTGTGGTAAAAACATTGCTTTTTGTTTTTCCATAACCATTTATGGCATCCAAAGCCGGTTCAACTGAGAAGGCATGACCTCAAGCCCATCACTAAGAAGAAGATGGAGCAAACAAGAGACCCCTCTCATCAAGAAATCCCTAAGATACCTCAAGGGATGCACTTTCTTCCACAAGACTATTGGGAGCAACTGAACACCTCCCTAGGAGAATTAAGTTCCAACATGGGACAACTAAGGGTGGAGCACCAAGAACATTCCATTCTCCTCCATGAAATTAGAGAAGATCAAAGAATCATGAGAGAGGAGCAACAAAGACAAGGAAGAGACATTGAGGAGCTCAAGCACTCCATAGGATCTTCAAGAGAAAGAAAGAGCCGCCATCACTAAGGTGGACCCGTTCTTTAATCTCCTTGTTCTTTATTCTTCTGTTTTTCGAATTTTATGCTTATGTTTATCCATGTTTGTGTCTTATGATCATTAGTGTCTTAGTGTCTATGCCTTAAAGCTATGAATATGAATCCATCACCTTTCTTAAATGAAAACTATTTTTATCACAAAAGAACAAGAAGTACAGGATTTCAAATTCATCTTTAAAACTAGCTTAATTAGTTTGATGTGGTGGCAATACTTTTGTTTCTGAATGTATGCTTAAACAGTGCATATGTCTTTTGAATTTGTGGTTCATGAATGTTAAAATTGTTGGCTCTTGAAAGAATGATGAAAAAGGAGACATGTTACTGAGGATCTGAAAAATCATTAAAAATGATTCTTGAAGCAAGAAAAAGCAGTGAATACAAAAAAAAAAGGGGAAAGAAGCAAACAAAAAAAAATAAAAAAAAAGAAGGAGAAAAACGAAAAAAAAAAAGGAGAAAGAGAAAAAGAAAGAAAAAGAAAGAAAGAAAGTTGTGATCCAAGGCAAAAAGAGTGTGCTTAAGAACCCTGGACACCTCTAATTGGGGACTCTAGCAAAGCTGAGTCACAATCTGAAAAGGTTCACCCAATTATGTGTTTGTGGCATGTATGTATCCGGTGGTAATACTGGAAGACAGAGTGCTTTGGGCCACGGCCAAGACTCAATAAGTAGCTGTGTTCAAGAATCATCACACTTAACTAGGAGAATCAATAACACTATCTGGATTCTGAGTTCCTAAAGAAGCCAATCATTCTGAATTTCAAAGGATAAAGTGAGATGCCAAAACTGTTCGGAGGCAAAAAGCTACTAGTCCCGCTCATCTAATTTGGATCTAAGTTTCATTGATAATTTGGAGTCTATAGTATATTCTCTTCTTTTTATCTTATTTGATTTTCAGTTGCTTGAGGACCAGCAACAATTTAAGTTTGGTGTTGTGATGAGCGGATAATTTGTACGCTTTTTGGCATTGTTTTTAGTATGTTTTTGGTAGTTTTAGTTGAGTTTTTATTATATTTTTATTAGTTTTTAGTTAAAATTCACTTTTCTGGACTTTACTATGAGTTTGTGTGTTTTTCTGTGATTTCAGGTATTTTCTGGCTGAAATTGAGGAATCTGAGCAAAAATCTGATCCAGAAACTCAAAAGGACTGCAGATGCTGTTGGATTCTGACCTCCCTGCACTCGAAGTGGATTTTCTGGAGCTACAGAATCCCAATTGGCGCTCTCTCAACGGCGTTGGAAAGTAGACATCCTGGGCTTTCCAGCAATATATGATAGTCCATACTTTGCCCAAGATTTGATGGCCCAAACCGTCGTTCAAAGTCACCTACAGAAATTCCAGCGTTAAACGCCGGAACTGGCACCCAAATGGGAGTTAAACGCCCAAACTGGCATAAAAGCTGGCGTTTAACTCCAAGAAGAGTCTCTACACGAAAATGCTTCATTGCTTAGCCCAAGCATACACCAAGTGGGCCCGGAAGTGGATTTTTATGTCATTTACTCATCTCTGTACACCCTAGGCTACTAGTTTCCTATAAGTAGGACCTTTTACTATTGTATTTTCATTTATCTTTTGATCATGTTTTGATGATTGAACCCTCTTTGGGAGGCTGGCCATTCGGCCATGCCTAGACTTTGTTCTTATGTATTTTCAACGGTGGAGTTTCTACACACCATAGATTAAGGTGTGGAGCTCTGCTGTACCTCGAGTATTAATGCAATTACTATTGTTCTTCCATTCAATTCCGCTTGTTCTTTGTCCAAGATATCACTTGTTCTTCAACATGATGAATGTGATGATCCGTGACACTCATCATCATTCTCACTCATGAACAAGGTGACTGACAACCACTTTTGTTCTACAAGCAACCAAGGCTCTAGTGAATATCTCTTGGATTCTTTAATCGGAATCTTCGTGGTATAGGCAGGACCTGATGGCGGCATTCAAGAGAATCCGGAAGGTCTAAACCTTGTCTGTGGTATTCTGAGTAGGATTCAATGATTGAATGACTGTGACGTGCTTCAAACTTGTAACCTGCTGGGCGTAGTGACAACGCAAAAGAATCAATGGGTTCTATTCCAGTAGGAGCGGGAACCAACCGGTGATTGGCCGTACTGTGACAGAGTGCGTGAGCATTAGCTTTCACTGCGAGGATGGGAGGTAGCCATTGACAACGGTGAAACCCTACACGAGCTTGCCATGGAAAGGAGTAAGAAGGATTGGATGAAGACAGTAGGAAAGCAGAGAGACGGAAGGGAAGGCATCTTCATACGCTTATCTGAAGTTCCTACCAATGAATTACATAAGTATCTCTATCTTTATCTTTATGTTATTTTCGTTTATCACCATATCCATTTGAGTCTGCCTGACTGAGATTTACAAGGTGACCATAGCTTGCTTCATACCAACAATCTCCGTGGGATCGACCCTTACTCACGTAAGGTATTACTTGGACGACCCAGTGCACTTGCTGGTTAGTTGTGCGAAGTTGTAGTGATCACAATTTCGCGCACCAATGTTCATCATGATCTTCAATGTGTTCTTGGTGTTCATCTTGACATTCATAGTGTTCTTGCATGCATCATTGGTTTTGATCCAAAATTTTCATGTTTTGGGTCATATTTGTGTTTTTCTCTCTCATCATTAAAAATTCAAAAAAATAAAAAATAGATCTTTTCCTTATTTCTCTCATAAATTTCGAAAATTTGAGTTGACTTAGTCAAAAATTTTTAAAACTTCGCTATTTCTTATAAGTCAAGTCAAATTTTCAATTTTAAAAATCCTATCTTTTCAAAACTTTTTCAAAAATCAAATCTTTTTCATTTTTATTTTATAATTTTCGAAATTTTTTTAAAATTTATTTTCAAAATATTTTTCTTATCTTTATTTCAAAATTTCGAAAACTTTACTAACAATTAATGTGATTGATTCAAAAATTTGAAATTTGTTACTTTCTTGTTAAGAAAGGTTCAATCTTTAAATTCTAGAGTCATATCTTTTAGTTTCTTGTTAGTCAAGTAATCAATTTTAATTTTAAAAATTCAAATCTTTTTCAAAATATCTTTTTTCAATCATATCTTTTTAAAATATCTTTTTCAAATCATATCTTTTTCAAAATCAATTTCAAAATCTTTTCTAACTTCTTATCTTTCCTCTCTCTAATTTTCGAAAACTACCTCCCTCTTTTTCAAAATTCTTTTTTTACTAATTGTTTCAAATTTTTATTTTTATTTTATTCCTTTTCTTAAATTTCGAATTTTAACTTTAATATTTTTCTTTTATTTTAGTTCATTTTCGAAAACTCTTCTCCCTCATCTCTTTCTATTTATTTATTCATTTACTAACACTTCTCTTCATCTTAAAATTTGAACCGCTCTTCCTCTCTGAGTTCGAATTTTCCTCTTTTTCTCCTTCTATTCTTTTCTTCTTCTACTAACATAAAGGAATCTTTTTATTGTGGTAAAGAGGATCCCTATTATTATTTTCTGTTCCCTTCTTTTTCATATGAGCAGGAGCAAGGACAAGAATATTCTTGTTGAAGCAGATCCTGAACCTGAAAGGACTCTGAAGAGGAAACTAAGAGAAGCTAAATTACAACAATCCAAAGACAACCTTACAGAAATTTTCGAAAAGGAAGAGGAGATGGAAGCCGAAAATAATAATGCGAAGAGAATGCTTGGTGACTATACTACACCTACTTCCAAATTTGATGGAAGAAGCATCTCAATCCCTGCCATTGGAGCAAACAATTTTGAGCTAAAACCTCAACTAGTTGCTCTAATGCAACAGAACTGCAAGTTTCATGGACTTCCATCAGAAGATCTCTACCAGTTTTTAACTGAGTTCTTGCAGATCTGTGAGACTGTTAAGACTAATGGAGTAGATCCTAAAGTCTACAGGCTCATGCTTTTCCCTTTTGCTGTAAGAGACAGAGCTAGAACATGGTTGGACTCACAACCTAAAAATAGCCTGGACACTTGGGATAAGCTGGTCACGGCCTTCTTGGCCAAGTTCTTTTCTCCTCAAAAGCTGAGCAAGCTTAGAGTGGATGTTCAGACCTTCAAACAAAAAGATGGTGAATCCCTCTATGAAGCTTGGGAAAGATACAAGCAGATGACCAAAAAGTGTCCTTCTGACATGCTTTCAGAGTGGACCATTCTGGATATATTCTATTATGGTCTATCTGAGTTCTCTAAGATGTCACTGGAACATTCTGCAGGTGGATCCATTCACCTAAAGAAAATGCCTACAGAAGCTCAAGAACTTATTGAAATGGTTGCAAACAACCAATTCATGTACACTTCTGAGAGGAATCCTGTGAGTAATGGGACGCCTCAGAGGAAGGGAGTTCTTGAAATTGATGCTCTGAATGCCATATTGGCTCAGAACAAAATGTTGACTCAGCAAGTCAACATGATTTCTCAAAGTCTAAATAGACGGCAAAATACATCCAACAGTACTAAAGAGGCATCTTCTGAAGAAGAAGCTTATGATCCTGAGAACCCTGCAATGGCAGAGGTAAATTACATAGGTGAACCTTATGGGAACACCTATAATTCTTCATAGAGAAATCATCCAAACTTCTCATGGAAGGATCAACAAAAGCCACAACAAGGCTTTAATAATGGTGGAAGAAATAGGCTTAGCAATAACAAGCCTTTTCCATCATCTTCTCAGCAACAGACAGAGCATTCTGAGCAGAGCTCCTCTAGCTTAGCAAACATAGTCTCTGATCTGTCTAAGGCAACTTTAAGTTTCATGAGTGAAACAAGGTTGGTGCATGAAATTGTGATCTCTAATAATGGCATTCAACTTAGTATGCGCGTTTATAACTCGGCACTTTCTTCACAACCTCGCACAACTAACCAGCAAGTGCACTGGGTCGTCCAAGTAATAAACCTTACGTGAGTAAGGGTCGATCCCACAGAGATTGTTGGTATGAAGCAAGCTATGGTCATCTTGTAAATCTCAATTAGGCGAATAATAATTTGTTATGGAGCTTTTGAATAATAATAATAAATAACTAGAAAACAAAGATAAAAATACTTATGTAAATCATTGGTGGGAATTTCAGATAGGTGTATGAATATGCTGTGCTCCTTTTGAATCTCTGCTTTCCTACTGCCTTTATCCAATCCTTTTTACTCCTTTCCATGGCAAGCTATATGTAGGGCATCACCGTTGTCAATGGTTACATCCCATTCTCTTGGTAAAAATGGTCCAAATGCTCTGTCACAGCACGGCTAATCATCTGTCAGTTCTCGATCATGCCGGAATAGAATCCATTGATTCTTTTGCGTTTGTCGTCACGCCCAGCAATCGCGAGTTCGAAGCTTGTCACAGTTATTCAATTCTTGAATCCTACTCGGAATACCACAGACAAGGATTAGACTTTCCGGATTCTCATGAATGCCGCCATCAATTCTAGCTAATACCACGAAGATTCTGATTAAGGAATCTAAAAGATATGCGTTCGGTCTGAGGTAGAACGGAAGTGGTTGTCAGTCATGTGTTCATAGGTGAGAATGATGATGAGTGTCACGGATCATCACATTCGTCATGGTGAAGTGCAACGAATATCTTAGAACAGGAATAAACTGAATTGAATAGAAAATAGTAGTAATTGCATTAAAACTCGAGGTATAGCAGAGCTCCACACCCTTAATCTATGGTGTGTAGAAACTCCACCGTTGAAAATACATAAGTGATAGTGGTCCAGGCATGGCCGAATGGCCAGCCCCCATGAACGTGATCAATAGCCTCCTAAGATGAATAATCGAATAAACTGAGACCAAAGATGTCTAATACAATAGTAAAATGTCCTATTTATACTAGACTAGCTACTAGGGTTTACAGAAGTAAGTAATTGATTCAGAAATCCACATCCGGGGCCCACTTGGTGTGTGCTTGGTCTGAGCTTAAGCTTTACACGTGCAGAGGCTTCTTTTGGAGCTGAACACCAAGTTGTAACGTGTTTTTGGCGTTCAACTCTGGTTCGTGACGTGTTTCTGGCGTTTGACTCCAGAATGCAGCATGGAACTGGCGTTGAGCACCAGTTTACGTCATTTAATCACGAATAAAGTATGGACTATTATATATTGCTGGAAAGCTCTCAATGTCTACTTTCCAACGCCATTGAGAGCGCGCCATTTGAAGTTCCGTAGCTCCAGAAAATTTTTTTCGAGTGCAAGGAGGTCAGAATCCAACAGCATCAGCAGTCCTTTGTCAGCCTTCTATCAGAGTTTTGCTCAGGTCCCTCAATTTCAGCCAGAAATTACCTGAAATCACAGAAAAACACACAAACTCATAGTAAAGTCCAGAAATGTGAATTTAGCATAAAAACTAATGAAAACATCCCTAAAAGTAGCTATATCCTACTAAAAACTACCTAAAAACAATGCCAAAAAGCGTATAAATTATCCGCTCATCACAACACCAAACTTAAATTGTTGCTTGTCCCCAAGCAACTGAAAATCAATTTGGATAAAAAAAAAGAGAATATACTATAAAGCTCATAATATCAATGAATATTAATTCTAATTAGATGAGCGGGACTTGTAGCTTTTTGCTTCTGAACAGTTTTGGCATCTCACTTTATCTATTGAAGTTTAGAATGATTGGCATCTCTAGGAACTTAGAATTTCAGATAGTGTTATTAATTCTCCTAGTTAAGTTTGTTGATTCTTGAACACAGCTACTTTTATGAGTCTTGGCCGTGGCCCTAAGCACTTTGTTTTCCAGTATTACCACCGGATACATAAATGCCACAGACACATGACTGGGTGAACCTTTTCAGATTGTGACTTAGCTTTGCTAAAGTCCCCAGTTAGAGGTGTCCAAAGCTCTTAAGCACACTCTTTTTGCTTTGCATCACGACTTTAAACACTCAGTCTCAAGCTTTTTACTTGGACCTGCATGCCACAAGCACATGGTTAGGGACAGCTTGATTTAGCCGCTTAGGCCTGGATTTTATTTCATTGGGCCCTCCTATCCATTGATGCTCAAAGCCTTGGATCCTTTTTACCCTTGCCTTTTGGTTTTAAAGGCTATTGACTTTTTCTGCTTGCTTTTTCTTTTTCTTTCTATTATTTTTTTTGCCATTTTTTTCGCATGCTTTTACTATTCACTGCTTTTTCTTGCTTCAAGAATCAATTTCATGATTTTTCAGATTATCAATAGTATTTTACTTTGTTCATCATTCTTTTAAGAGCCAACAA
This sequence comes from Arachis stenosperma, assembly GCF_014773155.1. Lineage (NCBI taxonomy): Eukaryota > Viridiplantae > Streptophyta > Magnoliopsida > Fabales > Fabaceae > Arachis > Arachis stenosperma. Next base: position 38,709,519 of record NC_080377.1, on the reverse strand, counting down.
TTTTAACATTCATAAACAACAAGATCAAAAATATGCACTGTTCAAGCATTCATTCAGAAAACAAAAAGTATTGTCACCACATCAATATAATTAAACTAAATTCAAGGATAAATTCGAAATTCATGTACTTCTTGTTCTTTTTGTATTAAAAACATGTTTCATTTAAGAAAGGTGAAGGATTCATGGAATTATTCATAGCTTTAAGACATAGTTACTACATACTAATGATCATGTAATAAAGACACAAACATAGATAACATAAAGCTTAAAAATCGAAAAACAGAGAAATAAGAACAAGGAATGAGTTCACCTTAGTGATGGTGGCGCTTTCTTCTTGAAGAACCAATGATGTCCTTGAGCTCTTCTATGTCTCTTCCTTGCCTTTGTTCCTCCTCCCTCATTGCTCTTTGATCTTCTCTAATTTCATGGAGAATGATGGAGTGTTCTTGATGTTCCACCCTTAATTGATCCATATTGTAACTCAAGTCTTCTAGAGAAGTGTTGAGTTGTTCCCAATAGTTGTTGGGAGGAAAGTGCATCCCTTGAGGCATCTCCGGGATTTCTTGGTGATGAGCTTCCTCATGCGTCTCTTGGGATCCATGAGTGGGCTCTCTTGTTTGCTCCATCCTCTTCTTAGTGATGGGCTTATCCTCCTCAATGGGGATGTCTCCTTCTATGATAACTCCAGCTGAGTAACATAGATGGCAAATAAGATTAGGAAAAGCTAGCCTTGCCATGGTGAAGGACTTTTCGGCTATTTTATAGAATTCAAGGGAGATGACTTCATGAATTTCTACTTCCTCTCCATTCATGATGCTATGAATCATGATGGCCCGATCTATAGTAACTTTGGATCGATTGCTAGTGGGGATGATGGAGCGTTGGATGAACTCCAACCATCCTCTAGCCACAGGCTTGAGGTCCAGTCTTCTTAATTGAACCTGCTTGCCTTTTGGAGTTTCTTTTCTATTGAGCTCCTTCCACACATATGTCCATAAGGACTTGGTCCAACCTTTGATCAAAGTTGACCCTTCTAGTGTAGGGGCGTGCATCTCCTTGCATCATGGGCAAGTTGAACGCCAACCTCACATTTTTCGGACTAAAATCTAAGCATTTCCCCCGAACCATTGTAAGATAATTTTTTTGATTCAGGTTCACACTTTGATCATGGTTCCTAGTGATCCATGCATTGGCATAGAACTCTTGAACCATTAAGATTCCGACTTGTTGAATGGGGTTGGTCATAACTTCCCAACCTCTTCTTTGGATCTCATGTCGGATCTTCGGATACTCATTTTTCTTGAGCTTGAAAGGGACCTCAGGGATCACCTTCTTCTTGGCCACAACTTCATAGAAGTGGTCTTGATGGGCTTTGGAGATGAATCTCTCCATCTCCCATGACTCGGAGGTGGAAGCTTTTGTCTTCCCTTTCCCTTTTCTAGAGGTTTCTCCGGCCTTAGGTGCCATCAATGGTTATAGAAAAACAAAAAAAGCTATGCTTTTATCACACCAAACTTAGAATATTGCTCACCCTCGAGCAAGAGAAGAAAGAAGAAGAAGAAGAAGAAGAAAATATGGAGGAGAGGGAGAAGTGTGTGGTTTCGGCCAAGGTGAAGAAGAGAGGGTTGTGGTTTGTGAAAATGAAGAAGGATAGAGGGGTTTATATAGTGAAGGGAGAGGGAGTAGGTTTGGCTATTTAGGGTAGGTTTGGGTGGGAAAGAGATTTTGAATTTTGAAGGTAGGTGGGGTTTATGGGAAAGAGTGGATGGATGTGAGTGGTGAAGAGGTGATGGGGAAGAGAGATTGAATTGATTGGTGAAGGGTTTTGGGGAAGAGTGTTTATTGGATTGTGTGGAGAAGAGAAAGAGGGTGGGTTGAGGTAGGTGGGGATCCTGTGGGGTCCACTGATCCTGAGATGATCCTGTGGGGTCCACAGATCCTGAGGTGTCAAGGATTTACATCCCTGCACCAATGAGGCATGTAAAACGCCCTTTTCATGCAATTCTGGCATTCAATGCCAGATTGATGCTTGTTTCTGGCGTTGAACGCTAGCTTCATTCTTGTTTTGGGCGTTCAGCGCCCATTTGCAGCATGTTTCTGGTGTTGAACGCCAGCTCTCCTCAGGGTGTTATCCTGGCGTTTAAACGCCAAGATGTTGCTTGTTTCTGGCGTTCAATGCCAGATCCATGCTCTGTTCTGGCGTTGAATGCCAGCCAGATGCTCCTTATTAGCGTTTAAACACCAGTAAGCCCTTCCTCCAAGGTGTGCTTTTTCTTCTGCTGGTTTTGATCCTGTTTTTAATTTTAATATTTATTTTGTGACTCCACATGATCATGAACCTAATAAAACATAAAAGAACAATAAAAGAAAAATAAAATAAGATAAATAAAAATTGGGTTGCCTCCCAATAAGCGCTCCTTTAATGTCACTAGCTTGATAGTGGGCTCTCATGGAGCCTCAAAGGTGATCAGGTCAATGTTGTAGACTCCCAACACCAAACCTAGAGTTTAAATGTGAGGATTCAACACCAAACTTAGAGTTTGGCTGTGGCCTCCCAACACCAAACTTAGAGTTTGATTGTGGGGGCTCTGTTTGACTCTGTACTGAGAGAAGCTTTTCATGCTTCCTCTCCATTGTTAAAAAGAACACCCTTGGGTCTTAAACACAAGGTAGTCCCCATTCAATTGAAGGACTAATTCTCCTCTGTTAACATCTATCACAGCTTTTGTTGTGGCTAGGAAAGGTCTTCCAAGGATGATGCATTCATCCTCCTCCTTCCTAGTGTCTAAGATTATGAAATTAGCAGGGATGTAAAGGCCTTCAACCTTTACCAACATGTCCTCTACCAATCCATAAGCTTGTCTTACTGACTTGTTTGCCATTTGCAATGAGAATATGGCAGGCTGTACCTCAATGATCCCCAGCTTCTCCATTATAGAGAGTGGCATAAGATTTATGCCTGACCCTAAGTCACACAGAGCCTTTTCAAAGGTCATGGTGTCTATGGTACAGGGTATTAAGAATTTACCAGGATCTTGTTTTTTTTTTTTAGGTAAAGTTGCTGAACCCATGTATCTAGTTCACCAATGAGTAAGGGAGGTTCACCTTCCCATGTCTCATTACCAAACAACTTGGCATTCACTTTATGATAGTTCCTAGATATTGGGCAACTTGCTCTCCAGTTACATCTTCATCCTCTTCAGAGGAAGAATTGTTTTTAGAGCTCATGAATGGTAGAAGGAGGTTTAATGGGATCTCTATGGTCTCTATATGACCTTCAGATTCCTTTAAGTCCTCAATAAGGAACTCCTTCTTGCTTGAGAGACGTCCCCTGAGGCCTTCCTCATTTGGATTCACGTCCTCTCCTTCCTCTCTAGGTTCGGCCATGTTGATTATGTCAATGGCCTTGCACTCTCTTTTTGGATTCTCTTCAGTATTGCTTGGGAGAGTACTAGGAGGAGTTTCAGTGACTTTCTTACTCAGCTGGCCCACTTGTGCCTCCAAATTTCTGATGGAGGACCTTGTTTCACTCATGAAGCTTAAAGTGGCCTTAGACAGATCAGAGACTATATTTGCTAAGTTAGAGGTGCTCTGCTCAAAATTCTGTCTGTTGCTGAGAAGATGATGGAAAAGGCTTGCTATTGCTAAACTTGTTTCTTCCACCATTATTAAAGCCTTGTTGAGGCTTTTGTTGATCCTTCCATGAGAAATTTGGATGATTTCTCCATGAGGGGTCATAGGTGTTGCCAAAGGCTTCCCCCATGTAATTTACCTCTGCCATTGCAGGGTTTTCAGAATCATAAGCGTCTTCTTCAGAAGATGCCTCTTTAGTGCTGTTGGATGCATTTTGCCATCCATTCAGACTTTGAGAAATCATGTTGACTTACTGAGTCAACATTTTGTTCTGAGCCAATATGGCATTCAGAGCATCAATTTCAAGAACTCTCTTCCTCTGAGGCATCCCATTATTCACGGAATTCCTCTTAGAAGTGTACATGAATTGGTTATTTACAACCATTTCAATAACATCTTAGAGAACTCAGACAGACCATAATAGAATATATCTATCATGGTCCACTCTGAAAACATGTCAGAAGGACACTTTTTGGTCATCTGCTTGTATCTTTCCCAAGCTTCATAGAGGGATTCACCATCTTTTTGCTTAAAGGTCTGAACATCCACTCTAAGCTTGCTCAGCTTTTGAGGAGGAAAAAATTTAACCAAGAAGGCCGTGACCAGCTTATCGCAAGAGTCCAGGCTATCCTTAGATTGTGAGTCCAACCATGTTCTAGCTCTGTCTCTTACAGCAAAAGGGAAAAACATAAGCCTGTAGACTTCAGGATCTACTCCATTAGTCTTAACAGTCTCACAGATCTACAAGAACTCAGTTAAAAACTGGTAGGGATCTTCTGATAGAAGTCCATGAAACTTGCATTTTTGTTGCATTAGAGCAACTAGTTGAGGTTTCAGCTCAAAATTGTTTGCTCCAATGGCAGAAATTGAGATGCTTCTTCCATCAAACTTGGAAGTAGGTGTAGTATAATCACCAAGCATCCTTCTTGCATTATTGTTGTTGGGTTTGGCTGCCATATCCTTGTCTTGTTCGAAAATTTCAGCAAGGTTGTCTCTGGATTATTGTAATTTAGCTTCTCTTAGTTTTCTCTTCAGAGTCCTTTTAGGTTCAGGATCAGCTTCAACAAGAATGCCTTTTTTCTTGTTCCTGCTCATATGAGAAAGAAGAGAATAGAAAAGGAAGAGGAATCCTCTATGTCACAGTATAGAGATTCCTTTATGTTAGTAGAAGAAGAAGGGAATAGAAGAAGGAGAAGCGTTAAGAATCCAAACACAAGGGTGAAGATGGGTTCAAATTTGTGAGATGAAGAGAAGTGTTAGTAAATAAATAAATAAATAGAAGAAGATGAGAGGGGGAGAATTTCAAAAATTAATTGTGAAAAAGGGTTAATGATTTTCGAAAATTACAGGGAAATAAAATTAAAATTAAAATTTAAAACAATTAATTAAATAAAAAATAATTTTAAAAAGGAAGGAGAGATTTTCGAAAATTAGAGAGGAAAAAGTAGTTAGGTGATTTTGAAAAAGATAAGAAACAAACAAAAAGTCAGTTAGTTAGTTGAAAAAGATTTGAAAATCAAATTTGAAAAGATAAGAAGATAAGAAGATATTTTGAAATCAAATTTTTGAAAAAGATAAAATTTTTGAAAAAGATATGATAGAAAAGATATTTTGAAAAAAAGAATTGATTTTTAAAATTAAAATTTAATTACTTGACTAACAAGAAACTAAAAGATATGATTCTAGAAATTAAAGATTGAACATTTCTTAACAAAAAAGTAACAAACTTCAAATTTTTGAATCAATCACATTACTTGTTTGTTAAGTTTCAAAAATTTGAAATAAAATAAGAAAAAGATTTTGAAAAATAGTTTTAAATTTTTGAAAATCATAAGATAAAAGTAAAAGAGATTTGATTTTTGAAAAAGATTTTGAAAAGATAAGATTTTTAAAATTGAAAATTTGACTTGATTTATAAGAACTAACTAAAAACATTTTTGACTAAGTCAACTCAAATTTTCTAAATTTTGAGAGAAAAAAGGAAAAGATATATATATATATATATATATATATATATATATATATATATATATATATATATATAAATTTTTAATGATGAGAGAGAAAACACAATTATGACCCAAAACATGAAAATTTTGGATCAAAACACATGATGCATACAAGAACACTATGAATGTCAAGATGAACACCAAGAACACTTTGAAGATCATGATGAACATCAAGAACATATTTTTGAAAAATTTTTTGATGCAAAGAAAACATGCAAGACACCAAACTTAGAAATCTTTAATGCTTAGACACTATGAATGCAAAAATGCACATGAAAAACATCATACAACACAAAACAAGAAAATTTAAAGATCAAACAAGAAGACTTACCAAGAACAACTTGAAGATCATGAAGAACATTATGAATGCATGAATTTTCGAAAAATGCAAGAACAAGATGAATATGCAATTGATACCAAACTTAAAACATGACACAAAACTCAAACAAGAAACACAAAATATTTTTGGTTTTTATGATTTTATATATTTTTTTGTATTTTATTTTATTTTTTTCGAAAAAATATAGGAAAAAGGAAGTAATGAATTCAAAGTCCTCAATCAAAATTCCAAGAATCATACCAGGTTAGTCTAAAGCTTGATGGCCAGCCAAGATTCAGCATACCATTTTGAAACTCAAGAATTCATTCTTAAAAACTCTAAAGGATTTTTTGAAAATAGAGGGAGAAATTTTTTTTATTTTTAAAAAATTTTTGACAATAAAACAGAAAGAAAATTACCTAATCTGAGTAACAAGATAAACCGTCAGTTGTCCAAACTCGAACAATCTCCGGCAACGGCGCCAAAAACTTGGTGCATGAAATTGTGATCTCTAATAATGGCATTCAACTTAGTATGTGCGTTTATAACTCAGCACTTTCTTCACAACCTCGCACAACGAACCAGCAAGTGCACTGGGTCATCCAAGTAATAAACCTTACGTGAGTAAGGGTCGATCCCACGGAGATTGTTGGTATGAAGCAAGCTATGGTCATCTTGTAAATCTCAGTTAGGCGGATAATAATTGGTTATGGAGTTTTTGAATAATAATAATAAATAACTAGAAAATAAAGATAGAAATACTTATGTAAATCATTGGTGGGAATTTCAGATAGGTGTATGAAGATGCTGTGCTCCTTTTGAATCTCTGCTTTTCTACTGTCTTTATCCAATCCTTTTTACTCCTTTCCATGGCAAGCTATATGTAGGGCATCACCGTTGTCAATGGCTACATCCCATCCTCTCAGTGAAAATGGTCCAAATGCTCTGTCACAGCACGGCTAATCATCTGTCGGTTCTCGATCATGCCGGAATAGAATCCATTGATTCTTTTGCATTTGTCGTCACGCCCAGCAATCGCGAGTTTGAAGCTCGTCACAGTCTTTCAATCCTTGAATCCTACTCGGAATACCACAAACAAGGTTTAGACTTTCCGGATTCTCATGAATGCCGCCATCAATTCTAGCTTATACCACGAAGATTCTGATTATGGAATCTAAGAGATATGCGTTCAGTTTGAGGTAGAACGGAAGTGGTTGTCAGTCACGCGTTCATAGGTGAGAATGATGATGAGTGTCACGGATCATCACATTCGTCATGGTAAAGTGCAACGAATATCTTAGAACAGGAATAAACTGAATTGAATAGAAAATAGTAGTAATTGCATTAAAACTCGAGGTACAACAGAACTCCACACCCTTAATCTATGGTGTGTAGAAACTCCACCGTTGAAAATACATAAGTGATAGTGGTCAAGGCATGGCCGAATGGCCAGTCCCCATGAACGTGATCAATAGCCTCCTAAGATGAATAATCGAATAAACTGAGACCAAAGATGTCTAATACAATAGTAAAATGTCCTATTTATACTAGACTAGCTACTAAGGTTTACAGAAGTAAGTAATTGATGCAGAAATCCACTTCCGGGGCCCACTTGGTGTGTGCTTGGGCTGAGCTTGAGATTTACACGTGCAGAGGCTTCTTTTGGAGCTGAACGCCAAGTTGTAACGTGTTTTTGGCGTTCAACTCTGGTTCGTGACGTGTTTCTGGCGTTTGACTCCAGAATGCAGCAAGGAACTGGCGTTGAGCGCCAGTTTACGTCATCTAATCACGAATAAAGTATGGACTATTATATATTGCTGGAAAGTTCTTGATGTCTACTTTCCAACGCCATTAAGAGCGTGCCATTTGGAGTTCTGTAGCTCCAGAAAATCCATTTCGAGTGCAGGGAGGTCAGAATCTAACAGCATCAGCAGTCCTTTGTCTGCCTTCTATCAGAGTTTTGCTCAGGTCCCTCAATTTTAGTCAGAAATTACCTGAAATCACAGAAAAATACACAAACTCATAGCAAAGTCCAGAAATGTGAATTTAGCATAAAAACTAATGAAAACATCCCTAAAAGTAGCTATATCCTACTAAAAACTACCTAAAAACAATGCCAAAAAGCGTATAAATTATCCGCTCATCAAAGGTCATCCATCAGAAATTTGGAGGCACAAGTGGGCCAGCTGAATAAGAAAATCATTGAAACTCCTCCTAGTACTCTCTCAAGCAATACTGAAGAGAATCTAAAAAGAGAGTGCAAGGCCATTGACATAATCAAAATGGCCGAACCTAGAGAGGAAGGGGAGGACGTGAATCCCAATGAGGAAGACCTCATGGGACGTCTCCCAGACAAGAAGAAGTTCCCTATTGAGGACCCAAAGGAATCTGAGGCTCATATAGAGACCATAGAGATTCCTTTAAACGTCCTTCTACCATTCATGAGCTTTGAAAACTATTCTTCCTCTGAAAAGGATGAAGATGTAACTGGAGAGCAAGTTGGTCAATATTTAGGAGCTATCATGAAGCTGAATGCCAAGTTATTTGGTAATGAGACTTGGGAAGATGCACCTCCCTTGCTCATTAGTGAACTAGATACATGGGTTCAGCAAACTTTACCTCAAAAGAAACGAGATCTTGGTAAATTCTTAATACCATGTACCATGGGCACCATGACCTTTGAGAAGGCTTTGTGTGACCTGGGGTCAGGTATAAATCTTATGCCACTCTCTGTAATAGAGAAGCTGGGGATCTTTGAGGTACAAGCTGCAAGAATCTCATTAGAGATGGTAGATAAGTCAATAAAATAAGCTTATAGATTGGTAGAGGATGTGTTGGTAAAGGTTAAAGGCCTTTACATCCCTGCTAATTTCATAATCTTAGACTCTAGGAAGGAAGAGAATGAATGCATCATCCTTGGAAGACCCTTCCTAGCCACAGCAGGAGCTGTGATTGATGTTAACAGAGGAGAATTAGTCCTTCAATTGAATGGGGACTATCTTATGTTTAAGGCCCAAGGGTATCCCTCTGTAAATATGAAAAAGAGGCACGATAAGCTTCTCTCAATATAGAGTCAAACAAGGCCCCCACAATCAAACACTAAGTTTGGTGTTGAATCCCCACATTCAAAACTCTAAGTTTGGTTTTAGGAGGTCCCAACAATGCTCTGATAATCTGTGAAGCTCCATGAGAGCTCACTGTCAAGCTATTGACATTAAAGAAGCGCTTATTGGGAGGAAACACAATTTTTAGTTATCTATATTTCTATTATTATTTTATGTTTTATTAGGTTCATGATCATGTGGAGTCACAAAACAATTACTAAAAAAAACAGAATCAAAAACAGCAGAAGAAATAGCACACCCTAGAGGAAGAGCTTACTGGCGTTTAAACACCAGTAAGGAGCATCTGGCTGGTGTTCCACGCCAGAACAGAGCATGAATCTGGCATTGAACGCCAGAAACAAGCAGCAATCAGGCATTTAAATGCCAGGATTTCACCCTGAGGAAAGCTGGCATTTAACGCCAGCAACAAGCATCAGGTTGGCGTTAAACGTCAGAAACATGCTACATTTGGGAGTTTAACGCTAGAAACAAGCTTCAGTCTGGCGTTAAATGCCAGGATTGCAGGCAGAGGGCATTTTACACGCCTAATTGGTGCAGGGATGATTCATCCTTGACACCTCAGAATCTGTGGATCCCATAGGATCACCTCAGGATCTGTGGACCCCACAGGATCCCTACCTACCTCAACTCACCTTCTCTCCTCTTCACCTCAATCTCTCTTCCCCATCACCTCTTCACCACTCACATCCATCCACTCTTCCCCATAAACCCTACCTACCTTCAAATTCAAAATCTCTTTCCCACCCAAACCCACCCTAAATGATCGAACCTACTACCCTCTCCCTCTACTATATAAACCCCTCTATCCTTCTTCATTTTCACACATCACAACCCTCTCTTCTCCCCCTTGGCCGAATACACACCCCTCTCCCTCTCCTTCATATCTTCTTCTTCTTCTTCTATTCTTTCTCTTCTTTTGCTCGAGGACGAGCAACATTCTAAGTTTGGTGTGGTAAAAGCTTAGCTTTTTTGTTTTTCCATAACCATTGATGGCACCTAAGGCCAGAGAAACCTCAAGAAAGAGGAAAGAGAAGGCAATTGCTTCCACCTCTGAGTCATAGGAGATGGAGAGATTCATCTCAAGTGTCCATAGCTCAGTAATAGAGTATTTGACTGCACATCAAGAGAGCCCACTCATGGACCTCAACAAGAGCATGAGGATTTCCCTCATCAAGAAATTCCTGAGATACCTCAGGGGATACATTTTCCTCCACACAATTATTGGGAGCAACTAAGGATAGGAGCACCAAAATCACTAGGAATCAAGCAACAAAGGCAAGGAAGAGACATAGAGGAGCTCAAGAGCTCCATTGGTTCCCCAAGAGGAAGACGCCACCCACACTAAGGTGGACTCATTCCTTAATCTCCTTGTCTATTTATATTCTGTTTTCGATTTTTAAGCTTCATGTTTGTCTATGCTTGTGTCTTTGTTACATGATCATTAGTATCTAGTGTCTATGTCTTAAGGCTATGAATAATTCCATGAATCCTTCACCTTTCTTAAATAAAAAATTCTTTTAATGCAAAAGAACAAGAAGTACATGAGTTTCGAATTCATCCTTGAAACTAGTTTAATTATATTGATGTGGTGACAATACTTTTTGTTTTCTGAATGAATGCTTGAACAGTGCATATTTTTTATCTTGTTGTTTATGAATGTTAAAATTGTTGGCTCTTGAAAGAATGATGAATAAGAGAAATGTCATTGATAATCTGAAAAATTATAAAATTAATTCTTGAAGCAAGAAAAAGCAGTGAATATCAAAAGCTAGCGGAAAAAAAAAAGTTGGCGAAAAAAATATAAAAGAAAAAAAGAAAAAGCAAGCAAAAAAAGCCAATATCCCTTAAAACCAAAATGCAAGGGTAAAAAGGATCCAAGGCTTTGAGCATCAATGGATAGGAGGGCCCAAGGAAATAAATCCAGGCTTAAGTGGCTAAAACAAGCTATCCATAACCATGTGCTTGTGGCATGCAGGTCCAAGTGAAAAGCTTGAGACTGAGTGGTTAATGTTGTGATCCAAAGCAAAAGAGTGTGCTTAAGAGCTCTGGACACCTCTAATTGGGGACTTTAGCAAAGCTGAGTCACAATCTGAAAAGGTTCACCCAGTCATGTGTCTGTGTCATTTATGTATCTAGTGGTAATATTGGAAAACAAAGTGCTTAGGGCCACGGCCAAGACTCATAAAAGTAGCTGTGTTCAAGAATCAACATACTTAACTAGGAGAATCAATAACACTATCTGAACTCTGAGTTCCTATAGATGCCAATCATTCTAAACTTCAAAGGATAAAGTGAGATGCCAAAACTGTTCAGAAGCAAAAAAAGCTACAAGTCCCGCTCATCTAATTAGAACTAATATTCATTGATATTTTGATATTTATAGTATATTCTCTTTTTTTTATCCTATTTTATTTTTAGTTTCTTGGGGACAACCAACAATTTAAGTTTGGTGTTGTGATGAGCGGATAATTTATACGCTTTTTGGCATTGTTTTTAGATAGTTTTTAGTAGGATCTAGCTACTTTTAGGGATGTTTTTATTAGTTTTTATGCAAAATTCAAATTTCTGGACTTTACTATGAGTTTGTGTGTTTTTCTGTGATTTCAGGTATTTTCTGGCTGAAATTGAGGGACCTGAGCAAAAATCTGATAGGAGGCAGACAAAGTACTACTGATGTTGTTGGATTCTAACCTCCCTGCACTCGATATAGATTTTATGGAGCTGAAGAACTCCAAATGGTGCGCTCTCAACGTCTTTGGAAGGTATACATCCAGGGCTTTCCAGCAATATATAATAGTCCATACTTTGTTCGAACTTAGACGATGCAAACTGGCATTCAATGCCATTTCCATGCTGCATTCTGGAATAAAACGCCAGAAACACGTCACAAACCAGAGTTAAATGCCAAAAACACGTTACAACTTGGCGTTTAACTCCAAGAGAAGCCTCTGCACGTATAAAGCTCAAGCTCAGCCCAAGCACATACCAAAGTGGGCCCCGGAAGTTGATTTCTGTATTTAGACTTATTTCTGTAAACCCTAGTAACTAGTTTAGTATAAATAGAACTTTTTACTATTGTACGAGGGGTCTGGTCCTTTTTCCCTATTTTCGAATTCATATGCCATTTGTGGAGGCTGGCCATTCGGCCATGCCTGGACCATCACTTATGTATTTTCAACGGTGGAGTTTCTACACACCATAGATTAAGGGTGTGGAGCTCTGCTGTACCTCGAGTTTTAATACAATTACTACTATTTTCTATTCAATTCAGCTTATTCTTGTTCTAAGATATTCGTTGCACTTCAACTTGATGGATGTGATGATCCGTGACACTCATCATCATCCATCCTTATGAACGCGTGATTGACAACCACTTCCGTTCTATCTTAGATCGAGTGCGTATCTCTTGGATTCCTTAATCAGAATCTTCGTGGTATAAGCTAAAACCCTTTGGCGGCCATTCTTGAGAATCTAGAAAGTCTAAACCTTGTCTATGGTATTCCGAGTAGGATTCAGGGATTGAATGACTGTGACGAGCTTCAAACTCGCGATTGTTGGGCGTGGTGACAGATGAAAAAGAATCAATGGATTCTATTCTGACATGATCGAAAACTGACATATGATTAGCCGTGTTGTGACAGAGCATTTGGACCATTTTCACTGAGAGGATGGGAAGTAGCCATTGACAACGGTGATGCCCTACATACAACTTGCCATGGAAAGGAGTAAGAAGGATTGGATGAAAGCAGTAGGAAAGCAAAAATTTAGAAGGAACACAGCATCTCCATACACTTGTCTGAAAGTCCTACCAATGAATTACATAAGTATCTCTATCTTTACTTTATGTTTTATTTATCTTTATTTTCGAAAACTCCATAACCATTTATTATCTGCCTAAATGAGATTTACAAGATGACTATAGCTTGCTTCATACCAACAATCTTTGCGGGATCGACCCTTACTCACGTAAGGTTTATTACTTGGACGACCCAGTGCACTTGCTGGTTAGTGTGCGAAGTTGTGAAGAATGTGAGTGAACCATAGTAGTAAGCACCAAGTTTTTGGAGCCATTACTAAGAATTGTTCGAGTTATAAAAAGTGTAAATCACAATTTTGCCTAGCACTATGCACATTCCATTCAATCTCATGAAACCAGTTTTGTAATTAACCGCTTATAGTCTAACGGCCAAACTTTTATAATTCTCAATTTCGATTTAAGCCCATTCCCTCCATACCACCATATCAGTTTAATCTCACCATCAATCATATTTCACTTTATTCATGATCATAATCATAACCAATCACCATCATCTATCATATCAATTCATTAGGTCTCATAACAAAAAAAAACTCTTTTAATTCACCTAATGCACTCTCACTCGTTTCAAAGCCTAAACACTAGCAAGAAGATCTTAAATAAGCATTACGGAGGTTTAGAAGCTTATCAGAAAGGGCAAACAGTTAAAAACAGAGTTTTAGTGTAAAAACATGGCATCGTGCATATGCATCATACTATGCATACGTACACACAAGACGAATTTCCCAGCATGTGATGCGTGAGCATCATTGGTGTCTTTTCAATGTGATTTATACGGTATTACATTGATTTATTAGAGGATTGTATTGGATTATGCCCTATTGGATGCTACTTTGAGTCTTTGTGGCTTTTGATTGATTTTAGGTAGCATTCGGTTGAAGATTTGATTAAAAACTGCATGAAGAAGCAAAGGAGCCTCATGCGTACGTATCATGCATGTGTACGCATCACTGGATCAGCAAGGAAACTCGTGCGTACACATGTGCTGTGCATATGCATGACTGTAAGAGCTTAAACGAGGCAATTTTCTTCTGGACAGATGGCGCTAAACGCCACAACTCAGCGTTTAGTGCTGAAAGCTTCAGAATTCGTGCCAAGTTTCTAGATGTTGGGCGCCAAATACCCACTCACTAGAGTTTAGCACCGTAGACCGTATTTTGCATGCAAGGTTCACTGGACGGCTGGCGCTAAATGTCCAGTCACAGGTGTTTAGTGCCGATAGTGTGACAATAGTGGGGACCACACGTTTACAAGGAATCAACGGAAGGCTTAATGATTTGATTTCAAATCAAATAACAATTAGAAAAGATTTGTGAGGATTTTATTTAAGTTTAAAATCAATTTTAATTAGGACTATAAATAGGATTGAGATCCGCCCACGCAGGGACTTTTCTTCTCCTAATTTTCATTCCGCACTTTTATACTTTTTTCTCTGCTAGGATTCTCTACACCATGAGCAACTAAATCTCCATTGCTAAAGTTAGTAGCTCTGTTTACTTTGATAGATTAATAATTATTTGTTCTTATACTCTTGATTAATGCATTGATTATTGTTTAAGAATTAGTTTCATTCTTCGTCCTACAAATTAGTGAGTATTGGAAAATAACTCTAATCTAACTTCAATTCTATTGAATCTTGAAAAAGCTATATCATTGAAATTACATCTTGAAACCATTTTCTCATAAATTCTCAATTGATTGGGTTTAATGTGGTACGTGATGATGTGTGGAAAATGATCCAACACAAAACTCACCGGCAAGTGTACCGGGTTGCATCAAGTAGTAAAACTCACTTAGAGTGAGGTCGATCCCACAGGGATTGAAGGATTGAGCAATTTTAGTTTAGTGGTTGATTTAGTCAAGCGAATCAAATGTTGGTTGAGTGGTTTGTAACTGACAGAAGCTAAATTGCTTGAAATGTAAAGGGAGAGGGGGAATTGCAGTAAATTAAAGAGCAAATGAAGTAAAGAAGCTGAATCTTAAAGTACAAGTAATATAAGGTGCAGAAACTTAGATTGCAAGTAATGTAAATGGCTGAAGCTTAAAGTGCAAGAAATGTAAATTGCTTAAATCATAAAAGGAATTGGGAGTTGGGATTGCAGAATTTAAACAAGCAAAGGTAAATTGCATTAAACATAAAAGAGAAAATTTAATTCCAGTGAAGTAAATCTCAAACAGAAGAGTAAAATGCCTTGAAGAATTTAGAACAGAAAAGCAATGCTTAAGTTGCAGCAAATTAAAAGTGATTGAAGATCTCAGGAGTGGAAGAGACTAGATAACAAGTCTAGATCTCAAATCCTTCCTTGATCCAATAAGAACAATTGCAAAAGGAATAAAGGAAAGCAAATTGCAGAAATAGCAGAAGAAGAAGAAATGAACAGAAAGTAAAATTCAATTATGCAGAAAGTTAAAGAAGAGATCTCAAGGTGAGATTGAAACAGAAGTTCTTCAATTCTTCACCCAAGATCAAAAGCAAGAAAAGTAGAGAGTGCTCAAGCAAGAACAAGAAAGAAGAGAGATCAATTCTCCTTCCCAATTCTCTAAGAAATTCCAAAGTTCAAAATTAAAATGCAAGTAAAAAGGAAAATTCAAAAATGAAGTCTAGAGGTCCTAATTACATCAAACTAGCTCCTATTTATACACTTTCTATTCTTGGATTTTGGAATTTGGATGGGCTTTTGATTTGGTGAAGATTTGAATTTAATTGGATTTTTGATTGATTTTTCAGCCCATGAAGAATGTGGTTCCAGGAGGATGCTCAGCTCACAAGTTGAGCTGAGCATTGAGGCCTTGTGTTGATTCCCTTGTAACGTGCAATGCATCAGGGGAATGCTCAGCTCACAAAGTGAGCTGAGCATTGGTGCCTTGGTGCCAATTTGTGCGCTGCCCTTGGACCGTGTCATGCGTGCTCCATTCCTTCCTGGCCGTGCCGAGATGTGCCCCCTTGCACCAAGAATAGCGCTCTGCTCACTAAGTGAGCTGAGCATTGGCTCTTCCAAGGAAAGGTCCTTGGTTCGAAACCCATGGGAAGCATGCGCTACCCATTTCTTTGATTGCCTTGCTTCCTTGCTTCCTCAAGGTGTGGGGTTCAAACCTTGGGGAATGCATTTGGCCATTTTTGGCTTATTTTTCCTTGTGAGTAGCGCCTCCCTCATCCCCCTTGGTCATGAGTTCAAGTCTTGGAGCATGCACTTGCAACTTATTTTCTTTGAATTATTTCTTTAGTGCTCTCGATAATGCTCACTTGGTGAGCTGAGCATTGTTTTTCCTTTCCTTGTTTCTTGGCTTCATATTGTGCTCAGCTCACAAAGTGAGCAGAGCATTGTGCCTTGGTTACCTGGGAGTAAGTATAGCGCTCACTTAGTGAGCTTAGTGCTCTTGGAGAGAGCTTCATGGTTTGTTGTGTCACACTTCCTCCTTTTTTTGGCCACACTTTTTCTTCCTTGAGCCACACTTCTTAGGCCACGTTTTCTTCTTTTCTTCACCTACAATTAATCAAAACAACCAATCAAAGTATCACCAAATTCACAAGGTTTATAAATCATTAAAACTCAATTAAATTTAGCCTAAACCTCATGATTTAGCATCAATTATATGGTGGTTGTTTGATTCAAAGAAGTCATGCATTTCCATTCTAAATCACTTACTTAGAATGCAAGAAAGTGCATAAAACCTAATGAAAACAAAGAAAAAGACTAGTGAAACTAGGCTAAGATGACTTGTCATCACGTGACATATAACTACATCATTCTCGGGTTCTTGGGGTTTGTGTGGCTTCTAAATCTGAAATTGAACTTAATTCTCTAATACAATTGATTAATAAAGGAATTGACGGTTGGTTGAATTAGAGGAAATTGGATTGCCTAGGAATAGGAATTTAATCACTTGGGGTTTACTATAAACTAAATCATTGCATGATCAAGGTAGTTGACATTGAATATTAATCCATATACTTAAACACCTTCAAAGCCTTAACTTTATTCTCATCCCGTTTTCTCAATCGTTTACTATTTTCTTTTCTTAGTTTATTACTTTCTATGATATTTTATCTTCACAAATCTCATTTTAACTTTTCTAACTAGCACAACTAGTCAATCATTACTTGCTTAGTCCATTAATCCTCGTAGGATCGATACTCACTCACCTGAGTTTTTTACCTGGTACGACCCGGTGCACTTGTTGGTAAGCTGTGGATTGTAAATTCTGCACTAAATTTTTGGCGCCATTGCCAAGGATTAATTGTGACTAACAACTACCAGTTGATTAGTTGCCTAAATTAGACCATTTTTTGTTTTACTTTTGTTTTAGTTGTTATTTTTATTTCTATTCCTTTTAAATTTTTGTTTCTCTTAACTTTAATTTTTCTTAAATTTTTGTCCCTTTTATCTTTATTTCTTTTTAGTTTATTTCTCTTCTATTTTCCTATGCTTCATCGGGGTTCTCTTCACTGTGATGTTGAGAATCCCACTTTTCTTTGTCTCTACTTATTTTTGCAGAGAAACAGGGATAAAGAGTCTTTTCTGTACGACCCTGAGATTGAAAGGATTCTTCGAAAGCAAAGGAAGCAAGTTAGAGCTCAAGAGGTTCAAGAGATCTTTAGGGACGAGTCTAAAAAGGAAGCTAAATTCAGTATGGCTAATAATACTAAAAATCTTGTGGTAAATAACCCCAATAATGACCCGCCAGCTAGAAGAATTCTAGGGTCATATACTAACCCTAATCATGGGAATTATGTGGGAAGCATTGTACAAGCAGTTGTGCATGCTAACAAATTCGAGTTGAAGCCGTAACTCATCTTTTTGGTTCAGCAAAATTTTCAGTTCAGTATAAGCTCACAGGAGGACCCTAATCTATTCATATCCAATTTTTTGAGGATATGTGATACAATCAAGACCAATGGGATTTTCTCTAATGTCTATAGGTTGCTGTTATTCCCTTTTCCTGTGAGGGACCAAGCTAGTCAATGGCTTGAGACACAACCTAAGGAAAGTATAGCAACCTAGGCAAATTTGGTTAGTAAGCTTTTGACCAAATTCTTTCTGGCTCAAAGGTTGACTAAGCCGAGGACTGACATTCAAACATTCAAACAACTTAAAGGAGAGTCTCTCTATGAAGATTGGGAGAGATACAGGCTATGGTGAAAAAGTGCCTTCTGGAGATGTTTGCAGATGTTGCGAATTTTGAATACCGCAACTTTTTTGGCAAGTGCACCGAGTCGTACCAAGTAATAACTCAAGTGAGTGAGTGTCAACCCCACGAGAATTAATGGATTGAACAACAATGATTGAATGATTAGACTGGTCAGACAAACCAAATTTAGTGTTTTGTGTTCAAAGTATTATAAAGCAATGAATAAGAGAATTCAAGGAAACAAGTAATAAATGGTTGGTGAAAATAGTATGAGACAACAGTTAAGGCTTTGAAGGTGTTAAATTTCCAGATTAATAGTTCTCCTCACTTACTTTAATCATGCAAAGGTTAAATTCATGGCAAACCCTAATTGATTAAACCCTAATTCCTTAGCAATTTAATCTCTTCAAACCAAACCAATCGCCAATTTCTTGGTCACTTAATTTGAATTAGAAGTTTAAGTCCAATCCTAGTTTATGAGCCACACAAACCTTAGGTACCCAAATAAGATGATTATCTATCGCATATCACGTTAAGTCCAGGTAATTAGAGAATTATGAGGAATTGATTTCAAGTTGTTATTCAAGTGATTTAAAATTTCCAAGATTCAACAAGAATTCAGTTAGAAAAAGAGTTATCTTCCAATATACTCTAATTCCTAGGATGAAGAACGAAACCAATCCTTGAAAATAAACCAATGCATTGATTAAGAGAGGAAAAACAACAGTATTAATCTATTAAAATAACAGAGCTCCTAACCTTAAAAATGGAACTTTAATTGCACATAGTATGAAAGTATCCTTGCAGAGAAGTGTAAAAGTGCGGAAGAAGAGAAGAAGAAGAAGAAGAAAAGGCCCTAGGCTAAGATATCTTCTCCTTTTATATCGAGTCTTAATTGATATAAAATTTAACTTCAAAAACCTAAAAACATCTTTTCTTAATTCAAAATTGATTTAAAAATCAAATTAGAGCAAGATATTTGGTGCTGGTTCACCCAGGCACTGTTCTGGTTCGCGCTACTGGTGCCAAACTTGGGGTTTCTGGCGTTTGGCGCCACCTGGGCAGTAGCTTTTTCACGCTGTATGAGGTCTCTGGCACCAAAGTTGGGGTTTCTGGCATTTGATGCCACCATGGTAGACACGATAATAAGATTTCTGTGTTCTGGAGCCAAACTTGGGGTTTCTGGCGTTTGGCACCGGGACTCTCGCATGGAATGGTGATGCTGGACGCGGTTTGGCGCTAAATGCCAATGTCATAGCGTTTAGCACCCTGATCCCAGAGAAAAAGTATAGAATATTATATATCATTGGAAAGCTCTAGAAGTTGACTTTCCAATACCGTTAAAATCTTATCATTTGGACCTCTATATCTCAAGTTATGTTCTTTGGAGTGTGAAGAGGTCAGGGTTAACAACATCCACGAATTCTCTTTGCACTTGTCTTCAATTCTTGGTTCCTCCTTGTGCTTTTGCTTCTCTTTCCTAACATTTTCCTAATATAGTTACAACAGCCTCAGAGGCAAGATTATGGATTTGTAGGTCATAGGATAATGCTGTTATTTTTAACCCTAACTCAAATGGCTTTTTCAAATGATATGAATGAATGTGACGCTCTAGTATTAAACAAAGCAACTAAAGTTGTATTACCAATTTCAAAATTACTTCTAATCAACATGCCAGACCTCTTGTAATGACCCAACTTCTAGTACGTGATGATCGTACTAAAATTAAGGCATTACTAACCTGTTTTCTTTATTAACTATTTAATGTTGAGCCTTTAATTCGATTTCACATCCAACTTCAATCATAACTCAGAGTAATCACCATAACTAAATTTTCTCAAATACATTTCATTCAAGAATTAACTCATCATATTTCAATTTAATAGCAATTAAGCAACCTTACACTCCAAATTTTGTATCTACGCCTAGGGCTCTTCTAATATCTCAATTCCAACCTCCATTTTATTAAACAAAGTTATTAGAATCAGTAGTATAGCTCCAAGAACTCAGATTAAAAAATTCACAAAATTACACATACATATTCATAATAGTTCATCAACTTCCAACAGAATTTTCAAGCATACTATCATCATCATCAAATCACATACACAACAGAAATCATCATCATCAAACACAGTCACATATTAATCTCATAACAATTTCATCACATTCAATCATATTCACAATCACCAACAATCTCAATTTCCTTAATTTTCATTAATTAATCAAACAAGACATTTATAAATTATTTGCAGTTGCTCACTAAGCTTCAATGGCATTTGTAAATTAAAACAGCTAATTTTAAAATAAATCCCCTACCTTAATTAACCAGAGCTCGAAGGAAATCCATAATCGTGACAAATTCCTTTTTCCTATCTCGCAGCAATAGTAACTTCACACAGAATCAGCAGCAGCTACAACAATCCGAAAACAGCATCGACACCAATAAGTTTCAAAAATGGAAGAATTGGAACCAGAGCAGCAACTCCGGTGTTTTTCTCCGGCATCAAGGGCGATGGTTTGGCTCACCATCATCAGAAGTGGCGAGCTCGGATGGTGGCAGTGGCGAACATGGAGGCTTCAGCGGTGGTGACCAGCTTCGACGGAACTCCCCTATCGTGTTTCTCTTCTCTCTCTTCGGGCTCCTTGGTGGTGGCGGCGGTAGCGGCAGCGACGACGGCACATGGCTCGACGGCGACGCATGATGACGCCCCGGCAAACGATGGCGTTGGCTCCTTCTTCTGCGTCTCCTCTCTCACGCTTGTTCTCTCTCTCGGACACATCTCTCCCTCTCCTCGAAGCTCCAGTTATGCAGCCACGATGACAATAGTGACGACTTGTGATGATGACAGCGGCCCCACAGGCGGTGACTGGACTTGACGGGGATGACAGAACAACGACGACAGCTAGGTAGCGATGCGATAGCAGCGGGCAGTGACGCGACGACGGCTGGGCGGTGAGTTCCTCCCAGGCTCTTCTCTCTCGGCTGTGAGTGGGGGTTGTGTGTGTAATATGAGTTGATAAGAGTGAGTGCTAAGTATGTGTGAAAGTGCTGTCCATGTGAGAGAAGAGTGAGGGGCTGGGGTGAGGAGTGACAGCGTGGTAGTGTGTGTGGGGGTGTTAGGGTTAGGGAAATTAGGGTTTCTCTTTCTTCAATTTGGAAATTTTCGGGATTTAGTGTTAGAAATTAAAGATTTTATAAAGGAATAAGGATAAATTTAGGTAGATATTTTGTTAAAATTGGAGGGTAGAGTAATTTTAAAACAAAATATACTTTATTAAAAATATTTAAGAACGTTATTTATCAATATATTGCTAAGTTCAATTGATTATTTCTAATTAAAATTATAAAATGAACATACTAATTACATTTTATAAAATATAGCTAAAACTCAAAATATTAATTATTTAAATTAAATGATATAACTTTTCATTATTTTTCTATCATCAGAACATTAATTTCAAATTATAAAATAACTAATTATAATAAAAATTGTAAATAAATATTAATTGACTTAAACTTAAAGTATTTATAAATATCAATCTAATCATTTATAATAAATTAATCTATAAGAACTCAAATTAATAAAATAAACCATAATTTATTCATAATAGAAATTATTGAAATTAAATTATATATAATTTTTCATTACTAAATTTTAATTTCAAATTATATAAAATAATCAATTATAAAAATTACACAAGAATATGATTTAACTTAAACCCAAAGTATTCATAAAATCAATTTAACCATGCTTGATATATTATTTTCTAAAAATAAGGAACTCAAATTAAATCATAATTTATTTATAATAGAATTTATTTAAATTAAATTATACAATTCTTTCATATTTTTTTCAATTATCAAAATTATGTGAAATATTCAACTATAATAAAGATTATAATAAAATTCTAATTAACTTAAACTTCAATTATCATGAAACCTATTTAATTACCTTTAGTAAAATAATTTTATTAAAATAAAATTCTCAACAAATATAATAAACCACAAATAACTAATTATTTGATTTTCAAAAACTCGGGTTGTTACACCTTTCAGCACCATCAACCGACATAGTAAACACCCTTCCTTGCTGTTGAGCTCTCCCAGCATCTTGCTTCTTCTTTTTCAGACAATTCCAAGACATATGCCTGACTCCACCACAGGGATAGCACACATTCAAACTGGCCCTACATGGAGTTCCTGGATGGTAGCTTTCGCATCTCCTACAAGTCATTTCGTTCTGTGCTTGCTTCCCATATCTTCTTCCCTAATGGTTTTTGTCATTAAATCTGTTGTTCTGACCCTGAGGTTATTGAGGAGAATAGCCTCCTCGCTTGAAAGTTTAATCTCTAGGAGAAAAATTCCTTCCTTGAAAGTTTTTTCCAAAAAGATCAAAACTTCATTCTTTCCAAAACCTCAATCCAAAACCAACCAAATCATTCCTACTCTATATCACACATTCATATACTTACATAATCAATATCCCTTCCACTTGATACATTAATTTATTCAACACAACATCACCTACAATTTCACCAATATCATTCATATACACACCAATCATCATGAACATCACCTACATGAATATATATATATACATTAATTTCATCACTCCAAATATTCAAACCATTCACAAGAACCAACAATAATCACTGATCCTCAACAATTCATATAATTCAACTTATCCTACGGTCAACTAGCCTAAGTTTTCACGTGACATTATATATTATCTACGACAAACCAAAATCATACCTTGGCCGATTCCTCCCTAAACCCAGAACACCTCAAAAATCCTCAATTCACAAGCTCCAAGCTTTCACCAAATGGATTTTCAGCTCTCAATACTCAATTCAAGTCTCCAACTTCATCAATTTGGTTCCAATTCACATATATACCACCTAATTTCACATCATTACATATACATTCACAAATTTAATACCTAACCTCACATAATTAAAGAATTCATAAGGGTTTTGAGTGCTTCACCTTATCAATGGATATTTGGGACAAGACCCAACAAATTTCCAAAACTAATTCACACCTAACATCGCCAAAACACAAATTCTAATACCGAAACCCCAAAAATTTTTAAAATTACGGTAGAAAGAGGCTAGGGGAGAAATTCTAAAGTTCTTACCACATTGTTCAGATAGATTTGAAGAGCTCATGTGGTGGTCGCCTGGCCACAGACGGTGTGACGATCGAAGCTCCAGATTGAGAGTTATAGAGGACTAAATGTGAGGTTAAGGTTTGTGTTCTTGCTTCTTGCCCTTTCCTCAATTCTCAGCGTGATTCCCTTTGAATTTGGAAAAGAAAAGCTGAACTCCCCCTTTTATATAGTGGGTCTTGGTCCCGGTCTAACCGGTTCAGTCCTTTGGCCCAGTCATGGGCCAAGTTCTTTAAAATTAGTGTTAAAATTTGTATTTTTAATATTTTTATTTCTCTAAATTATAAAAATTTAATTTTCTAATTTTTTTGAATAATAATTAATTTATTGGATAATTATTTATTAATTTTATAGGATTTACATAAAGTAGTATTATAAAAAATAAAAATGATATTCTTGTTCCTTTTTATTATAATCACCTAATACATCTGTTTAAGTCAAATGACATCTTTATGCATGAAGCAACTTCAAAAATAATATGTCAATTTAGATTTTTTAAATGAATTGGAGCATATTATATAAAATATTACTAAAAAAATTCTAGTATGACTTTAGAATCGAAAATGTATACAAGGGAGGGGCGGCACACAAGTTGGTTGTTACAGAGGATAGTATTCCTATCTTCATGAGACCAGCACCTTAAACTTCAACTTCTATCACAATTCTCATAGCAATTTCCACTAACATCACAACACACAAAAGGTTCAACCTCACGTAATTTACATACAAATTATAGGTTGCATCCGATATTTCAAATGTTTAGTTTATAATATTATCGACAGTCACAAAAATACACTTACTACTGCCATTGCTGCAATCACAAGTGCAATTCACGTTCTCTTTTACACCAGTCATCATGCAATCTTCAACATTATCTTGTGAACTAAGTTGTTTTAAATTAACATCTATTGCATCCTAATAAGATGAAATAAACAAAAGGCAATCATAATTCATTGGAATTTTGATAAAATTAGAGCTGTCAAAATAGTTTTATGTGATAAACAAACATTCAACATTGAGTCCTCAAGTCTAACATTGCATGCACAATCAACTCATTTAAACATTCAACATCACAATGCATCATCATCTTCTCACTTTACATCGAGAAGATCATTACGCATCAGCGAACCACCAACATACTTAAAAATTTTACAAATGCATGAATATCATTAATGATCATAATAGAGAAACTTTTTCCAATCAACAATACCACATCTCAAAGTTTTATCATACAAATGTATTTCGCCCATGCATCGTGCATACTCATTAGCCATCTTAAACATTAAGCCTAAACGCTATGAAGATGCCATACTTGAACCTTATTGGCAAGAAGCCATCAGACCTTAACTGGATGCTCAAAATGAGAACAAAACCTAGACATTGACTTCCTTCTCGAGTGTTAAGAAGGCAATCAATTGTAAGTAGGTCTTTAAATTCAAGTATCACCTTGATGTTAGTTTTGAGAGACACAAGGCTCACCTCAAGGCAAATGGGTTAACTCAAGTCCTTGGAATAGACTATAAAGACACGCTTAGTCCCGTTATCAAGCTAGGAATGTTGCAGGTTATTTTGGCACTGGCTGCTGTCAAGGGATGGCATTTGAAGCAAATTAGTGTTAATACTATCTCTTACATGGTGAGTTTGACGAGAAAGTGTATATGAAACCTCCCAAAGGACTCGAGACAACTTCGGGTTAGGTTTCCAAACTTGAAAAGTCTCTATACAGACTTAAACAAGCTAGCAGACAATGAAACTTTAAACTAAAATCTGTTCTGATGGAATTAGGATATAATCATTCTAAATATGATTATAACATGTTTACTAAATCCCAAAGTACTGGTTTTACAGTAATTTTGGTTTATGTCGACGATTTAGTGTTGGTGGGGAACAATTTGTTTGGAATTAAAAGGGTGAAACAGACTTTGCATTACAGGTTCCGGATTAAAGACATAAGTGATCTCAAGTTCTTCCTTGATTTGGAGATTGCTAGGTCTTCAAAAAGCATAACTTCATATTATAGAAAATATGTCGTAGATCTCTTGAGAGACACTAATTTTGAGCATTGTAAGCCCACCTCCACTCTCATGGACTATGGGGTAAATTTGAGCAAGGATGGTGAAAATGTTATGCCTAATTCTTCCAATTATAGAAAAATAATCAGAAAATTGTTGTATCTTTCAAACACAGGTCAGATACAAGCTTTGCTATTGATAAGCTCAGATAATTTTTGGATTGTCCCATAACTAATCACTTGCAAGCGATACATAGGATCCTCAAGTACATGAAGAATTCTTTAGTAGCAGGCCTACTCTTCTCAGCCAATTACAATTTATCTCTCATTGGAATCTCCGATTCTGGTTGGGCTGGATTTTTTGACTCGGAAAGATTGATTTTAGCCTATTGTTTATATGTGGGTTCCTCACTTGTCATTTGGAAGAGTAAGAAACAAGTAACTATTGCAGCTTCTTCCTCTGAGGCAAAGTATAAGGCACTTGCACTAGCCACTAGAGAAGCCCAATGGCTTAGTTATGTGTTGAAAGACTTAGGCACACCGCTTGATAAACCTGTGAATTTGTACTGTGATAGTAAATCTTCTATTTATATTGCTATTAATCTAGTATTCCACGAGTATACGAAGCAAATTAAAGCTGATTGTCACATTGTGAGGGATAAATTGCTAGAGGACTTAATTCATCTTTTATTAATTTCTTTACATGAGCAAGTTAAAGACATTGTGACCAAGTCTTTGGCACCAGGATCGTTTAGCACATTGTATGGCAAGCTTGGATTGTCAGACACCTTTATGCTCAATTCTCCTAGCTTAATGGGGGGGGTATTACTTGATATAGCATACTGCTATTAGTTATATTTATATATCTAAAGAATAAAAAGAATTAGTTAGCTTTTTTTGTTGATTAGTGTAAATTAGCATAGTATATACATGTGCAGTTGGTTATTGTAAAAAGTAAGATTTAGTATCAAAATGCAAGCTAACATCTTGCCTCGTTCTCTTCTTTAGCTTTTGTTTTGGGCTTGCTTACCCAACATCTCACACTTTCGACACACATATAGTAGCTGACTTATTATGTTAAAGAACTTGCATTGTTTTATCAGAAATTTGATTTTTAACTATGTCAAAAGAAATTAATTTTTCACTTTTTTCAATGAAAAAAATTTAATCTAATCTCTACAATGCATGAATGCATCATGCATGTTAATTTTGGATCCCAATCTTCTTTATAGGACTTTTTTATGCTTCCTTCTAGATAGCAGCCTTAGCTTCCTCTTGCTATGTTTTTTCTTTTCATTTTATTTTGGGGCTTTCATTCTTGATTAAAAATAATTAAAAATAATACTATCTACGTCTATATACAGATATAGTTAACAATGGCATACTACAAGAAAATAAACCGCCATGCTTTTAAAGCGTGCTGAGAAGTGCGAAAAAGCATGTCGATAGCTTTTTGTCACACTTTTTGAGCTATTAGCATGTTTTTGAAAGGGTCACATCCGCAAGTGTGTCGATTGCTCTATTGGCACGCTTTTGTAGATCTATCGATACGCTTTCTTTTTTGCCACACTGTCATCTATTGCTACAATAAAAAACATGGCCGTATGTATAACCCTATAGCTACGCTTTAAAAGTATACCGAAAAGTGTACATATAGCCACGTTTTTGAAACGTGTCCAAAAGATTGGTTGTTGGTCCACTTTAAAAGCGTGCCGATAGAGAAAGATAAGGCTACGGTTTTAAATGTACCTAGAAATGAACTTGATGCCATGCTTTAAAAGCGTGGTTATATCCTTATCAAATTAATAAAAAAAATTGTATATGCTTTTACATGCACTCTTATGCACTCCAAAAACAAAAAAATATTGGCAAAAATATGTGATTGTCATTTAAAAAAATTAATTAATAAAAATTAGTATTACGTTAGTAGAATTCAAACCAAATTAGCCATGTCATCTCAATACACACAACGACACTGTGCATGAATTTATAAACATAAACAAAAATGAATTTCTAGGAAGCGAATTAAGAAATGTCATTAAATCACCCCAAACTTGTACTAGGCCTTCTTCGGATAAAGCAACTATATGGAAAGTTTCATAATACACTTCATGAATAATCTGCAAGTATGATCATATGAATAACAAAAAAATAGACAGTAAGCAAATTATAAAACAATTTGTCATGATAAGTATTAAAGAAATCATAAAAATATATAAGATTTGGAACACGGGTGTGTCACATTTTGATCTTGAAATACGTAACATGCACAAGTTGATCACATGCAATTTGCCACCACTATTCCTGAGAGATAATTCTAAAAATATGCATATAAAGTTCTGAGTTCAACCATTTTGTATAATTTTATAATAATTTCTGAAATATCTTGGACTAAGTTGCAAATAGATAGTAACCATAGCAGCCTAGCACAGAGGGAAAGCAACATGACATACCTATTCCAGAAGTAAGTTAGGGTATGACACGTCCAAGTGCAGGCCAATTGCAACAGCAATACATAGTAATGGCTCAAGTATCTCTCTATTAATATCAGAAATAAAAATAAGTATGCATAAAAATCACTAAGACCAATTTATCCCCAACTTCTATCATTCTTTCAATATCCCTAAAAAAACACCACCAATAACAACAATTGGAAAATAAGTGGATTCTTATCAAGTAGTCATCGAATTCATACTTAATTAAATAGCCACCAAGAGTCACCAACTGCATATTCCTTAATCAAATAGTCACTGAATTCATACTTAATTAACAAACAAGAAAACAAGTGGATTCTTATCAAGTGAGGATGATGAAGTTAATGATAATTCCTTTTATTATCCAAACCCTTTGACAAAAGAAAAAAATTCTTTCACTACAAACAAAACCCACTTTTAATTTTTCTCAAACGACTGTGGAAAGAGCAAATAAAATATAATAACCAAGTTACAAATCAGAAATTGTACAATGAAATAACAAAAAACAAAAAGAAGGGCAACAAAAGTAATTGTCATGAATCATATAGCACATGCAAAATTGAAAAGGAGGCAAATTGAAAATTACATGGTACTTTTATTTAATTTAAAAAAAGTCTCCAACTCAACCCAATTTCATGTTATGAGAATCACAATCACTTGAGTCAGTATAGTTATTTCATTAGCATCTATAACATGCCAGGCACATTCTCAGCAGTCAGCATTCAACAGTCACCAAACCTTCTTAAAAGCAAGGTAATCTGGGCAAACACCTCATCTATGTTGGGCTCCGCCTGAAACAAAAACAAATATAAAATGACATTCCTCACAAGGTTACAACACCAGGGAGGATTTCTTAGTTCAGAAAGCACATGAATTCTTTATTTATTTATTTTTCTTTCTAAGAACCAAAAATTAGCATAGCATAACATGGATCAAGGAACACTACATTGAGCTCCATGTTGATGACCCAACAAAGGATCTTGGAAGGAAGATTGTACACAGGCATGTGTTGGTTAGCCAGCTGATTTATTGACGCTTTCACCTAATTTCATGTGCCACCAAAAACAAATAGACACCCCTCATAAGTTAACAAAACCCAAAAATGCAAACGTTAAAGAAATCTCAAAAATAAATCTTTTATTTCTTAAAAAATAAAAGAAATTAAACCATCTTGCTCAAATTGAAAAAAAACTTAAGTGAAGCAGTTGCAAATTTTGACCAAATTTGAGCTCAAACTCCACTAGAAAATTTTCTAACTTTCTTTTTGGGATTTTTTTAAAACAAACATAATAAAGCATTTTTGTGATTTGCCTGTTCTCTGTGTCCCCGAGGGAAATAGAAAACTCTTTCTCATTCTCTTGGAACGGTAACAAGAGGACCTCCACACGCATGCCATAGCTACCTATAAAGTGCAACTTCTGTGTCTATCACAACAGCAACAACAGTTACCAGCACACACAAAAAAATCAAATTCAAAAGAAAATCAAAAAATAGAGAGAGAGAGAGAGAGATCAGAAAGAAAGAGAGAGTGAGAGAGAGGAAAAAAAGGCAGAACAAAAAGTGAAAGAGGTGAAGTTGTATCTTTTGTTGTTCTTTTTTGTTTTTTGCTTACCTTTGGGTGAGGTGGAGGAAGAAGATGAAAAATGAACATTATTGTTTAGCTCCAAAGAGGAGTTGTTGTTGTTGTTGTTGTTAACTTTTTATTGTTGTGAGAATTACCATTAACTTTAATGGTTGTTACTGCCTCCGATGATGCCATTTCTTTAACAAACCCAGATCTCTCATCCAAAACTCACTATTTCTACAAACTTCGCATTCCCCAAAATAAAAATTGGTCCAGCCATAATAAATCCAATATCATAAATCGGCTTTACTATTCATAACTCGGCATTATTCACGTCATTCCTCAGAAAATCAGCGTTACAGTTCGGCATTACAGTCATTAACTCGGCATTGCAGCCATTAATCGACAATCAATATCATTTATTGAAAACTGACGTTACAGATCAGCTCAACGGACTGCTTCACAAATGTGAAACGTCCAACCTGACATTCACCCTTATTATTACTCTTTAATACAGACAATAAAATAGGAACATAACCGATTTATACACTATCACCTATAAAAAGGTATGATCTTCTATTTTAAGGACATTGAATTCTCAATACTAACTTAAGCTTCGGAGTGCCTTTGCAGGTACACTCTCCCCCTGTTTCTTGCTCAAAGCTCTACGCGATTGGATAACCTCTTGGAGTAAAGGCTCGGATTATCATAAGGCTGAAAGGTCGGCACCAAAGGAAATAGCTCGGCGTTGACTCCTAGAGACTGAGCTCTCTCTCTCCAGGTATCTATACAAGAACAATTGGCGCCCACCGTGGGGCCGAAAATATAAACCTCTTTCTCTCTATATTATCGGCCTCGAGGTTCCCGTTTTGAAGTCATGGCTGAACAACCTCCACCCTTGCCATCCGAATTGCTCCAGATGGTGACCGAGTTGCGACAAGTCGTGGCTGAGGAGAACCAAAGAATGGCAAATCAAATCGCCAACTTGAATAACACTCGAACCGAAAATAATGACCGACAAGAACGGACAGAAGAAGCCGAGCAGCAGTCAGGGCCAACACATGTCTCCGACACTGCTCGACAGGAAGGGGAGCAGCCCGAACATAATGAGGACACTCAGAAAAACATCAAAAATGACGATCAGGAAAGCTCCCCTAGACCATTCACGGCGGAGGTGATGAACTTCGTACTGCCCCGAAGATTTACTCTGCCGACCACCCTAACTCCCTATGATGGGTTAGGTGATCCGAAGAAATACATCAAAAAGTTCACCTCCATAATGATAGTAAACGGTGCATCTGATAAAGTTTTATGTTGCTGTTTTCCATCTTATTTAGACGGTCCTGCACTTGATTGGTTTTGTTCTTTGCCTGCAGGTTCCATTTCTCGATTCCGAGACATATCAAAACCCTTTGAGGAGCACTTTGTTGGATCCGCCATCTACCTCCACGACTCCGATTACCTGAACACAGTCAAGCAAGGCCAGCATGAAAGCCTCAAGGACTACATGACACGCTTCACAAAGATAGCCATAAGCATACCCGACCTCCACCTCGAGGTAGGAATACACGCCATAAAAAGTGGATTAAGACCAGGAAAGTTCCAGGAAACTATTGCTGTAGCCAAACCAAAAACTATGGCCGAATTCCGTGAAAAAGCTAAAGGACAGATTGACATCGAAGAGATCCGACAAGCTCAGAAAATAGAAAAGTCTCACTACAAAGACGACGACAAGTCACGGGACAGCAAGAAGAATTTCAAACCAATCCCACGATATGAGACCTACACCAAATTCAACACCAAGCGCGATGACATCATCAAGGAAATCTTGAATTCGAAGTTAATCAAGCCACCACGGAAAGCTGGCAATTACCTAGATTCAAAGGGCACTAACCGATCAAAATACTACTCTTTCCACCAGAAGCACGGACACAATACCGACGACTACGTCATCGCCAAAGACCTGTTGGAGCGATTAGCTCGGCAAGGTCATCTGGACAAATTCATCAGCGGCCACATGCAGCGGCGAGCACCTCTTCCAGGAGAACAAAGCTCAGCTACACAACATAACCGAGATAGAGACCGACCGAACAATAACCCTCCTGAACTACCATCACGTACAATTAACTGCATTTCCAGAGGTTTTGCAGGTGGAGGAGCCACAAGTTCGGCAAGAAAAAGATCTTACCGAGCTATCCTTTCCATCAACGCTGATCAAAGTCAACAACAGTCACCGCCTACATCTCCACAGATAACATTCCATACAGCTGATCATGACAATAGCGTAGCGAATCTGGATGATCCCGTCGTAATCTCCCTACAGCTCAGAGATCTCCAAATTAAAAGGTGTTGCTCGACCCAGGCAGCAGCGCCGACGTTCTCTTTTACTCGACTTTCCAGAAAATGAAACTGAGCGATAACATCATCCGACCTTCCACCGGTGACTTGGTAGGATTCTCAGGTGAGCGAGTCCCGGTTATGGGCTCTGTGTGGTTGCAAACCACACTCGGTAAGTTCCCTTCGTCAAAAACTTCAGACATTCAATACTTAGTTGTTGATTGCTTCAGTCCCTATAATATTATACTTGGCCGACCTTTCTTAAATAGGTTCGGCGCTATAGTATCTACAATTCATCTTTGTGTTAAGTTTCCTTTGCAGGACAACATAATTTCGACCATTCATAGTGATGCCCGAGAGGCCAGGGAGTGCTACAACAATAGTCTCAAAAAACCTCACCGTAACACAAAAGCCCAGGTCCACAATATCGGCAACACGAACAACCAACACATGCTGGCCGACCTTGACCCTAGAGCAGGAACACTGGAAAGGCCAACTCCAATAGAAGACCTAGATAAAATCTACTTCACAGAAAACACAGATAAGTTCACATACGTCGGCTCAACATTATCTTCAGAAGAAAAATTTTCATTCCGAGCATTCTTACAACAAAATGCCGACCTGTTTGCGTGGACCCCAGCTGATATGCCAGGCATCGATCCATCCATCATATCACACAAGTTAGCATTAGATCCATCTATCCGACCTGTAGCATAGAAAAAGAGAAATCTCGGGCACGACCGAAAGCAAGCTTCCCTAGAAGAAACCCAAAAGCTCATCAACGCGGGCTTCATCCGAGAAATCAGATTCACAACATGGCTGGCGAACGTCGTCATGGTTAAAAAACACAACGGTAAATGGCGCATGTGTGTTGATTTCACCGATCTCAACAAAGCATGCCCCAAAAATTCATACCATTTACCCTCTATTGATTGTTTAGTTGATAATGCCTCTGGTTTTGAAAAACTCAGCTTCATGGATGCCTATTCTGGTTATAACCAGATCCAAATGCACCCATCCAACCAAAATAAGACAGCCTTTATTACTGAATATGGAAACTACTGTTATAAAGTCATGCCATTTGGCCTTAAGAATACAGGTGCGACATATCAGCGTCTGATGGACAAAGTCTTCACCAAACAACTCGGCAGGAACATCGAAGTCTACATAGACGATATGGTCGCTAAAACAAAGATTGGCAATAACCACCTTGACGACCTCACAAAAATCTTCGGACAGCTAAGAAAATACAACATGCGGCTAAATCCCGAAAAGTGCGCATTTGGGGTTCAAAGTGGTAAATTCCTCGGCTTCATACTCACTAGCCGAGGTATTGAGGCTAATCCTGAGAAATGCCGAGCTATTTTAGAGATGACAAGCCCACAAACCATCAAGGAAGTCCAGCGGTTAACAGGGAGACTTGCTGCACTTTCTCGATTCTTACCTTGCCTAACTTCTAAATCTTCCTGTTTTTTCCAAACTTTAAAAACAAAAAAAGCTTTCCAATGGACTGATGAATGTGAACAAGCATTTACAACTTTAAAAGAAACTCTTTCAAAACCACCAATTTTACACACACCCCTACAAGGGGAGCCACTATTCTTATATTTGTCTGTCACTAATTGGGCTATAAGCTCTGCTCTTGTTGCAGAAAGGGAGAAGAAACAGTTCCCAATTTATTTCACCAGCAAAACCTTACAGAACGCCGAGCTTCGTTACCCGAGCATTGAGAAGCTGGCACTCGCGCTTGTCTTCTCAGCCAGAAGACTCCGACCATACTTTCAGAGCCATGAAATCCATGTTAGAACAGATCAACCTTTGCGACAGGTGCTGCAGAAGCCTGAACTGGCTGGCCGACTATTCAAATGGTCGGTGGAACTATCGGAATTCGATATCAAGTACGAAGGCCGAGCATCCATCAAATCACAGTTCTTGGCCGACTTTATCGTCGAGTTCTCAATACCAAATATAACTGAAAATTACATCGAATGGTCTTTATACGTCGACGGGTCCTCCAACCCACACGGGTGTGGCGCAGGTATTATACTTGATGATGGCCACGGCAACGTCATCGAACATTCCCTCAACTTCTCATTTAAAGCGAGCAACAATCAAAGTGAGTATGAAGCATTAATTGCCGGCCTTAGACTCGCTGCCGACCTTAACATCACCGAACTTAAGGTATATTGTGATTCCTTACTTGTCGTCCAACAGGTAAACAACCTATACCAAGTAAAGGACCCCTTGCTCTCTAAATACCTGGATGTCGTGTACAATTTACTTTCAAAATTTACCAAATATGAAATACAGCACATACCAAGGGAGAGCAATGGCCGAGCTGACATTCTGTCTAAGCTCGCTTGTACTCAACCAAATAGGTCATCGCTTTATCAGTCAACACTACTCAATCCAAGCATTGAGCTAACACATGTCTTAAGTATAACACAGGAAGCAGATTGGAGATCCCCATACATACAGTATCTCCAGACAGGGGTCTTGCCAGGCGACGTCGAAAATACTCATCATTTCCGCCGACAAGCCTCCTTTTTTACAATATATAATAATTTCCTATATCGACGGGGATTCTCCCGTCCATTACTAAAATGTCTTTGCAGAATAGAGGCCGAGCTTGCACTTACTGAGGCACATGAAGGGATCTGTGGTACACACCTCGGAGTCCAAAGTCTGTATTCAAAAATCCTCAGAGCTGGATTATATTGGCCGACAATACGACAAGATTGTCAGGAAAAAGTCAAAAGTTGTAACAACTGCCAAAAACACAGTCCGATTACACATCTCCCAGCCGAACTCCTACACTGTTCCGAGATTAGTTGGCCATTCAACCAATGGGGCATAGATATCCTCGGACCCTTTCCAACAGCAGCAGGTCAGGTAAAATTCCTTGTGGTAGCAATTGATTATTTTTCCAAATGGATAGAGGCACAGCCTCTAGCCAAGATTACATCACAACAAATGCTTTCCTTTGTTTGGAAATATATTATTTGTCGATTCGGCATTCCTCGGCACATTATCACAGATAATGGTCGCCAGTTTGCCAATAAAAAATTTACATCTTTCTTGCAGAACCTGAAAATCAAACACCACTTCTCATCAGTCGAACACCCACAAACAAATGGGTTAGCTGAAGCCGCAAATAAAGTAATATTACATGCTCTAAGAAAAAAAACTAGATGATGCAAAAGGCCTCTGGGCCAAGCTTATCCCAGAGATCATATGGGGATACAATACAACAATTCACTCAACAACAAAGGAAACACCTTTCCGCTTGGTCTATGGCTCAGACGCCATGATACCTGTGGAGATCTCCCAATCCTCACTACGCACAGAACTGGCCGATCTAACTACACAAGACATAGCTCGGCAAACCGAACTTGATCTCATTGAAGAACTCCGATCATCCGCAGCAATCAAACATTTAGCAATGCAACAGCACATTGCCCGTAGATATAACCAAAGACTTCAACCAAGATCTTTCCAAATCCACGACCTTGTACTCAGAAAAACAGAACAAGCTAGGAAACCACCAGCACATGGCAAACTAGCAGCTAATTGGGAAGGCCCTTACAGAGTCACAAAAGTAATCGGCAATGGAGCCTATCGCCTACAAACATTAGAGGGTAAAGATCTCCCTAACACTTGGAATGTATCTTCCTTAAAGTTATATTATAGCTAATACCAGGGACAGGCAAGTACTCTTTTTCCTACTACCAAGATTTTTCCCACAAGGATTTTGCTTGGAGAGGTTTTAACGAGGCTAGCCTACCTGGGCCTTTAAATTCAAAAGGTCTTACATTAATAAGTTCACTTATCCAGTCAATAATATTTGCATTTTATACTTCTCAATTTGTCAAAACTCAAAAAACCGATCTTAATCGGAATCCAGATAAAATTATTACATCAGACAAATATCCGATTCAACTCGGATTCCGATCATTATATCAGACAAAAATCCTATCCCACTCGGATTCCGATCATTATATCAGACAAATATCTGATCCAACTCGGATTTCGATCATTATATCAGACAAAAATCCGATCCAACTCGGATTCCGATCATTTAATCAGACAAAAATCCGATCTAACTCGGAATCAGATAATTTCATCAGATAACAATCCGATCTAACTAGGATTCCGATCATTTAATCAGACAACATCTCGACCTAACTCGGAATCCTATCATCATACAACAATCCGATCTTACTCGGAATTCGACCATTCAAGAAAGCATGAGCAACCCATCTCGGAACCCAATAATGCTTAATTTTGCCAACTCAATCAAATACACAATCGTAGTTAGAATCACAACATTATGGTATAATCATAACAAACAGCGGATCTCAATTCACATTCATTGCCAAATGACAATACACAGTTATTATCATGCCTATGAATCGGCATCCTAAAATCGGCCTACTCACCTTTTTAAAAGGCAATTCACCATTACAACAAATTTTAACCACAAAAATCTGGTCTCAACCAGATGAAAACCAACTTATCATACAGCAATAACATTATATTATCATAATATGCAAACAGAAATAAGCAAGTTTTTCCTCTACCAGAAAAGTAGCAACATATAAGCTACAATAACAAAAGCCAACTACAAATGTCTACACATTGACAAGCCAAAAGCTCAACTCAAGAGAAAAACAAGTCTACAAACAAACAAAATTACACATTCTCATCTCCTTGCTCCGCAGCACCATCATCATCGACCATGACACCATCCTGTACTATTTTGCCCGGATCCATTGCTGATAAATCAACCTCGGGAACCAGAAACTTCGCCTGAAGAACAGCCCTCTCAAAACCTTCAAGGAAGGAATCCAGGATCTCTCCTTGCTTATTCTTTTCCAACTCCTTCATCTGGGCAGTAACCTCAATCATACGGGTGCTCAAAGAAGATAAGTCAGCTTCTTTCTTCTTTAAATCTTCCACATCCTTGGCATAGCTCTCTTTCACCTCTTTCAAATGTTTTTCAACCTCAGATAACTTCACCTCAAGTTCAGAAACCTTAGCAACTTTTACAGCCAACTCTTCCTTCAAACTCGGATCCTCACTCTTTTCACCCATCTTCCGATGAATCTTCTCACGACTGCGCCCCAAACTCGCCAGTCGCAAACCCACCACTTGAAGATCAAAGATGACCACATTACTTTTCCCAAAACAACACACAAATAACACTTTCTACCTCAAAAACAAAAATTACCTGCATATATTGATCAATTGCCACATCCCCCACCTCTCCCGCCAAACTAACATCAGACGGGGACTGGCATACCTCATCCACAGTAATCATGAAAGGATGATCTTTCCCCCAGAGCGACGACCCCTCACTCCGCTCAACAAAACCATGCAACTTTTTCTGGTCTTCACAAAACCTATGAAGCTCTTCCATCGAAACATCATCTTTCTCATCACCAGAAACATCTAACAACTCCACCACATCACCCTTTCTCTTCTTAGCAATAACTTTCCTCCTACCACGCCTTGGTTGATTAACCTTGCCAACACCGACCTTCTCTGCCTTGGACGAGGATACCTCTTTATCCAAACCCTTGCTCTTCACCCGAGACCTCAAACTCGCGGCAGATACACCTGGGTACTTCCCACCTGAAAAACACGGAAAACAAAAAATGGTCAAAAACCTCAGACATAATACAACATCCACAATTCAAAATCTTACCCAAATATTCCACAACAGCAGCCTTATTTTCCTCCCATTGCAGCAGGTCATAAACAGAAATCAATTCTTGCTGATCAACAAACTCGGTCAAAAACTCAATCATGCACTCATCCTTCGGACTTATAGATTCAGGACCTAAAATGTTCTGAGGCTCTGAACACCACCAGAGAGGAAATCTTTCCCCCAAATGCTCATCAACATAAAATGGAAAGTCATCCTCGCAGCTACTTACCTTAAGGTACATTTCCTTAAAATTCTTAAAAGATGATTTGTATAGCTTGAACACAGTAAAACCGGGAGAGCTGTTCAAATTTACCCAACCACCCCTCCAAACTCCCTTCACTTGAAACAGTGAGAAGAATAGCTCCACTGACGGATTTTCCTCCAAAAATTACATCAGAATCTCAAACGCCCGAAGGAAAGCCCAACCATTGGGGTGAAGTTGTGAAGGCGCACAGTTTAACTGCCTCAGAACTTTACACTCAAAATCACTGAAAGGGATTCTCACCCTCAGTTCTTCCAAAACAGAGGTATACATAAAGAAATGCTCAAAACCCTCCCCTCTATGAAAAACCCTATCATCCACAATACAGGGTAACAGTTCCAATCGAACCCCCAGAGTTAGCCCTAACAACCTTCAACTTATCTATCTGATTCACAGCACCAACATCCAGAAACAAAGAGACACGATCCCTTACATCATCATTCACCCAGTCATAAGACCAATCTATCTCCCCTTTCGTTTCTTTCTCATAACCCATTGAAAAATTGACAGCAGAAAAGGAGAAGAAGAGGCAAACGGTTACGCAGAAAAACCAAAAATAACCAAGAGTAACTCACCTCTTTTACTCATTGTTTGGATGATAACACTTGAAGAAAATAAAACAGCAAGCATGCAACCCTTCAGAATTTCCAAAACTTTAAATTCACCCACTTTAAACCCAAAATTTCCCGTCCCATCAAATCCGTCGTGTCAAACCCAATAAACCCACCTTGGAAACACGCAAACTCATTAATACCTTCATTTAATTATTTCTCTTTCCTAATCATGCATGCTTATAGCCTCAGTAACTGTTCAATAAAGCACCTTGAACTGGGGGCTACAAGGTTAAACCACACACTGAACTGTTCAGCAACCAATTCACACATCATTAAAAGCTCAACCTGCTTCATTAAACATTTTCCCAGGCCAAGCTTGGGGGCTGTGGTCCGGCCATAATAAATCCAATATCATAAATCGGCTTTACTATTCATAACTCGGCATTATTCACGTCATTCCTCAGAAAATCAGCGTTACAGTTCGGCATTACAGTCATTAACTCGGCATTGCAGCCATTAATCGACAATCAATATCATTTATTGAAAACTGACGTTACAGATCAACTCAACGGACTACTTCACAAATGCGAAACGTCCAACCTGACGTTCACCCTTATTATTACTCTTTGATACAGACAATAAAACAGGAACATAACCGATTTATACACTATCACCTATAAAAAGGTATGATCTTCTATTTTAAGGACATTGAATTCTCAATACTAACTTAAGCTTCGGAGTGCCTTTGCAGGTACACTCCCCCCTGTTTCTTGCTCAAAGCTCTACGTGATTGGATAACCTCTTAGAGTAAAGGCTCGGATTATCATAAGGCTGAAAGGTCGACACCGAAGGAAATAGCTCGGCGTCGACTCCTAGAGACTGAGCTCTCTCTCTCCAAGTATCTATACAAGAACAAAAATAAAAAATAACAGAGTGACAAATATCCATAACAGTATTTTGAATTACGATAATAATCAATAACACATTATTTAATTTGGTGACAACTCACAAAATGAATTAAAAAAATTAGCTTAAACAACAAACCTTCTCCAATGCATGGAAAAAATGCTCCATAGGGGTTAGGGGTTTGTAGCAACATGGGAGGGTTTTCTAGAGAGGGAAGATGAAAAGTTAGGGGTTTGCAGCGACGGAAGAGAGCGGTGGCAGAGAGAGTGTCGGCGGGGGATTTGCAAGAGAGAGTGAGCATCGAAGAGGGAGACCATGCTAGAGAGAATCACCTCCAAAGGAGAGTTAGTGTTTATAATGTTGGAGCACAGATGAAGGGAACGGCAGCAGAGCGAGCGGCGGTAAAGCGAGCGTCGATGAAAGGTTTGCGAGGGATAGTGAGCACCGAAGGAGACCTTGCTAGAGAAAGTCACCGCTGAAGGAGCAGCGACGGTGGAAGTGTTGGAAGAGGGAGCGCGATATAGGCATTGTAGCAGAGGAGAGAGGGCGAGCGCCGTCAATGAGATCTTTGTTAGTGTTCTTGGAAGATTTTTAGGGCATTGTTTCCAAGCAGAGTGCTTCAAAGGAAAAAAAAGAGTATGCAATGTAACTCTCAATAGTGTTTCAAAGAAAGAGGGGTAGAAAAACCTAAATTTTATTTTGGAACCTTGTGGCCACATTTTTGAAGCGTGCCGAAAGAGTTAAAGAAAACAAGCACACTTTAAAAATGTCACTATAACTCAACCATTTCGCCATGCTTTAAAAGTGGGCCTGTTGTTTTCTATCGCCACGCTTTTGAAGCGTGACAAAAAAACCGTGGTCAAATTTTTAAACAATTGCCACTCTCATAAAAACGTGGCTATTGACTCCTTCGACCACGCTTTTAAAGCATAATAAAAAAAAGTGTGGACAAATCTCTAACTTATTGCCATCCTCATAAAAATGTGGTCATTGATATTTTTTATCATGCTTTTAAAGTGTTAACAAAAATATGGTACTCACAGACTTTTTTTTATAATTGGAGCTGTGTGACCGATTTTTTCTGGAGATAAATAGTCCCGATCACTGTATATATTGTGAAACCAACTAAATTTAAGAATGCGAATTTACCATTATTATTATTATTAATATTATTATTGTTATTATTTATAGAAAAAAAAACAAAAAAAAAAAACATATGTCGGCATCTTTGAGCTACGGAACTGGTGGATAGTGATTGGTAGTGTCATCAAGTTCGTATGTTCTTGAAGGCCGCATAATGTGAAGCTGAACATAAATGTCCCTTCACTCCCTTGAGAGTTAAGAATTTAGATACCCTGACGGTGCATCCATGAATATCTATATTGTAATTAAGAGGAATAAATAAAATCAAATTGTTAATTTATTTTTATTTGTTCCTACAAAAGGCATGAATAATGCTCATAATACATAGCAAGACAAGTGAAAATACGATAGAGCTTTTAGAAGTAGCATAATATTTTTAATATAAATATAAATATTTTGTTAGCGGCTTATTAAATATTTCAGTAATAGGAGGACAATTTGAGAAATTTTGCAATAAAATTATAGGTTTTTAAACAAAATAAAGTATCAAGTAATAAGCTCTTGAAAATTTTATTTTGCGATGGACTTATAAGTTTGTTTTAAGTTCCAAACAACTCATTCAAAATATAAGCCCATAAAATTTGCAATGTTGAACAGATTTATTTTTCTATGAGCAGGGACCTATAAATCTACCTTATAATTTTTTAAGTACTCTTATGGTATATTCTTTTATTCAGGACCTATACATTTGTCGCAAAATTTTTCTAAAGACTTACTAGATATTTTATTTTCTCTAAAATCTATAACGCTAGAAGATAAAGAAGCGATGCGGTGGTTGCTGACTTCTTGCCATTTATTTGATGTTAGTCAATGATGTTATCTATATAAAAATATATAGGTAGATAATAAATTAATAACATTGTTAAATAATGTGAACAATAAAATTAAAAAAAATAAATTAATTCTAATTTTAATTAATAGCATATTGTATTTTAATTAAACTAAATTAATTTTAAAATTTATTATTCATGTGATTCAAAAAATTATTTATTACCTAATATACCCCTATATATATGTCATTGTTCTTAAGTATAAGACATTTAGATACATTCAACTCCATGATGTGATGCTATATTGGGTCCTCCTCGCATTTAATTTTGGGAGTTTTTAATTTCCCTTTTTTTCGGATAATATTTAAAACTTGATTTTTCAGGATTTATCGTTTCATTTATTATTATATATAATATTCAAATCAAACAAAATAAGAGTCAATTTCTGATCGGCTGATCTTTAATATAGTTTGCATCGGTACTTTGCTAGTGTACTGGTTTGTTTTTTTCTAATTCACCATTTGACTTCAATCCATAAATTGAATAAGGGTCATCTACTGTACAGATGCATTTTTATATAGATTTACAGATTTTTATTTTTTATTGATTTAAAAGTATATCACTAAAAGTGTTGCTTAAAAAGAAAGTGTTACCTTTAATCGTTAATTTCGCTCTGATACCAAATTTTTTACTTCGAATAAAAATAATTTGTAAATTCTAAAGTATTGACCATTTCTACTATTTCTCTAGTCTTTGATGTATATTTATAATTTTGATTTATAACTTTTTAATCTTGTTTTAGTTTATAATATTCTTTTTTGCATGGATTACTGTATATAAAATCTTTTATCTGTTTGTTTTTTTCTTTAATATAATTTCTCAAATCCTCAATAACTTCTTTTATTTCTACACTTTCTCTTGTTTCTAAATATCTGTTTAATTTTTCAATTTCATTCTCCATTTTTTTCTTTCAACAGCTTTAATTCTTTTAAATCATAATATGGTTTTCCAGGCATTTATAAATTTTTTAAGTTTAATTCCAACTTGTTTATATTTATTCTTATTTCTATTCTTTTTATTATAAGATCATCAATTTTAATCTGAAGATTATTTAATTCCCTTTTATACTCCTTTATTTTACTTTTTAATTTTCTCGTCATATTTCTTTTTATTTTATTTTCTGGTTTTTCAATCTTTTTATGCTTCATTATTTAAAATTTTCGCAAACTCTATCATCGATTCATCACTATTTTCTAGAGATTCTATTAATTTTTCTAGCTCTTCAACTTCTATTTTCAACTTGTCATAGATTATTTTTAGGGCTTCAAATGCTCTTTGATTTATTTCAGAAAACTGTAAATAATTCAAACGATTTTCTCTTTCAAAGAGCTCTTGTTTCTTGTCTTGATAAGTTACATATATTTCTTCTTTATTTATTGTCATAGTTTAGTGTTTAGGGTCTCATTTAATTTTTCGACCTTTTTTGTTAGTTCTTTTATTTCAGAACTTTCTTCTTTAATTTTTAACTTAGATAAACTTAAAGGGCTATTAATTTTAGATTCTCTTATTTGAAAATTCGATGAAACTAATTTTCCTGATGGTTCTTTTAGTAATAGAATTGGGTTTTCAATAGCTTTATATTTTGGTATTTCTGTTTTTACAATTTTCTGAAATAATTCATCAACATAAATCCTTTCTCTGTTTTTAAATATTATACTATGATGGCTATTTGTTAAAGCGTAATTTATTGCATATGTAATTGAAAATGGTTCATCATCTTGTTCCATTAGATTCTTTCTGTGAAATTTATAAGCTAAACTTATAGATCTTCCAAGATTTTCAGTTGATAAAGGTATAGCGTATCCAAGATGGACATTGAATTTAACATTTATGTTTGCCAAGTTTCCATGAACAATTCCAATTATTTGATCTATTGGGTCATCAGTAATTCTTTTATCACAGATTGCTAAGCTTATTGGTGAATTAATTCCTTTCATATATGTAGATTTGATTAAGACTTGTATAGTACTAATATGAATCCATCCAATTTTAGATCTTTTTTGTTGATCCTTAATTTTTTCAATCTGTTTACTCAATTCTTCATCATTTATCAAAGCTATTTCAAGTTCTCCATTAGCGGATTTTATCTTTATAGGGGCTTCAAGTTGAATTTTTCCATAGTATATTATATTTTTTCTATTAAAAACTTCTTTTAAAAGATTTTGTTTATTAAAATTTTCATTTGATTTGAGATTTAATTCTGTTTTTAGAACAGCCTGTTTTTCATTATCTAATAAAGCAGTTAATCTATAATAATCAGATTCTTCCATTAATTCTAAGCCTTCTAAATAATTCATAACTAAGAGATTAGGATAAAGGCGTACCTTTCTGGAGAAAAAACTTCCTTTATTTAGTATATTTTACATAAGATGTTTTTATCTCCAGAGGGGAGATTATAGATATTAACTCCAGAGGGGAGTTTAAAACTATTTTTTCCTAAGGGAATTCTTTTTTCAGACTACAGAATCGCCTCGGCAGCTTCCTCCTTGCTCTCCTAGCATATGAGTACTCTTAGCCTCCTGCTTTCTGTTTTCTGATGCCTTCTACAATTGCCTAAGCAACCTATTTATAATGGTTGGGTCTGATGGACAATTCCCATCCTTACCCTTCTTATGACGTCATTGCTTACGTCATTGTTTATTATCTTGCACCAGCTACATTGTTGGTGCTCTATGACCTAAGTGCTTACGTCACTATGCAATAATGTTGAGAGATGCTTTAGATGTGCTGTCCTCCTCTTTCATTATGTGACCTTCAGATGCGTTGTCTTCTTCCTTTATCATGTGGGTTGATTCCGTTTCATTATTGCTTTCTTCAGATAACTCTGAGACACATAGCTGGCACTTGTGGTCTTCTCTGTCTTTTATCAAATAGCAGAGATTCCTCTTTATCCCTTCGGGGAGCTTTTCTAAGAGTCCAGATAAGTTGTAGAATGCTGATTCAAATTCCACTAAGAGTCTCATCTCTCTTTCTTCAATTTCATTCCTTTTACTGGACACAAGCAAAGTATTTCTGCTTTTATAATTGATTCTTGTGTGAGATTCCCTTGTTATCTTTTGAGTTCTTTCGAAGACCCTTGCTAGTGTGCTGGCTAGTCTTCCTTCATGACTGTAGATTGTTAAATCTTGAACTTGATCAATTGGTTGAAAATTTTCTGGGAAGACGGATATGAAGATTACTTGATGTGCTGGAACCAAGCATTCTTCTTCTTCATTAAAAATAGGTTGACTATTCGTAAATTTTAGGGATATATCCCTTGGATTTACGTTGTCAATCATATTTTTAAATCTCTTTACTGCATCAATGAATCCTGCAGGAAACTCACTAATAATTTTCAAATCATTAAAAATTAAAATTGTATCAATTAATCCATACTGGAAAAACTGATAGGTGTCAGATGGGGAAGCATCTGGAAATATAACCAGCTTTGTTAGCTGTTCTTTGGTAATAGTGTAACACCCTAATATTCAAATCCTTATGCTCGAGTCATAAGTCAATGATATTACGGTGGTACGACTCTCAGGTGGATATTTTTTTTTTATATATAAATATAGGTAACTTCGAAAGGAGTATTGATCGAGAAGCCTGAAAAGAGTAGAGATAAAATCGCGAAAACGCATCACTCACGTTTCGACAACGAAAAGGTAGAACGTGAAGCCGAAAGCGATATACGGACAAGGCATAAAGGAGATTAAGAGATAGATAACAGATAGATATATATAACATAAGTAATAGCCACTAGTCGCGACCCGCGAAGTTTAGGCCGGCTAGGGTACAGTATGAAGGTAGTTGACAACAGCATATCCTAATCTCTCCCAAAGAAAACACAAAAGCCTCTATAGGCAAGTTCAAAAGAGTTCAATACA
Source organism: Arachis stenosperma (assembly GCF_014773155.1). NCBI lineage: Eukaryota > Viridiplantae > Streptophyta > Magnoliopsida > Fabales > Fabaceae > Arachis > Arachis stenosperma. The sequence goes on along the minus strand of NC_080377.1, from coordinate 38,664,658 downwards.
TAATATAACATCTTCAAAACAAAGGTGGAGAGATTCTAAGCAAAACACAAAGTAGAGGAAATAAAGATCTTCGCCGTCTCTCAGACGAACCTCAGCTCACTTCTGAGCACCTGGACCTGTATCTGAAAAACAAGAGATATATACGGAATGAGAACCCCGGGCCCATGGGTTCCCAGTACGGTAAAAGTGCCAAATAAATACAATGCACTGCAACAAAAACTCACTAAGCATCCTAAACTCCTTTTCACCAAGTATCCAGCCTAGATTCTCACTAATCCATGAATAGGCATCTGTTGTAAGGAGATTCTAAATCTAGTTCATGTTACACATGTTTTCCCAACTCGCTGATTCTTTCACGAATCAGACTCAGTATCATAAGCAAAACCATTACCAGTTGTTCTGCCTCAGCAACTTTATATCAATACATCATACCCTCGCCTGGAGCTAGTGAAATCACATCACTGCGTCTACCCAGGGGGCTCAAATGATCTCATTCAAAAATCATCATCATTATGCAATCGCATTATCAATTCATCTCATCAAGAACAGCCCCCCAACATCCACCAACACCATCATGAGGGATCTCTCAGTTGTACAAACACAAGCAATACAGACAAGTAATACACAAATAAGGTACAAGTAGAACAAGTAGCATATAATCAGGTAACATAGCATATATGATGTAGAAATCCAAAACAAATAGGCAAACCCAAACAAGTCAAACATATGCAAATGATGTATGCCTGCCCTATGGCTGATGATATCATCTGTCGGTTATCAAGCCAACCCGACGTGTCCGGTAGCTAACCCGGGCACAGTCTCTCTGTTGCGTATTAATATCATTAGAGGGAATATGTGCCCTGTCACCATTAGAGGGTATCTGCGCCCTGTCGCCATTAGAGGGTATCTGCGCCCTGTCGCCATTAGAGGGTATCGGTGCCCTGTCACCCTTACAACCAGAGAGAAAACACAAGCATGCTCACATTCAACATTTTTCATCATTATTCATTTATCATAAACATCATTTTTCATCTCATACCCGGAGCAAGTGGACTAGCCACTGCTACTACCCAGGGAAACTCGTATCTCAGATAGTGGAAGTGCAAATCACAATTATCAATAATTCAGCATAAACATGCATGAATTCTCATCCATGGATCAACATCCATATCAGCCATCCGGCTCTCGGTTAAATCCATAACCAGCCGATATTCATTGCATACACAGCTATTCCGGCTCACGGTTCAATCCAGAACCAGCCAATTCATAAACAATTACGGCCCTTCGGCCAATGGCATAACAAGCACTTCCACCATCATCCTCCACATCTCACATAATCATCAATGATCCCCATTGATTATTCATTTTCCCCTTGCTTCACTCGCAAGTTACCTCATTCACTAGCCCTTTTCTAATAGCTAGGCATATCATAATGATTTAAGATATAAGTGGTGAGATCGGAGGCTTAGAAGTATGAGATTTGGCTTTTAAAACTCAAATATCAACTTTTGGCATGAAAACAATGCCACGCGTACGCGTACTCCACGCGCACGTGTGGATGTCCTTAAAAACTCATCGACGCGCAAGCGTCATGCACGCTAACGCGTGGATTAAAAATCTGCCAAATCGACGCGCACGCGTCAACCACGCGTACGCGTGGATACTCTCGTGCCCCAGGCACAAAGCTGGCACAGTTCTGGCACAACTCTCTGGAAAATGGCTGGGCATTGGGTGCAGCACTATCGGCGCGCCCGCGCACATCACGCGCACGCGTGGATGGCATTTTCTGGAAGATCGGTGCGTACGCGCCAAGTGCGCCCACGCGCAAGGGGTTATTCTGCTAAAAATTTTCTAAGTTAAAAACTGCAGAATTCACAGATTCAACCCCCAATCTTCCGACGGACATAACTTCCTCATTTTAAATCGTTTTTCACCCGTTCTTCGAACGGCATGGACATCCCGGATCCAATTTCATTTCTAAACAGATTTGGCACAAAACAAAGATCCGTAGTCCAAGTTATGTCTCGTCAAAGTATGCCCAAAAACCATGTTTTCGTATAAAACCACAAAGTGCCATTTTCAAAACAAGCCATTTTCAACTCTTTTCAAAATCAACCAAAACATGCCAATTTCAACCCTTTTTGAAACCAATCAAAATATACCAAAATCAACATCAAGCCTCCTCAACTCATACATTAACACCTTACCACAATTCACAAACCGCCATATAACCATCTTTACCCATTTCAAACAAATGGCTAAATTACAAACATATCAACATGTCATACATCCTTCCTCATCCCAATTTCCAACAATACTGTTTCGATTCAACCATCATTATACATGATCAATATCATACTCACTATCACGTGGTTTCATCCCCAAATCAACCTCAATCATTTCTCAAGCATATATCACAACATACATATCTCTCATGCATTAACATACCATCAAGGCATCAATAATCATACTCACATATATGACCACATAACATATCTCAACCAAAATCAAACATACCTCATCTATACTATTTCACCCAAAATTTACCAATTTCCACACTTCAACTCCTCAAACCTCATTATTCGATAACCAACCCAATCATTCATATATTCATTATATGAAATTCATCCAATCACTTGTGTCATCATACAATGCACACATCGACTTACCTTTCTTACCTCTTTCCGGCCTCCGGCCCAAAATATACGGCCTCCGGCCCAAGATATACGGCCTCCGGCCCAATTTCACAATTTAAATGCATAAATCACAAATCAATACTCATTACCCAATATATCAAATTTTCAATACACCAAGCATACAAGTTCACACAATTCTCAACCCAATCATCAATTCACATTACATACCAACTATGCATATTAGCACCAACCATTTACACAATCCAAACTTAATCCTAGGGGCATCTAGCCTAGGAATTCTCATCACACCACACGGTACTTAAATGAAACTTAAACCGTACCTCTTGTAGCCAAATTAATTGAGTCTCTTCTTTGGAAGTCTCCACCAACCTTAGCCCCAAGCCTCACCAAAGCTCCTCAAGCAACACCAATTTCCCAATTGTGCACCAAAACCATCAAATGCACTAACATAACCAATATGACATACATACATCAACCTAGGGCTCATAAAAATGACAAATCACAAGGGTTTGAGCACTTCTTACCTCAGCCCATATGAAGTAGGGATAGAACTCACTTAGAATCCATGTTGGAGTATCCCTAAACACCCAAAATCACAAGATTTCAACACTAACTTCCCAAAAACGTGTAACAGTGGGGAATTTCGAAAACTGGGCAGAGATGAATGGAATACTCACCACAAAACTTAGATAGAAATGTAGAGGATGAGAAGAGCGACGCGTGGCCGCAAACGGCTCGTCAATCGGAGCTTCGTAGCTCAAGTTATGGTGATTTGAAGATCAAAGAGAGTTAGGTTTTCTCTCTTCTCTTCTCTCTCCCAATTTCAGCGCCCAACACCCCTTCTTTAGGGCAAAATGAGCTGAAATGCTCATAACTAATGTTTATATATGTTGGGTCTTGGGCCCACTTAGGCCCAGTTCACTTATTTTGTCTGTTGGCCCAATTTTGGACCAAAACCTTTAAGATTAGCGCTCTAAATCGCACTTCAAATATTTCTACCTCCCCTAATTATAATTCCTCATTTCTTAATCTTATTTACTCATAATCAATTTTCTCAGCTGCAGTACCAGACAGATCTCAGCCGGTACTGCCGGTCAAAATTCCACTGCGCGCTGTTACGCAGAAAACTATGTATTCCGACTCGGAAAAATTCACTGAATCCAAATATCACATTGAAATCATCAAATTCCAATCGCCAAATCTTCCAACCATATTCGCTCCTACTTAACTCATTATTTAATTAATTTCGGTTAGACCGGGTATTACATTCTACCCCCCTAACAGAAATTTTCGCCCTCGAAAATTCCATCCATCCCTACGAGTACGCGAGCATAGTATGCCTTTATATCAAACGCATAACAGTTTCAAGGTCCTTTTACTCTGCGCGCTTCCGTTGCCGCGCTCTGATTTCTCTATTCCTGAGGGTCTCGGTCGTTCGTTCAACGCCAACCAACTACCTCGTTCCTTACTTTTACCGTCTCATCAACCCACACCCTATTAAGCCTCAAATCATGTCATCAATAATATTGCCATCTTCCTTAATCATAGCCATCATCCCACATCACTATAATCAATCAAAGCTTTCTTCGTTTTTAGAATCCAATGAGTTTGTACTAACAAGCTGACAAACTCTTAAGAATCCGCTTTCCTTCACTAATCTATAAAAGCTTTCGAGATACATCTCTTTTGTTGAAGTTACTCAGATCAAAAATCATTTTCAAAAATATAACCAACACTCCTTCAAATTCTTGGGAAAAATTTCAACAGCACCTCCCCAAAAATTGGAGTTTACCACCCGTCACGGGTTCCCTCAAACCAATCTCAGTACCGCATCAGCATTGCAATTTAAAGGTTTCCAAACGATTTCTCTGAAACCGATCATTACAAATCTTGATCTAAATCCAAAGTCACCATGACCAAACATCATAGCACTCATCTTTCGAACACTACAACTTGCACTCAATCATCATCTAAATCCGACTATGCATCAATGATAATTTCATCACCCGTTCCAGAACCGTTAAGGCTCACAGCCATAATTAATTCCGATTATCGAGAATCAGTATCTGTATAAGCTCACTAAACTTTTAAGTACTCAAAGCATAAAGCATTTCTAATCATACCCCACTTTTCCTTATTATTACCATACTATGCTAACGCTTCTAGCAAGCTTCCGCTATGCCACTTTGATTTCTCGTCAAGTATTAGCTCCATCACTTATTTCCTCAAGTACTCAACCACAACTTAGCATGACTGGCATTCACTAGATTTCTATCTATGATAGCCAAAACCACATACCAACTTAATCGTACCTTTAGCACGTTGTTACCAATCTTTCGCTTACCAATTCCCAAACTGTCGGATCTAACGGTATCCCCCGTTGTTGTAGTGAACACACGACCTTGTTGTTGGCTCTTGGTAGTATTCCGGTTGACCTTCTTAGGACATTTCTAGGACACATGTCCAACTCCTCTACAACCATGGCAAAGTTCCAATCTACCTCGACACGGAGTTCCCGAATGATGGCTTTGACACCACCCACCAGTCATTCCATTCTGAGGTTGCCTTCCGTTAAAGGCCTACCTAATCATTTATGCTCACCAAACCTTCTATTAAGATAGCTTAGGGTTATCTAGAACAGATCATAATTTTTCATTCAACCATGTATTATGAGTGAATACCAGCCTTCATCATTATGTAAAGTGGTAAAGAATTAAGTTATCAGTTTTTCTTATTACCTCAGGTACGAAAATCGGACCTGGCAGTCTCCCGATCCTTCCGGTGTGGGCAATCTCTGACCAAATGTCATAGCTTGCCGCAATTGTAACACAAACCCGAACCATAACGACACGGTCTATTTGGGTGATGACCTCCACATCTCTGACAGCTCAAAACATCCGAGGCAGCCACTATTTGTTTTTCCCTACCCTTTCCTTGGGAATTCCTATTCGTCGCAAGGTCATTTCGCCTTTGGGGAAAACGTTGTGGGTATCCTCTTCTCTTAAACTCTTGACCCCTTGTTGGGTACTTTTGATTGTGCTCCCTGCGGTGGGACTCCCGACGGTCATTCTTTGCCTCAACAACCTTCCTCACACATTCTTCAGCAATACGGCTCTTGTTCACAAGTTCAGAGAAGACCCTAATCTCCATCGGTCCAACGGAGCTCAGGATTTCACTTCGAAGTCCTCCTTCATACTTAATACACTTCCATTCCTCAGAGTCTCCCGGGGTCCCTTGACACATACGAGAAAATCTGAATAACTCCTCAAATTTATCCGTGTACTCAGATACGGACATTGTACCCTGCTTCAGTTGCAGTAATTCAAGTTCCTTGACTGTTCTAGCAGAATTCGGGAAGTACTTCTTATAAAATTCCACTTGGAAGGCACTCCAGGTGATAGGATCATTCCCCTGCTGCAGGAGACGTCGAGCCCCTTGCCACCAATGCGATGCTTCCCCCGTGAGCAGATAGGTAGCAAATTCAACACACTGCTCTTCAGGCACCAACTGCGCTTGCAGTGCTCGCTCTACGGCCTGAAACCAAGTGTCAGCTTCAGTCGGATTAGTGGTTCCCTTGAACTTAGGTGGATTAACCTTTAAGAAAGTTGCCAGTGTCATCGGTGTAACACCCTAATATTCAAATCCTTATGCTCGAGTCATAAGTCAGTGATATTACGGTGGTACGACTCTCAGGTGGATTTTTAATATATAAATATAGGTAATTTTGAAAGGAGTATTAATCGAGAAGCCTAAAAAGAGTAGAAATAAAATCGCGAAGACGTATCACTCACGTTTCGACAACGAAAAGTTAAACCGCGAAGTCGAAAGCGATATACGGACAAGGCATAAAGGAGATTAAGAGATAGATAACAGATAGATATATATATAACATAAGTAAATAGCCACTAGTCGCGACCCGCGAAGTTTAGGCCGGCTAGGGTACAGTATGAAAGTAGCTGACAACAATATATCCTAATCTCTCCCAAAGGAAACATAAAAGCCTCTATAGGCAAGTTCCAAAAGAGTTCAATACATAATATAATCTTTTCAAAACAAAGGTGGAGAGATTCTAAGCAAAACACAAAGTAGAGAAAATAAGGATCTTCGCCGGCTCTCAGACGAACCACAGCTCACTTCTGAGCACCTGAACCTGTATCTGAAAAACAAGAGATATATACGGAATGAGAACCCCGGGCCCATGGGTTCCCAGTACAGTAAAAGTGCCAAATAAATACAATGCACTGCAATAAAAACTCACTAAGCATCCTAAACTCCTTTTCACCAAGTATCCAGCCTAGATTCTCACTAATCCATAAATAGGCTTCTGTCGTAAGGGGGTACTAAATCTAGTTCATGTTACACATGTTTCCCAATCCGCTGATTCTTTCACGAATCAGACTCAGAATCATAGGCAAAATCATTACCAGTTGCTCTGCCTCAGCAGATCTATATCAATACATCATACCCTCGCTTGGAGCTAGTGAAATCACATCACTGCGTCTACCCAGGGGCTCAAATGATCTCATTCAAAAATCATCATCATTATGCAATCGCATTATCAATTCATCTCATCAAGAACAGCCCCCAACATCCACCAACACCATCATGAGGGATCTCTCAGTTGTACAAACACAAGCAATACAGACAAGTAATACACAAATAAGGTACAAGAAGGACAAGTAGCATGTAATCAGGTAACATAGCATATATGATATAGAAATCCAAGACAAATAGGCAAACCCAAACAATTCAAACATATGCAAATGATGTATGCCTGCCCTATGGCTGATGATATCATCTGTCGGTTATATAGCCAACCCGACATGTCCTGGTAGCTAACCATGGACAGGAACACCCCTTGCGGAGCAAGTAGGTTTGAGCTACAACCCCCTTGCTACTACCCGCTCAACCCAGAGCCAGTGGAACAACCACTACTGCGGCTACTACCCAGGCGGGTGTTTAACAGCTCAACCTGGAGCGAGTGGATTCACCACTACTACCGCTACTACCCAGGCGTCACAATCTCTGACCTGGAGCAAGTGGGACGAACCACAACCCTTGCTACTGCCCAGGTATCTCAAGCATTAACCCGGAGCAAGCGGGACGAACCACAACCCTTGCTACTACCCAGGTATCTCATGCACATATTCATTCAATCTCAATTCATATTATCAATCCTCATTGTTATCAAATCTCAAACATTAACCTGGAGTAAGTGGGACGAACCCCAACCCTTACTACTACCCAGGTATCAGAGTTACATTCATTCAAAACTCCATAATTAACTCATTTATCATAAACATCATTTTCCGTCTCATACCCGGAGCAAGTGGACTAGCCACTGCTACTACCCAGGGAAACTCGCATCTCAGATAGTGAAAGTGCAAATCACAATTATCAATAATTCAGCATAAACATGCATGAATTCTCATCCATGGATCAACATCCATATCAGCCATCCGGCTCACGGTTAAATCCATAACCAGCCAATATTCATAGCATACACAGCTATTCCGGCTCACGGTTCAACCCAGAACCAGCCAATTCATAAACAATCACGGCCCTTCGGCCAATGGCATAACAAGCACTTCCACCACCATCCTCCACATCTCACATAATCATCAATGATCCTCATTGATTATTCATTTTCCCCTTGCTTCACTCGCAAGTTACCTCATTCACTAGCCCTTTTCTAATAGCTAGACATATCATAATGATTTAAGATATAAGTGGTGAGATCGGAGGCCTAGAAGTATGAGATTTGGCTTTCAAAACTCAAAAATCAACTTTGGGATGAAAACAGAGCCGCGCGTACGCGCGCTCCACGCGCACGCGTGGATGGCCTTAAAAACTCATCGACGCGTAAGCGTCATGCACGCTAACGCGTGGATACCAAACTTGCCCATCGGCGCGCACGCATCAACCACGCGTACGCGCGGGTGTTCTCGTGCCCCAGGCACAACACCGGCACAGTTCTGGCATAACTCTCGGGAAAATGGCTGGGCATTGGGTGCAGCACGATCGGCGCGCCTGCGCACACCACGCGTACGCGTGGATGGCACTTTTCGGAAGATCGGCGCGTACGCGCCAGGTGCGCCCACGCGCAAGGGGTTATTCTGCTAAAAATTTTCTAAGTTAAAAGCTGCAGAATTTCACAGATTTTTACCCCAATCTTCCAACGGACATAACTTCCTCATTTTAAATCATTTTTCAACCGTTCTTCGAACGGCATGGACATCCCGGATCAAATTTCATTTCTAAACAGATTTGGTACAAAACAGAGATCCGTAGTCCAAGTTATGTTCCGCCAAAGTATGCCCAAAATCATATTTTTATACAAAACCACAGTATGCCATTTTCAAAACAAACCATTTTCAACTCTTTTCAAAATCAATCAAAACATGCCAATTTCATCCCTTTTCTTTGAAATCAATCAAATGTATCAAATTCAACATCAAGCCTCCTCAACTCACACATTGACACATAACCACAATATACCAAATCACTAACTCATCATTTAGCCCACTTCACCCAAGTGGCTCAAACTCAAACATATTGACATATCATATACTACTCCTCATGACAATTCTCAACAACATCAATTCCAATAAATCACCCTTGTACATAATCAATATCATATTCACTGTCACGTGGTTTCACCCCCAAATCAACCTTAATCATTTCTCAAGCATATATCACAACATACATATCTCTCACGCATTATCATACCATCAAGGCATCAATAATCATACTCACATATATGACCACATAATATATCTCAACCAAAATCAAACATACCTCATATATACTATTTCACCCAAAGTTTACCAATTTCCACACTTCAACTCCTCAAACCTCATTATTCAATAACCAACCCAATCATTCATATATTCATTATATGAAATTCATCCAATCACTTGTGTCATCATACAATGCACACATCAACTTACCTTTCTTACCTTTTTCCGGCCTCCGGCCCAAAATATACGGCCTCCGGCCCAATTTCACAATTTAAATGTATAAGCCACAAATTAATACTCATTACCCCATACATCAAATTTTTAATACACCAAGCATACAAGGCCACACAATTCTCAACCCAATCATCAATTCACATTACATACCAACTATGCATATTAGCATCAACCACTTACACAATCCAAACTTAATCCTAGGGGCATCTAGCCTAGGAATTCTCATCACACCACACGGTACTTAAATGAAACTTAAACCGTACCTCTTGTAGCCAAATCAATTGAGCCTCTTCTATGGAAGTCTCCACCAACCCTTAGCTCCAAGCCTCACCAAAGCTCCTCAAGCAACACCAATCTCCCAATTGTGCACCAAAACCATCAAATGCACTAACATAACCAACATTACATACATACATCAACCTAGGGCTCATTAAAATGACAAATCACAAGAGTTTGAGCACTTCTTACCTCAGCCCATATGAAGTAGGGATAGAACCCACTTAGAATCCATGTTGGAGTATCCCTAAACACCCAAAATCACAAGATTTCAACACTAACTTCCCAAAAACGTGTAACAGTGGGGAAATTCGAAAACTGGGCAGAGATGAATGGAATACTCACCACAAAACTTAGATAGAATTGTAGAGGATGAGAAGAGCGACGCGTGGCCGCAAACGGCTCGTCAATCGGAGCTCCGTAGCTCAAGTTATGGTGATTTGAAGATCAAAGAGAGTTAGGTTTTCTCTCTTCTCTCCTCTCTTCACTATTTCAGCGCCCCAACCCTTCTCTTTAGGGTAAAATGAGCTGAAATGCTCATAACTAATGTTTATATATGTTGGGTCTTGGGCCCACTTAGGCCCAGTTCACTTATTTTTGTCCGTTGGCCCAATTTTGGACCAAAACCCTTAAGATTAGCGCTCTAAATCGCACTTCAAATATTTCTACCTCTCCTAATTATAATTCCTCATTTCTTAATCTTATTTACCCATAATCAATTTTCTCAGCTGTAGTACCAGACAAATCTCAGCCGGTACTTCCGGTCAAAATTCCACTGCGCGCTTTTACGCAGAAAACTATGTTTTCCGACTCGGAAAGATTCACTGAATCCAAATATCATATTTAAATCATCAAATTCCAATTGCAAAATCTTCCAACCATATTCGCTCCTACTTAACTTATTATTTAATCAATTTCGGTTAGGCCGGGTTTTACATTCTACCCCCCTAACAGAAATTTTTGCCCTCGAAAATTCCATCCATCACTACGTGTACGCGAGCATAGTCTGCCTTTATATCAACGTATAACAGTTCCAAGGTCCTTTTTACTCTGCGCGCTTCCGTTGCCGCGCTCTGATTTCTCTATTTCTGAGGATCTCGGTCATTCGTTCCTTACTTTTACCGTCTCATCAACCCACACCCTATTAAATCTCAAATCATGACATCAATAATATTGCCATCATCGTTGATCATAGCCATCATTCCATATCACTATAATCAATCAAAGATCATTCTCGAAACTATAACCAACACATCCTCGAATTATTGAAAAAAAAACTCGACAGTACCTCTCCTAAAAACTGGAGTCTACCACCCGTCACGGGTTTCCTCAAACCAATCTAAGTACCACATCAGCATTTCAATTTAGTGGTTTTCACATTCACCTTTCGAAACCGATCATTATAAACCTCAATCTAATCCAAGGTCACCATGACCAAACATCATAGCACTCATCTCTCGAACACGACAACTTGCACTCAATCATCATCTAAATCCGACTATGCATCAATGGTAATTTTCCTCATCCATTTCAGAACCACTAAGGCTCACCGTCGCAATTAATTCCAATTATCGAGAATCAGTATCTGTATAAGCTCACTAAACTTTTAAGTACTCAAAGCATAAAGCATTTTTAATCATATCCCACTTTTCCTTATTATTACCATACTATGCTAACGCTTTTAGCAAGCTTCCGCCATGCCACTTTGATTTCTCGTCAAGTATTAGCTCCATCACTTATTTCCTCAAGTACCCAACCACAACTTAGTATGACTGGCATTTCAAATCAACGTGTCCAAATCCCTCATTTAGGACAATCCCTTATCTATTTAAATCAACAGAACTAAAAGTCACGGGTCAATCCGTTTTACCAAAAATCTAGAGATTAACCAACTATATAACAAACACAACACATCATTCTCAACAGAAAATTATTTACATCACAGGCATTTATCCATTTGTATTAAGGCAATTCCTTACTCGGACCATCCGGTTTGCTTCTCAGTCTAATATTAAGCTTGACATTTCCAGTTTTACTGTATAGGCGGTATTATAAAATCACACACTGCCATTTAAGCTTGATTATTGCAATTACCTCAATCTTACTGTCGCAATCGGCCCGCATCCTGACTCTCTCCTTGTTGGCAATTTCTTGATACATGCCCTGGTAACCCGCACTTGTAACATACGCCTAACCCCAATCGGCATGGCCTATTTGGGTGATGACTTCCACACCTCTGACAGCTCAAAACATTAGAAGCAGTCGCTGTTCGCTTTCCCTTACCGTTTCTTTGGGACTCCTCACTCGTTGTAAAGTTATTCCATCCTTGGGGAAAGTGTTGTATGTATTCTCTCTCCTTAAACTCTCGACCCCTTGTTGGGTATTCTTGATTGTGCTCCCTGCGGTGGGACTCCCGACGGTCATTCTTTGCCTCAACAGCCTTCCTCACACATTCTTCAGCAATACGGCTCTTGTTCACAAGTTCAGAGAAGACCCTAATCTCCATCGGTCCAACGGAGCTCAGGATTTCACTTCGAAGTCCTCCCTCATACTTAATACACTTCCATTCCTCGAAGTCTCCCGGAGCTCCCTGACACATGCGGGAAAACCTGAATAGCTCCTCAAATTTGTCTGTATACTCAGATACGGACATAGCACCTTGCTTCAGCTGTAGTAACTCCAATTCCTTGGCCGTCCTGGCGGAATTTGGAAAGTACTTCTTATAGAATTCCACTTGGAAGGCACCCCAGGTGATAGGATCATTCCCCTGCTGCAGGAGACGTCGAGCCCCTTGCCACCAATGCAATGCTTCCCCCGTGAGCAGATAGGTAGCAAATTCAACACACTGCTCTTCAGGCACCAACTGCGCTTGCAGTGCTCGCTCCATGGCCTGAAACCAAGTGTCAGCCTCAGTCGGATTAGTGGTTCCCTTGAACTTAGGTGGATTAACCTTTAAGAAAGTCGCCAGTGTCATCGGGCCTTGAGCTCCTCTTCCACCATTGCCATTATTGTTTATCTGTTGCACAAGAGCCTCCGCAGTGGCTTGCATAGCAGCAGCCATATTCTCCAACGCCGCCATAAGGTTTACCGGGTTATTCGGGTTGACTTCCGGTTCCTGCGTGCTAGTACGATCTCTCTCACGTCCCTGACTGGGTCCACGAGGCGCCATCTGGTTCCTATGCACACCAAACAATCGATATCAAGTTGATCAGTCTCAATATCGGAAGTATAGTGCTTCAAAGTACCAAAGGTACACTCATGGACTTCATGCTAGATGTATCGGTTAGATACCCTAACTAGCACAGGCACAGACTCAGAGTATGCATTGAAGCATAAGCAGTTCCATCCCTCAGGCTCACGAGGACGAACTGCTCTGATACCATAATGTAACACCCTAATATTCAAATCCTTATGCTCGAGTCATAAGTCAGTGATATTACGGTGGTACGACTCTCAGGTGGATTTTTAATATATAAATATAGGTAATTTTGAAAGGAGTATTAATCGAGAAGCCTGAAAAGAGTAGAAATAAAATCGCGAAGACGTATCACTCACGTTTCGACAACGAAAAGTTAAACCGCGAAGTCGAAAGCGATATACGGACAAGGCATAAAGGAGATTAAGAGATAGATAACAGATAGATATATATATAACATAAGTAAATAGCCACTAGTCGCGACCCGCGAAGTTTAGGCCGGCTAGGGTACAGTATGAAAGTAGCTGACAACAATATATCCTAATCTCTCCCAAAGGAAACATAAAAGCCTCTATAGGCAAGTTCCAAAAGAGTTCAATACATAATATAATCTTTTCAAAACAAAGGTGGAGAGATTCTAAGCAAAACACAAAGTAGAGAAAATAAGGATCTTCGCCGGCTCTCAGACGAACCACAGCTCACTTCTGAGCACCTGAACCTGTATCTGAAAAACAAGAGATATATACGGAATGAGAACCCCGGGCCCATGGGTTCCCAGTACGGTAAAAGTGCCAAATAAATACAATGCACTGCAATAAAAACTCACTAAGCATCCTAAACTCCTTTTCACCAAGTATCCAGCCTAGATTCTCACTAATCCATAAATAGGCTTCTGTCGTAAGGGGGTACTAAATCTAGTTCATGTTACACATGTTTCCCAATCCGCTGATTCTTTCACGAATCAGACTCAGAATCATAGGCAAAATCATTACCAGTTGCTCTGCCTCAGCAGATCTATATCAATACATCATACCCTCGCTTGGAGCTAGTGAAATCACATCACTGCGTCTACCCAGGGGCTCAAATGATCTCATTCAAAAATCATCATCATTATGCAATCGCATTATCAATTCATCTCATCAAGAACAGCCCCCAACATCCACCAACACCATCATGAGGGATCTCTCAGTTGTACAAACACAAGCAATACAGACAAGTAATACACAAATAAGGTACAAGAAGGACAAGTAGCATGTAATCAGGTAACATAGCATATATGATATAGAAATCCAAGACAAATAGGCAAACCCAAACAATTCAAACATATGCAAATGATGTATGCCTGCCCTATGGCTGATGATATCATCTGTCGGTTATATAGCCAACCCGACACGTCCTGGTAGCTAACCATGGACAGGAACACCCCTTGCGGAGCAAGTAGGTTTGAGCTACAACCCCTTTGCTACTACCCACTCAACCCAGAGCCAGTGGAACAACCACTACTGCGGCTACTACCCAGGCGGGTGTTTAACAGCTCAACCTGGAGCGAGTGGATTCACCACTACTACCGCTACTACCCAGGCGTCACAATCTCTGACCTGGAGCAAGTGGGACGAACCACAACCCTTGCTACTGCCCAGGTATCTCAAGCATTAACCCGGAGCAAGCGGGACGAACCACAACCCTTGCTACTACCCAGGTATCTCATGCACATATTCATTCAATCTCAATTCATATTATCAATCCTCATTGTTATCAAATCTCAAACATTAACCTGGAGTAAGTGGGACGAACCCCAACCCTTACTACTACCCAGGTATCAGAGTTACATTCATTCAAAACTCCATAATTAACTCATTTATCATAAACATCATTTTCCGTCTCATACCCGGAGCAAGTGGACTAGCCACTGCTACTACCCAGGGAAACTCGCATCTCAGATAGTGAAAGTGCAAATCACAATTATCAATAATTCAGCATAAACATGCATGAATTCTCATCCATGGATCAACATCCATATCAGCCATCCGGCTCACGGTTAAATCCATAACCAGCCAATATTCATAGCATACACAGCTATTCCGGCTCACGGTTCAACCCAGAACCAGCCAATTCATAAACAATCACGGCCCTTCGGCCAATGGCATAACAAGCACTTCCACCACCATCCTCCACATCTCACATAATCATCAATGATCCTCATTGATTATTCATTTTCCCCTTGCTTCACTCGCAAGTTACCTCATTCACTAGCCCTTTTCTAATAGCTAGACATATCATAATGATTTAAGATATAAGTGGTGAGATCGGAGGCCTAGAAGTATGAGATTTGGCTTTCAAAACTCAAAAATCAACTTTGGGATGAAAACAGAGCCGCGCGTACGCGCGCTCCACGCGCACGCGTGGATGGCCTTAAAAACTCATCGACGCGTAAGCGTCATGCACGCTAACGCGTGGATACCAAACTTGCCCATCGGCGCGCACGCATCAACCACGCGTACGCGCGGGTGTTCTCGTGCCCCAGGCACAACACCGGCACAGTTCTGGCATAACTCTCGGGAAAATGGCTGGGCATTGGGTGCAGCACGATCGGCGCGCCCGCGCACACCACGCGTACGCGTGGATGGCACTTTTCGGAAGATCGGCGCGTACGCGCCAGGTGCGCCCACGCGCAAGGGGTTATTCTGCTAAAAATTTTCTAAGTTAAAAGCTGCAGAATTTCACAGATTTTTACCCCAATCTTCCAACGGACATAACTTCCTCATTTTAAATCATTTTTCAACCGTTCTTCGAACGGCATGGACATCCCGGATCAAATTTCATTTCTAAACAGATTTGGTACAAAACAGAGATCCGTAGTCCAAGTTATGTTCCGCCAAAGTATGCCCAAAATCATATTTTTATACAAAACCACAGTATGCCATTTTCAAAACAAACCATTTTCAACTCTTTTCAAAATCAATCAAAACATGCCAATTTCATCCCTTTTCTTTGAAATCAATCAAATGTATCAAATTCAACATCAAGCCTCCTCAACTCACACATTGACACATAACCACAATATACCAAATCACTAACTCATCATTTAGCCCACTTCACCCAAGTGGCTCAAACTCAAACATATTGACATATCATATACTACTCCTCATGCCAATTCTCAACAACATCAATTCCAATAAATCACCCTTGTACATAATCAATATCATATTCACTGTCACGTGGTTTCACCCCCAAATCAACCTTAATCATTTCTCAAGCATATATCACAACATACATATCTCTCACGCATTATCATACCATCAAGGCATCAATAATCATACTCACATATATGACCACATAATATATCTCAACCAAAATCAAACATACCCCATATATACTATTTCACCCAAAGTTTACCAATTTCCACACTTCAACTCCTCAAACCTCATTATTCAATAACCAACCCAATCATTCATATATTCATTATATGAAATTCATCCAATCACTTGTGTCATCATACAATGCACACATCAACTTACCTTTCTTACCTTTTTCCGGCCTCCGGCCCAAAATATACGGCCTCCGGCCCAATTTCACAATTTAAATGTATAAGCCACAAATTAATACTCATTACCCCATACATCAAATTTTCAATACACCAAGCATACAAGGCCACACAATTCTCAACCCAATCATCAATTCACATTACATACCAACTATGCATATTAGCATCAACCACTTACACAATCCAAACTTAATCCTAGGGGCATCTAGCCTAGGAATTCTCATCACACCACACGGTACTTAAATGAAACTTAAACCGTACCTCTTGTAGCCAAATCAATTGAGCCTCTTCTATGGAAGTCTCCACCAACCCTTAGCTCCAAGCCTCACCAAAGCTCCTCAAGCAACACCAATCTCCCAATTGTGCACCAAAACCATCAAATGCACTAACATAACCAACATTACATACATACATCAACCTAGGGCTCATTAAAATGACAAATCACAAGAGTTTGAGCACTTCTTACCTCAGCCCATATGAAGTAGGGATAGAACCCACTTAGAATCCATGTTGGAGTATCCCTAAACACCCAAAATCACAAGATTTCAACACTAACTTCCCAAAAACGTGTAACAGTGGGGAAATTCGAAAACTGGGCAGAGATGAATGGAATACTCACCACAAAACTTAGATAGAATTGTAGAGGATGAGAAGAGCGATGCGTGGCCGCAAACGGCTCGTCAATCGGAGCTCCGTAGCTCAAGTTATGGTGATTTGAAGATCAAAGAGAGTTAGGTTTTCTCTCTTCTCTCCTCTCTTCACTATTTCAGCGCCCCAACCCTTCTCTTTAGGGTAAAATGAGCTGAAATGCTCATAACTAATATTTATATATGTTGGGTCTTGGGCCCACTTAGGCCCAGTTCACTTATTTTTGTCCGTTGGCCCAATTTTGGACCAAAACCCTTAAGATTAGCGCTCTAAATCGCACTTCAAATATTTCTACCTCTCCTAATTATAATTCCTCATTTCTTAATCTTATTTACCCATAATCAATTTTCTCAGCTGTAGTACCAGACAAATCTCAGCCGGTACTTCCGGTCAAAATTCCACTGCGCGCTTTTACGCAGAAAACTATGTTTTCCGACTCGGAAAGATTCACTGAATCCAAATATCATATTTAAATCATCAAATTCCAATTGCAAAATCTTCCAACCATATTCGCTCCTACTTAACTTATTATTTAATCAATTTCGGTTAGGCCGGGTTTTACAATCGGGCCTTGAGCTCCTCTCCCACCATTGCCATTATTGTTTATCTGTTGCCCAAGAGCCTCTGCAGTGGCCTGCATAGCAGCAGCCATATTCTCCAAAGCCGCCATAAGGCTTACCGGGTTATTCGGGTTGATTTCCGGTTCCTGAGTACTAGTACGATCTCTCTCACGTCCCCGACCAGGTCCACGAGGCGCCATCTGGTTCCTATACACACCAAACAATCGATATCAAGTTGATCAGTCTCAATATCGGAAGTATAGTGCTTCAAAGTACCAAAGGTACACTCATGGACTTCATGCTAGATATATCAGTTAGATACCCTAACTAGCACAGGCACAGACTCAGAGTATGCATTGAAGCATAAGCAGTTCCATCCCTCAGGCTCACGAGGACGAACTGCTCTGATACCATAATGTAACACCCTAATATTCAAATCCTTATGCTCGAGTCATAAGTCAATGATATTACGGTGGTACGACTCTCAGGTGGATATTTTTTTTTATATATATAAATATAGGTAACTTCGAAAGGAGTATTGATCGAGAAGCCTGAAAAGAGTAGAGATAAAATCGCGAAAACGCATCACTCACGTTTCGACAACGAAAAGGTAGAACGTGAAGCCGAAAGCGATATACGGACAAGGCATAAAGGAGATTAAGAGATAGATAACAGATAGATATATATAACATAAGTAATAGCCACTAGTCGCGACCCGCGAAGTTTAGGCCGGGTAGGGTACAGTATGAAGGTAGTTGACAACAGCATATCCTAATCTCTCCCAAAGAAAACACAAAAGCCTCTATAGGCAAGTTCAAAAGAGTTCAATACATAATATAACATCTTCAAAACAAAGGTGGAGAGATTCTAAGCAAAACACAAAGTAGAGGAAATAAAGATCTTCGCCGTCTCTCAGACGAACCTCAGCTCACTTCTGAGCACCTGGACCTGTATCTGAAAAACAAGAGATATATACGGAATGAGAACCCCGGGCCCATGGGTTCCCAGTACTGTAAAAGTGCCAAATAAATACAATGCACTGCAACAAAAACTCACTAAGCATCCTAAACTCCTTTTCACCAAGTATCCAGCCTAGATTCTCACTAATCCATGAATAGGCATCTGTTGTAAGGGGATTCTAAATCTAGTTCATGTTACACATGTTTTTCCAACTCGCTGATTCTTTCACGAATCAGACTCAGTATCATAAGCAAAAACATTACCAGTTGTTCTGCCTCAGCAACTTTATATCAATACATCATACCCTCGCCTGGAGCTAGTGAAATCACATCACTGCGTCTACCCAGGGGGCTCAAATGATCTCATTCAAAAATCATCATCATTATGCAATCGCATTATCAATTCATCTCATCAAGAACAGCCCCCCAACATCCACCAACACCATCATGAGGGATCTCTCAGTTGTACAAACACAAGCAATACAGACAAGTAATACACAAATAAGGTACAAGTAGAACAAGTAGCATATAATCAGGTAACATAGCATATATGATGTAGAAATCCAAAACAAATAGGCAAACCCAAACAAGTCAAACATATGCAAATGATGTATGCCTGCCCTATGGCTGATGATATCATCTGTCGGTTATCAAGCCAACCCGACGTGTCCGGTAGCTAACCCGGGCACAGTCTCTCTGTTGCGTATTAATATCATTAGAGGGAATATGTGCCCTGTCACCATTAGAGGGTATCTGCGCCCTGTCGCCATTAGAGGGTATCGGTGCCCTGTCACCCTTACAACCAGAGAGAAAACACAAGCATGCTCACATTCAACATTTTTCATCATTATTCATTTATCATAAACATCATTTTTCATCTCATACCCGGAGCAAGTGGACTAGCCACTGCTACTACCCAGGGAAACTCGTATCTCAGATAGTGGAAGTGCAAATCACAATTATCAATAATTCAGCATAAACATGCATGAATTCTCATCCATGGATCAACATCCATATCAGCCATCCGGCTCTCGGTTAAATCCATAACCAGCCGATATTCATTGCATACACAGCTATTCCGGCTCACGGTTCAATCCAGAACCAGCCAATTCATAAACAATTACGGCCCTTCGGCCAATGGCATAACAAGCACTTCCACCATCATCCTCCACATCTCACATAATCATCAATGATCCCCATTGATTATTCATTTTCCCCTTGCTTCACTCGTAAGTTACCTCATTCACTAGCCCTTTTCTAATAGCTAGGCATATCATAATGATTTAAGATATAAGTGGTGAGATCAGAGGCTTAGAAGTATGAGATTTGGCTTTTAAAACTCAAATATCAACTTTTGGCATGAAAACAATGCCACGCGTACGCGTACTCCACGCGCACGTGTGGATGTCCTTAAAAACTCATCGACGCGCAAGCGTCATGCACGCTAACGCGTGGATTAAAAATCTGCCAAATCGACGCGCACGCGTCAACCACGCGTACGCGTGGATACTCTCGTGCCCCAGGCACAAAGCTGGCACAGTTCTGGCACAACTCTCTGGAAAATGGCTGGGCATTGGGTGCAGCACTATCGGCGCGCCCGCGCACATCACGCGCACGCGTGGATGGCGTTTTCTGGAAGATCGGCGCGTACGCGCCAAGTGCGCCCACGCGCAAGGGGTTATTCTGCTAAAAATTTTCTAAGTTAAAAACTGCAGAATTCACAGATTCAACCCCCAATCCTCCGACGGACATAACTTCCTCATTTTAAATCGTTTTTCACCCGTTCTTCGAACGGCATGGACATCCCGGATCCAATTTCATTTCTAAACAGATTTGGCACAAAACAAAGATCCGTAGTCCAAGTTATGTCTCGTCAAAGTATGCCCAAAAACCATGTTTTCGTATAAAACCACAAAGTGCCATTTTCAAAACAAGCCATTTTCAACTCTTTTCAAAATCAACCAAAACATGCCAATTTCAACCCTTTTTGAAACCAATCAAAATATACCAAAATCAACATCAAGCCTCCTCAACTCATACATTAACACCTTACCACAATTCACAAACCGCCATATAACCATCTTTACCCATTTCAAACAAATGGCTAAATTACAAACATATCAACATGTCATACATCCTTCCTCATCCCAATTTCCAACAATACTATTTCGATTCAACCATCATTATACATGATCAATATCATACTCACTATCACGTGGTTTCATCCCCAAATCAACCTCAATCATTTCTCAAGCATATATCACAACATACATATCTCTCATGCATTAACATACCATCAAGGCATCAATAATCATACTCACATATATGACCACATAACATATCTCAACCAAAATCAAACATACCTCATCTATACTATTTCACCCAAAATTTACCAATTTCCACACTTCAACTCCTCAAACCTCATTATTCGATAACCAACCCAATCATTCATATATTCATTATATGAAATTCATCCAATCACTTGTGTCATCATACAATGCACACATCGACTTACCTTTCTTACCTCTTTTCGGCCTCCGGCCCAAAATATACGGCCTCCGGCCCAAGATATACGGCCTCCGGCCCAATTTCACAATTTAAATGCATAAATCACAAATCAATACTCATTACCCAATATATCAAATTTTCAATACACCAAGCATACAAGTCCACACAATTCTCAACCCAATCATCAATTCACATTACATACCAACTATGCATATTAGCACCAACCATTCACACAATCCAAACTTAATCCTAGGGGCATCTAGCCTAGGAATTCTCATCACACCACACGGTACTTAAATGAAACTTAAACCGTACCTCTTGTAGCCAAATCAATTGAGTCTCTTCTTTGGAAGTCTCCACCAACCTTAGCCCCAAGCCTCACCAAAGCTCCTCAAGCAACACCAATTTCCCAATTGTGCACCAAAACCATCAAATGCACTAACATAACCAATATGACATACATACATCAACCTAGGGCTCATAAAAATGACAAATCACAAGGGTTTGAGCACTTCTTACCTCAGCTCATATGAAGTAGGGATAGAACTCACTTAGAATCCATGTTGGAGTATCCCTAAACACCCAAAATCACAAGATTTCAACACTAACTTCCCAAAAACGTGTAACAGTGGGGAATTTCGAAAACTGGGCAGAGATGAATGGAATACTCACCACAAAACTTAGATAGAAATGTAGAGGATGAGAAGAGCGACGCGTGGCCGCAAACGGCTCGTCAATCGGAGCTTCGTAGCTCAAGTTATGGTGATTTGAAGATCAAAGAGAGTTAGGTTTTCTCTCTTCTCTTCTCTCTCCCAATTTCAGCGCCCAACACCCCTTCTTTAGGGCAAAATGAGCTGAAATGCTCATAACTAATGTTTATATATGTTGGGTCTTGGGCCCACTTAGGCCCAGTTCACTTATTTTGTCCGTTGGCCCAATTTTGGACCAAAACCTTTAAGATTAGCGCTCTAAATCGCACTTCAAATATTTCTACCTCCCCTAATTATAATTCCTCATTTCTTAATCTTATTTACTCATAATCAATTTTCTCAGCTGCAGTACCAGACAGGTCTCAGCCGGTACTGCCGGTCAAAATTCCACTGCGCGCTGTTACGCAGAAAACTATGTATTCCGACTCGGAAAAATTCACTGAATCCAAATATCACATTGAAATCATCAAATTCCAATCGCCAAATCTTCCAACCATATTCGCTCCTACTTAACTCATTATTTAATTAATTTCGGTTAGACCGGGTATTACAAATAGGATAATATCCAAAGATTGCCCTTTTTTCTTCAGTCCAATTCAGGACTATGTTAAGGGTTTCTCTGAGATTTGATCTACAGACCCTTTTCTTTTCCTTGATTTCAGCCCTTTTAGGAATGTTTCTTATTATTCCTGTTCTCTGGGTTTGAATTGGAGCTTTATCTGCTCTTTTTAGGGTTTGCTCTGGATGAAGAGCTTCATATTCCCTGAAAGATTCCTTTGCTTCTTCCAGTGTTAAAAACCCTCCTTTATGAATTATCCTTGATTGATGTGTAAATGATGCTGCTTTTTCCCAGGCATCATATACTCCTTTCATGGGGCCATTATAAATTACATAATATTTTTTATCTTGGGTGGATTTTTTGATAATTTCAGCAATTGTTTTATTTTCTGGAATTTTTTCTTCACCTGATTTGTCCACCACGCTTAGCTGGCTGAACTTTGATGGTTTTGGTTGTTGTGTTGATTTCATTGCTTCGATGGCCTTCTTGAGGGATTGGATCTGTGTCCTTATTTGCTGACAATGCTTGCATTTTTCGAGTTCTTGTTCGTATTTCTGGATTTCTTGATCTAATGCGTTGTAGACGAACTCCATTCTATTGTTAATGTATCTGCAATAACATTTTTGTCACCCTTAATATATTCAATTTTTATTAGATATTGTAACAAAAATAATTGCCATCTTACCAATCGTCCATGATTATAATCAACTTTTAAATTATATCGTATGAAACCTGTTAGGTAACTTGAATCTGTCCTTAATGTAAAATCTCTTGGTAGTAAATCAATTTTTCATTTCTTAAGAGATTTAATTGCTGCTAGAGTTTCCTTTTCATGAGTGGTATATCTCTGTTCTGTTGGAGTAAAAGTCCCTGAAATATACCTGCAAAGTAATTCCTTTGGGGAATATTTAGAATCTAGTGATTCTTTTTCTTGTTCCAAACTTTTTATAACTTTCTTAGCTTTTAGACATCCTGACCAGGTTATGTCTGAAGCATCTGTTTCTACTATTAAGTAGTCATTTTCTTCTGGAATATAAAGTTCTGGAAGTTTTTCACAAAGTTCTTTAATTCTTTGAATTTGCATACTAGCTTTTTCATCCCATTTCCATTCTTTTTTAGTACTTATTTTTGGAAATAAGCTTTTAGTGTATTCTGTTATATTCTTTAAAAATCCTTGATCGGAAATATAATTTATACACCCTAAAAATCTTTGTAATTGTTTTCTATCTTTTATTTTATTAGGAAATAAATTTACCTTTTCTAGAACATTTGGTTGAAGTTTTAGCTTACCTTGAGTAGATAGAATTAATCCAAGAAACTCTATTTCTTATTTTGCTATTCTTGCTTTCTTTTTGCTAAGAACTAATCCTTTTTCTTTACATCTTTCTAAAACTATTAATAATTTTTGAAGATGATCTTCTTTATCTTGTTTTGTAAAAATTAGTATATCATCAATGTACACTAAAACAAATTCATTTAATTCTTTTAGATTTTCTTCCATAAATCTTTGATAAATACCTGGGGCTTGTTTTAATCCGAATGGTAATACATTCCATTCATAGAGCAACACACTTGTTGATTCTTTTGTTGGGCAAGTAAAAGCAGTTAATTTCTTTGTTTCTTCGTCTAAACGAAGTTGCCAATATCCTGATTTTGCATCAAGAGATGAAAACCAAGTTGCTCCTTTGATTTTTTCTAAAATAGAATCTTTTCTTGGAAGTTTATGAGCATCACCAATAGTTGCTTCATTCATCTTCTTATAGTTAATAACCATTCTTCGTTTTCCCCCTTTAATTTCATTATTGTTTTCGACATAAAAGGTTGGAGCCGCATGAGGACTTTTACTTAATCTTATAATTCCTTTTTCCAAAAGATCTCTACATTCTAATGAGAACTCTTCTCTATCTCTTGCGGAATAAGGAATTCTATTTGGAACATTTATCTCTTTTGTAGGATCTTTTAATTTAATGCTTATTAATTCGTTATTTGTATTTTTAACATCTAAAGGATTTTTTCAGCACAAATTTCATCCAAAAGTTCTTCTATCTTTATTTCAAGATTATTTTTCGGAATATTTATCTGAAAGTATAAATTTAAATAACATGTCTCTAAGATAGAAAATATTTTAAATTTTAGAATCTTGTCTATAGTAGTAGTTGGTATTTTTATACGTTTTGATTTTTGATTTATTGAAGAATCGTGTGGAGCTTTTAAAACTATATATGTTAATTCTTGAATGAACGGATGATATAGCTTTAAAAAGTTATTTCCTATAATAAAATCCATTCCAGAATCTAACATATATATAGATGGAACAATGAACCTATAATTTTGAATAAAAATTTCAGCCATCTCTGTTTTTTGGTCAATTTTATGTATTGATTTGTCAGCTATTCTAACTCTTAATGGTTTTTTTAATTTTTTCCAATCAAGTTTTATATTTGAACTAGCAAAGCATTGTGTTGCTCCAGAATCTATGAAAGCATTTATAAACTTTTCTGTTATTTTTATAGTAATAAATGTGGCATTATTACTCAATCTCTGAGTCCGTTTCTGAGACATATTCAAAAATATAGTCTAAGTTATCATCAGATTCTTCTAAAAGTTCCATGAAACAAGACTTAGCAATTTCTATTTGCTTAGTAAGATCTTTTTTATCCTTCTTTTTGGGACATTCATTTGCATAGTGTCCTTCTTCTTGGTAATACCAACACTTGCAATTTTCTTTTTTATTCGGGCAATAGTCATTTTTTTGTCTTTTATTGTTATTTCTTTTTCTGAAGTACCTCTTTTTTCTCCAGTTTGGATAGTATTTTCTTTTTCTAAATTGATATTTTCTTTTTCTTTGAAAATTTTTATTAAGACCATATTTTTTGGGTATTTCTTCATTATCCTAACAGCAAATTCTAATTATATTTGCAAATCTTTTTTGAGTCGCTTCTTACATACAACGTTCTTTTATTTTCTCTCTTATTGCAGAGGTTGCTCCACCAAAATTATTTTCAATCGTCCCTCTATTTATTTCTCTTATAAATCTTCCCATTATAAATTCATTAGCAGGATATGGAAGTTTTGGTATATACATACTAAGATAATGATTTTTATCTTCTTCTTTTAATTTGTAATAATGTATTCTACATTCACATATATAAGACTCTACATTACATAGATCATATATCTGAATATTAGCTAAATGGTTTTTTGCTTCTTGATATTCTTTATTATAGACTTCTTGTCTATGGTCTATAATATTTTTTCCAAAAAAATCTTTATATAGAATCATCATTATATATAATATTTTATCATAAGCTGTTGTTTTTGTTGCTAATTCTTCTATTAATTGGTTCTCTATTGATGTCATATAATCTCTTATAGTTCCTTTAGTATGAAACCCTATGTAATTCCAAATATCTCTTCCAAATAATTCACTAAGTTTTGGATTAGTAAAGGCTTCTAATAAAAAGGAATTCAACCAATTTTCGAAAATTTCCTTTTCATTCTTTTTACAGTCTAAGTCAAGCATTCTTTCTCCTTCCATTTCCTGAATTTTAGGAACGTATTTTGATGGTATTTTTGTATATTTTGAATCTTTATTTATAAACCCTTTTTTAAAAGCATAATTATCAAAACATGTTTCCCATTTAAATTGAGATTGATTATCTTTAGATGTTCCAGCTTCATTTTTTACTTGTATTGGAATTGCTGGTTCTTCGTCACTTGAATAATCTAGAATGTGTTCTTCATTTTTTATATTTTCAGAATTTACTAATTCTTCTTCTATTTGAAAACCATGTTCCATAATATTATTTTCTTGAGCCATTTTTAATTATTTAAAAAGCATTGTAACTTCTTCTAATTTTTCTTCAATATTCATAATTTCAATGGTGGTTTTACTTTTAGATCTGTTATGTTAATTATTTTCTGAAATTTTTCTTCTTTGGGATTCTCTTTTTCCTTATCCCTTTGAAATTTTATGGATACTAATATTTTTTCAAGCATATCTACTATAGAATTTAATTGTGGGTTGAAAGTATGATAAAGATGTGGGGAATCATTTCCATTGTAACACCCTAATATTCAAATCCTTATGCTCGAGTCATAAGTCAATGATATTACGGTGGTACGACTCTCAGGTGGATTTTTAATATATAAATATAGGTAATTTCGAAAGGAGTATTAATCAAGAAGCCTGAAAAGAGTAGAAATAAAATCGCGAAGACGTATCACTCACGTTTCGACAATGAAAAGATAAAACGTGAAGCCGAAAGCGATATACGGACAAGGCATAAAGGAGATTAAGAGATAGATAACAGATAGATATATATATAAACATAAGTAAATAGCCACTAGTCGCGACCCGCGAAGTTTAGGCCGGCTAGGGTACAGTATGAAAGCAGTTGACAACAGTACATCCTAATCTCTCCCAAAAGAAACATAAGAGCCTCTATAGGCAAGTTCCAAAAGAGTTCAATACATAATATAATCTTTTCAAAACAAAAGTGGAGAGATTCTAAGCAAAACACAAAGTAGAGGAAATAAATATCTTCGCCGTCTCTCAGACGAACCACAGCTCACTTCTGAGCATCTGGACCTGTATCTGAAAAACAAGAGATATATACGGAATGAGAACCCCGGGCCCATGGGTTCCCAGTACGGTAAAAATGCCAAATAAATACAATGCACTGCAATAAAAACTCACTAAGCATCCTAAACTCCTTTTCACCAAGTATCCAGCCTAGATTCTCACTAATCCATAAATAGGCATCTGTCGTAAGGGGATACTAAATCTAGTTCATGTTACACATGTTTTCCAACTCGCTGATTCTTTCACGAATCAGACTCAGAATTATAAGCAAAACCATTACAAGTTGTTCTGCCTCAGCAACTTTATATCAATACATCATACCCTCGCCTGGAGCTAGTGAAATCACATCACTGCGTCTACCCAGGGGGCTCAAATGATCTCATTCAAAAATTATCATCATTATGCAATCGCATTATCAATTCATCTCATCAAGAACAGCCCCCAACATCCACCGACACCATCATGAGGGATCTCTCAGTTGTACAAACACAAGCAATACAGACAAGTAATACACAAATAAGGTACAAGTAGAACAAGTAGCATGTAATCAGGTAACATAGCATATATGATATAGAAATCCAAAACAAATAGGCAAACCCAAACAATTCAAACATATGCAAATGATGTATGCCTGCCCTATGGCTGATGATATCATCTGTCGGTTATATAGCCAACCCGACACGTCCTGGTAGCTAACCATGGACAGAAACACCCCTTGCGGAGCAAGTAGGTTTGAGCTACAACCCCCTTGCTACTACCCGCTCAGCCCAGAGCCAGTGGAACAACCACTACTGCGGCTACTACCCAGGCGGGTGTTTAACAGCTCAACCTGGAGCGAGTGGATTCACCACTACTACCGCTACTACCCAGGCGTCACAATCTCTAACCTGGAGCAAGTGGGACGAACCACAACCCTTGCTACTGCCCAGGTATCTTAAGCATTAACCCGGAGCAAGTGGGACGAGCCACAACCCTTGCTACTGCCCAGGTATCTTAAACATTAACCCGGAGCAAGTGGGACGAGCCACAACCCTTGCTACTGCCCAAGTATCTTAAACATTAACCCAGAGCAAGCGGGACGAACCACAACCCTTGCTACTGCCCAGGTATCTCAACATATATTCATTCAATCTCAATTCAAATTATCAATCCTCATTGTTATCAAATCTCAAACATTAACCTGGAGCAAGTGGGACGAACCCCAACCCTTACTACTACCCAGGTATCAGAGTTACATTCATTCAAAACTCCATAATTAACTCATTTATCATAAACATCCTTTTCCGCCTCATACCCGGAGCAAGTGGACAACGCCACTGCCTACTACCCGGGGTTACACATCACATTTCAATATTTTCCATTATTATCCATTCAACACATTCATTCATTAATCATATATGCATTTATACTCAGCCATAATCAATAATGGCTTTGCCGTGACCCGGCAATAACTCAGCCATCCGGCTCATGGTTCAATCAAGAACCAGCCATTTATCAATAGATATAGCCCTTCGACTCATGGCATACACGGTACTCCTACCGTCATCCTCCATATCTCATATAATCATCGTTGATCACCATTGATCATAACTTTTCCCCTTGCTTCACTCGCAAGTTACCACATCCCCTAATTCATTTCTCATTACTAAGCATATCATAATGATTTAATACATAAGGGGTGAGATCGGAGGCTTAGAAGTATGAGATTTGGCTCTTAGAACTCAAAAATCAACTTTGGCATGAAAGCAGGGCCACGCGTACGCGTACTCCACGCGCACGCGTGGATGGCCACAAAACTCATCGGCGCATACGCGCCATTCACGCGGATGCGCGGATTGAAAAATAGACAACGACGCGTACGCGTCAGCCACGCGTACGCGTGGGTACACTTGCGCCCCAGGCACAAGACTGGCACAACTCTGGCACAACTCTCGGGAAAATGGCTGGGCAATGGGTGCAGCGCATCGACGCGCAAGCGCACACCACGCGCACGCGTGGATGCTGCCTTTTTGAAGAATGACGCGTACGCGCCAAGTGCGCCTACGCGTGGAGGGTCATTCTGCTAAAAATTTTCTAAGTTAAAAGCTGCAGAATTTACAGATTCAACCCCCAATCTTCCGACGGACATAACTTTCTCATTTTAAATCGTTTTTCACCCGTTCTTCAAACGGCATGGACATCCCGGATCGAATTTCATTTTTAAACAGATTTGGCACAAAACAGAGATCCGTAGTCCAAGTTATGTCCCGTCAAAGTATGCCCAAAACTATGTTTTTCATACAAAACCACAAAGTGCCATTTTCAAAACAAGTCATTTTCAACTCTTTTCAAAATCAACCAAAACATGCCAATTTCAACCTTTTTTGAAACCAATCAAAATATATCAAATTCAATATCAAGCCTCCTCAACTCATACATTAACACTTTACTACGGTTCACAAAACCGCCATATAACCATCTTTACCCATTTCAAATAAATGGCTAAATTACAACATATCAACATGTCATACATCATTCCTCATCTCAATTTCCAACAATACTATTTCCAATCAACCATCAGTATACATAATCAATATCATAATCACTATCACATGGTTTCTCCCACAAATTAACCTTAATCATTCCTCAAGCATATATGACAATATATATACCTCTCATGCATCATCATACCATCAAGACATCAATAATCATAATCACATATATGACCACATAATATTTCTCAACCCAAAACCAAACATACATCATCTACATAATTTCACCCAAAATGACCAAATTCCACACTTCAACTCCTCAAATCTTATTATTCAACAATCAACCCAATCATTCGCATATTCATTATCTGAAATTCATCCAATCACTTGTGTCATCATACAATGCACACATCAACTTACCTCCCTTACCTCTTTCCGGCCTCCGGCCCAAAATTTACGGCCTCCGGCCCAATTTCACAATTTAAATGCATAAACCACAAATTAATACTCATTACCCAATACATCAAATTTTCAATACACCAAGCATACAAGGCCACCCAATTCTCAACCCAATCATCAATTCACATTACATACCAACTATGCATATTAGCATCAACCATTTACACAATCCAAACTTAATCCTAGGGGCATCTAGCCTAGGAATTCTCATCACACCACACGGTACTTAAATAAAACTTAAACCGTACCTCTTGTAGCCAAATCAATTGAGCCTCTTCTTTGGAAGTCTCCACCAACCTTATCCCCAAGCCTCACCAAAGCTCCTCAAGCAACACCAATCTCCCAATTGTGCACCAAAACCATCAAATGCACTAACATAACCAATATTACATACATACATCAACCTAGGGCTCATAAAAATGAGAAATCACAAGGGTTGGAGGGTTTCTTACCTCATCCCACTGAAGTTTGTGATGAATATCACCCATGGCTCATACTAGAGCACTCCTAAACAATCAAAATCACAAGGTTTCCTCAAAATCCAAACTAAATTCGAATTTGAAGAGGAAAATGAAAACTGGGCAGAGGACAGTGGATTACTCACCACAAAACTTAGATAGAATTGTAGAGGATGAGAAGAGCGACGCGTGGCCACAAACGGCTCGTCAATCGGAGCTCCGTAGCTCAAGTTATGGTGGTTTGAAGATCAAAGAGAGTTAGGTTTTCTCTCTTCTCTTCTCTCTTCTTAATTCAGCGCCCCAACCCTTCTTTTTAGGGTAAAATGAGCTGAAATGCTCATAACTAATGTTTATATATGTTGGATCTTGGGCCCACTTAGGCCCGGTTCACTTATTTTTGTCCGTTGGCCCAATTTTGGGCCAAAACCTTTAAGATTAGCGCTCCAAATCGCACTTTAAATATTTCTACCTCCCCTAATCATAATTCCTCATTTCTTAATATTATTTACTCATAATCAATTTTCTCAGCTGCAGTACCAGACAGGTCTCAGCCGGTACTGCCGGTCAAAATTCCACTGCGCGCTTTTACGCAGAAAACTATGTCTTCCGACTCGGAAAAATTCACTGAATCCAAATATCATATTTAAATCATCAAATTCCAATTGCCAAATCTTCCAACCATATTCGCTCCTACTTAACTCATTATTTAATTAATTTCGGTTAGACCGGGTATTACATTCTACCCCCTAACAGAAATTTTTGCCCTCAAAAATTCCATCCATCACTACGAGTACGCGCACGTAGTGTGCCTTTATATCCAACGCATAACAGTTCCAAGGTCCTTTTACTCTGCGCGCTTCCGTTGCCGCGCTCTGATTTCTCTATCTCTGAGGATCTCGGTCATTCGCTCCTTACTTTTATCGTCTCATCAACTCACACCCTATTAAATCTCAAATCATGTCATCAATAATATTGTCATCATCGTTAATCATAGCCATCATCCCACATCACTATAATCAATCAAAGCTTTCTTCGCTTTTAGAATTCAATGAGTTTGGACTAACAAGCTGACAAACTCTTATGAATCCGCTTTGCTTTACTAATCTATAAAAGCTTTTGAGACACATCTCTTTGTTGAAGTTACTCAGATCAAAAATCATTTTCAAAAATATAACCAACACTCCTTCAATTCTTGGGAGAATTTTCAACAGCACCTCCCTAAAAATTGGAGTTTACCACCCGTCACGGGTTCCCTCAAACCAATCTCAGTACCGCATTAGTATTGCAATTTAAAGGTCTCCAAACGATATCTCTGAAACCGATCATTACAAATCTTGATCAAAATCCAAGGTCACCATGACCAAACATCATAGCACTCATTCCTCGAACACAACAACTTGCACTCAATCATCATCTAAATCCGACTATGCATCAATGATAATTTCCTCATCCATTTCAGAACCATTAAGGCTCACCGCCACAATTAATTCCAATTATCGAGAATCAGTATCTGTATAAGCTCACTAAACTTTTAAGTACTCAAAGCATAAAGCATTTTTAATCATATCCCACTTTTCCTTATTATTACCATACTATGCTAACGCTTTTAGCAAGCTTCCGCTATGCCACTTTGATTTCTCGTCAAGTATTAGCTCCATCACTTATTTCCTCAAGTACCCAACCACAACTTAGCATGACTGGTATTTCAAATCAACGTTTCTAAATCCATCATTTAGGACCATTCCTTATCTATTTAAATCAAAGGAACTAAAAGTCATGGGTTCAATCCGTTTCACCAAAAATCCAGAAATTAACCAACTATATAACAAACACAACACATCATTCTCAACAGAAAATCATTTACATCACAAGCATTTATCCATTTGTATTAAGGCAATTCCTTACTCGGACCATCCGGTTTGCTTCTCAGTCTAATATTAAGCTCGACATTCT
Organism: Arachis stenosperma; assembly: GCF_014773155.1. Lineage (NCBI taxonomy): Eukaryota > Viridiplantae > Streptophyta > Magnoliopsida > Fabales > Fabaceae > Arachis > Arachis stenosperma. The sequence goes on along the minus strand of NC_080377.1, from coordinate 38,632,141 downwards.
CAGTTTAACTGTACAGGCGGTATTATAAAATCATGCACTGTCCTTTAAGCTTGATGATAATAATTACCTCAATCTTACTGTCGCAATCGGCCCGTATCCTGACTCTCTCCTTGTTGGCAATTTCTTGATACATGCCCTGGTAACCCGCACTTGTAACATACACCTAACCCCAATCGGCACGGCCTATTTGGGTGATGACTTCCACACCTCTGACAGCTCGAAACATCAGAAGCAGCCGCTGCCCGTTTTTCCTTACCGCTTCTTTGGGACTCCTCACTCGTCGCAAAGTCATTTCGCCTTTGAGAAAAACGTTGTGGGTATCCTCTTCTCTTAAACTCTTGACCCCTTGTTAGGTATTCTTGATTGTGCTCCCTGCGGTGGGACTCCCAACGGTCATTCTTCGCCTCAACAGCCTTCCTCACACATTCTCCAGCAATACGGCTCTTGTTCACAAGTTCGGAGAAGACCCTAATCTCCATCGGTCCAACGGAGCTCAGGATTTCACTTCGAAGTCCTCCCTCATACTTAATACACTTCCATTCCTCGAAGTCTCCCGGAGCTCCCTGACACATGCGGGAAAACCTAAATAGCTCCTCAAATTTGTCTGTATACTCAGATACGGACATAGCACCTTGCTTCAGCTGTAGTAACTCCAATTCCTTGGCTGTCCTGGCGGAATTTGGAAAGTACTTCTTATAGAATTCCACCTGGAAGGCATCCCAAGTGATAGGATCATTCCCCTGTTGTAGGAGACGTCGAGCCCCTTGCCACCAATGCGATGCCTCCCCTGTGAGCAGATAGGTAGCAAATTCAACACGCTGCTCTTCAGGCACCAACTGCACTTGCAGTGCTCGCTCCATGGCCTGAAACCAAGTATCAGCTTCAGTCGGATTGGTGGTTCCCATGAACTTAGGTGGATTAACCTTTAAGAAAGTTGCCAGTGTCATCGGACCCTGAGCTTCCCTTCTGCCATTGCCATTATTGTTTATCTGTTGCCCAAGAGCCTCCGCAGTGGCTTGCATAGCAGCAGCCATATTCTCCAACGCCGCCATAAGGTTTACCGGGTTATTCGAGTTGATTTCCGGTTCCTGTGTACTAGCACGACCTCTCTCACGTCCCCGACCGGGTCCACGAGGCGCCATCTGGTTCCTATACACACCAAACAATCGATATCAAGTTGATCAGTCTCAATATCGGTAGTATAGTGCTTCAAGGTACCAAAGGTGCACTCATAGACTTCATGCTAGATGTATCGGTTAGATACCCTAACTAGCACAGGCACAGACTTAGAGTATGCATTGAAGCATAAGCAGTTCCATCCCTCAGGCTCACGAGGACGAACTGCTCTGATACCATAATGTAACACCCTAATATTCAAATCCTTATGCTCGAGTCATAAGTCAATGATATTACGGTGGTACGACTCTCAGGTGGATTTTTAATATATAAATATAGGTAATTTCGAAAGGAGTATTAATCAAGAAGCCTGAAAAGAGTAGAAATAAAATCGCGAAGACGTATCACTCACGTTTCGACAACGAAAAGATAAAACGTGAAGCCGAAAGCGATATACGGACAAGGCATAAAGGAGATTAAGAGATAGATAACAGATAGATATATATATAAACATAAGTAAATAGCCACTAGTCGCGACCCGCGAAGTTTAGGCCGGCTAGGGTACAGTATGAAAGCAGTTGACAACAGTACATCCTAATCTCTCCCAAAAGAAACATAAGAGCCTCTATAGGCAAGTTCCAAAAGAGTTCAATACATAATATAATCTTTTCAAAACAAAAGTGGAGAGATTCTAAGCAAAACACAAAGTAGAGGAAATAAATATCTTCGCCGTCTCTCAGACGAACCACAGCTCACTTCTGAGCACCTGGACCTGTATCTGAAAAACAAGAGATATATACGGAATGAGAACCCCGGGCCCATGGGTTCCCAGTACGGTAAAAGTGCCAAATAAATACAATGCACTGCAATAAAAACTCACTAAGCATCCTAAACTCCTTTTCACCAAGTATCCAGCCTAGATTCTCACTAATCCATAAATAGGCATCTGTCGTAAGGGGATACTAAATCTAGTTCATGTTACACATGTTTTCCAACTCGCTGATTCTTTCACGAATCAGACTCAGAATTATAAGCGAAACCATTACCAGTTGTTCTGCCTCAGCAACTTTATATCAATACATCATACCCTCGCCTGGAGCTAGTGAAATCACATCACTGCGTCTACCCAGGGGGCTCAAATGATCTCATTCAAAAATCATCATCATTATGCAATCGCATTATCAATTCATCTCATCAAGAACAGCCCCCAACATCCACCGACACCATCATGAGGGATCTCTCAGTTGTACAAACACAAGCAATACAGACAAGTAATACACAAATAAGGTACAAGTAGAACAAGTAGCATGTAATCAGGTAACATAGCATATATGATATAGAAATCCAAAACAAATAGGCAAACCCAAACAATTCAAACATATGCAAATGATGTATGCCTGCCCTATGGCTGATGAAATCATCTGTCGGTTATATAGCCAACCCGACACGTCCTGGTAGCTAACCATGGACAGAAACACCCCTTGCGGAGCAAGTAGGTTTGAGCTACAACCCCCTTGCTACTACCCGCTCAGCCCAGAGCCAGTGGAACAACCACTACTACGGCTACTACCCAGGCTGGTGTTTAACAGCTCAACCTGGAGCGAGTGGATTCACCACTACTACCGCTACTACCCAGGCGTCACAATCTCTGACCTGGAGCAAGTGGGACGAACCACAACCCTTGCTACTGCCCAGGTATCTTAAGCATTAACCCGGAGCAAGTGGGACGAGCCACAACCCTTGCTACTGCCCAGGTATCTTAAACATTAACCCGGAGCAAGTGGGACGAGCCACAACCCTTGCTACTGCCCAGGTATCTTAAACATTAACCCAGAGCAAGCGGGACGAACCACAACCCTTGCTACTGCCCAGGTATCTCAACATATATTCATTCAATCTCAATTCAAATTATCAATCCTCATTGTTATCAAATCTCAAACATTAACCTAGAGCAAGTGGGACGAACCCCAACCCTTACTACTACCCAGGTATCAGAGTTACATTCATTCAAAACTCCATAATTAACTCATTTATCATAAACATCCTTTTCCGCCTCATACCCGGAGCAAGTGGACAACGCCACTGCCTACTACCCGGGGTTACACATCACATTTCAATATTTTCCATTATTATCCATTCAACACATTCATTCATTAATCATATATGCATTTATACTCAGCCATAATCAATAATGGCTTTGCCGTGACCCGGCAATAACTCAACCATCCGGCTCATGGTTCAATCAAGAACCAGCCATTTATCAATAGATATAGCCCTTCGACTCATGGCATACACGGTACTCCTACCGTCATCCTCCATATCTCATATAATCATCGTTGATCACCATTGATCATAACTTTTCCCCTTGCTTCACTCGCAAGTTACCACATCCCCTAGTTCATTTCTCATTACTAAGCATATCATAATGATTTAATACATAAGGGGTGAGATCGGAGGCTTAGAAGTATGAGATTTGGCTCTTAGAACTCAAAAATCAACTTTGGCATGAAAGCAGGGCCATGCGTACGCGTACTCCACGCGCACGCGTGGATGGCCACAAAACTCATCGGCGCATACGCGCCATTCACGCGGATTGAAAAATAGACAACGACGCGTACGCGTCAGCCACGCGTACGCGTGGGTACACTTGCGCCCCAGGCACAAGACTGGCACAACTCTGGCACAACTCTCGGGAAAATGGCTGGGCAATGGGTGCAGCGCATCGACGCGCAAGCGCACACCACGCGCACGCGTGGATGGTGCCTTTTTGAAGAACGACGCGTACGCGCCAAGTGCGCCTACGCGTGGAGGGTCATTCTGCTAAAAATTTTCTAAGTTAAAAGCTGCAGAATTTACAGATTCAACCCCCAATCTTCTGACGGACATAACTTTCTCATTTTAAATCGTTTTTCACCCGTTCTTCGAACGGCATGGACATCCCGGATCGAATTTCATTTCTAAACAGATTTGGCACAAAACAGAGATCCATAGTCCAAGTTATGTCCCGTCAAAGTATGCCCAAAACTATGTTTTTCATACAAAACCACAAAGTGCCATTTTCAAAACAAGTCATTTTCAACTCTTTTCAAAATCAACCAAAACATGCCAATTTCAACCTTTTTTGAATCCAATCAAAATATATCAAATTCAATATCAAGCCTCCTCAACTCATACATTAACACTTTACTACGGTTCACAAAACCGCCATATAACCATCTTTACCCATTTCAAACAAATGGCTAAATTACAACATATCAACATGTCATACATCATTCCTCATCTCAATTTCCAACAACACTATTTCCAATCAACTATCAGTATACATAATCAATATCATAATCACTATCACATGGTTTCTCCCACAAATTAACCTTAATCATTCCTCAAGCATATATGACAATATATATACCTCTCATGCATCATCATACCATCAAGACATCAATAATCATAATCACATATATGACCACATAATATTTCTCAACCCAAAACCAAACATACATCATCTACATAATTTCACCCAAAATTACCAAATTCCACACTTCAACTCCTCAAATCTTATTATTCAACAATCAACCCAATCATTCGCATATTCATTATCTGAAATTCATCCAATCACTTGTGTCATCATACAATGCACACATCAACTTACCTCCCTTACCTCTTTCTGGCCTCCGGCCCAAAATTTACGGCCTCCAGCCCAATTTCACAATTTAAATGCATAAACCACAAATTAATACTCATTACCCAATACATCAAATTTTCAATACACCAAGCATACAAGGCCACCCAATTCTCAACCCAATCATCAATTCACATTACATACCAACTATGCATATTAGCATCAACCATTTACACAATCCAAACTTAATCCTAGGGGCATCTAGCCTAGGAATTCTCATCACACCACACGGTACTTAAATGAAACTTAAACCGTACCTCTTGTAGCCAAATCAATTGAGCCTCTTCTTTGGAAGTCTCCACCAACCTTATCCCCAAGCCTCACCAAAGCTCCTCAAGCAACACCAATCTCCCAATTGTGCACCAAAACCATCAAATGCACTAACATAACCAATATTACATACATACATCAACCTAGGGCTCATAAAAATGAGAAATCACAAGGGTTAGAGGGTTTCTTACCTCATCCCACTGAAGTTTGTGATGAATATCACCCATGGCTCATACTAGAGCACTCCTAAACAATCAAAATCACAAGGTTTCCTCAAAACCCAAACCAAATTCGAATTTGAAGAGGAAAATGAAAACTGGGCAGAGGACAGTGGATTACTCACCACAAAACTTAGATAGAATTGTAGAGGATGAGAAGAGCGACGCGTGACCGCAAACAGCTCGTCAATCGGAGCTCCGTAGCTCAAGTTATGGTGGTTTGAAGATCAAAGAGAGTTAGGTTTTCTCTCTTCTCTTCTCTCTTCTTAATTCAGCGCCCCAACCCTTCTTTTTAGGGTAAAATGAGCTGAAATGCTCATAACTAATGTTTATATATGTTGGGTCTTGGGGCCACTTAGGCCCGGTTCACTTATTTTTGTCCGTTGGCCCAATTTTGGGCCAAAACCTTTAAGATTAGCGCTCCAAATCGCACTTTAAATATTTCTACCTCCCCTAATCATAATTCCTCATTTCTTAATATTATTTACTCATAATCAATTTTCTCAGCTACAGTACCAGACAGGTCTCAGCCGGTACTGCCGGTCAAAATTCCACTGCGCGCTTTTACGCAGAAAATTATGTCTTCCGACTCGGAAAAATTCACTGAATCCAAATATCATATTTAAATCATCAAATTCCAATTGCCAAATCTTCCAACCATATTCGCTCCTACTTAACTCATTATTTAATTAATTTCGGTTAGACCGGGTATTACATCCATGGTAACATTTTTTAGAAATTCCGTGTGAAAAATAAGTTTTTTTCAGGTTTTTGAAGTCCTTCAATAAAACTTATAGTAAAATAAAGATTTTGAGAAAAATCATGTTGTATTGATTTTAAGAATTCGGTGTCATTACAATTAACATTAGTTAAAATCATTAATTTTTGATCTATTAATTTTGATAACTTAATTATTTCTTCTCTTAAATCTTCTAATTTACTTTTTTCCATTAGGTGACGCTTTTTTTGTGAAGAGTTACGATTTTGAATGAAAAGTGTGGCTTTAGAGTGTATGATCTAAATTTTGCCACGTAGGCATATCTTTAAACTTAGATCTGTATACTATAATTCTCTATTGAATAATTATGGATTCATTAAATTGGAGTACGTAACAGCCCAAATTAACCTCTAAGAGGTTTTTTGTCGAACACGTTAATTTCTAATAACTTTTAATTACTAAATCAATTTACAAAAAATTATTTTATAGACAAATTAATTCTCATATCGAATTTTATTTTCATATCTTTTTAAAATATGATGAAGATTAACTTGCATTTTTTTTTTTGTAAAATTTGACGGGTAATTAATTTGCCTAACAAAAGTTGAAGATTGATTTGATAATTAAAATGTTCTGAAAATTGATTTGGGTTTTTAGTCGCTAAATAAATTGGCATGGGACAAAGTCTAATAATAGTACGTATTAGACTTGATAATATATTATTGCATAAAACGTAAACGTCATAAGTTTCACAAAAATGCTTCATGGAAAAAAAAAAAATAAAAACTTCAGCTATGGTATATTTGTTTATATTTATACCTATTAATTACTTTACACATTTTTCTAATAATATAACTAGCTCCCAGAATAATCAAACTAACATAATAACTAAATTTGTGATAGTCCAATAATCAAGTTAAGCCTTTTACTATAATATAATCAATTATTTTTTATAAATACCAAATAGATATATATTAGCGGCTAATTTTTTTTTTAATCAATGTATCATATAATTATAAACTTTATACTATTGAGTAATTAGTCTGTCATTTATAACTATATATTTTACTTTTTCCAATTTTTATTGTGTCATTATATTTGACTATATCTTATTAAAAAAAACTTATAAAAAAGCTAACATGATACATATGTTACAGGGCAAATTATATAATTAAAATAAATTGATTTAGAATTTACCTAATTACAACTTTTTAAAATGAAAGATATGATATATATTATTTTTATTATTAAAAAAAGTATGTTTAATAATATTTTAAAAGTTAAAAGAGTAAAAAAACAAGAAATTTTTATTAAATTTTTAATAAAAATAAATTTTTCTAAAATATTTTATATTTTCTAAATATTTTCGATTCGCAAATATTCGAATCAGACCCAAACTTAAAAAAACATAGATATTAGATCCGATGATTTTAGTGTGGATCGAATCGAAATTTTGACGATTCAATCTATATTGACCCTCTATTTGCATCTAATACATTTTTTATATATTTAATAAATCCTCTTTTTATCTTAAATTGTCAAAGATAGTATTTTAATTTATGTTCCATTAATTAGATCTCTAAATATCTCCACTTCTTTCAAAGTGTTTGCACTTGCATATATAGAGAAATCAGCTTCATATAAACTGCTAGAGCCTCCTACGAATTACGCATATCAACGTTTCTTCATAACCCGCTATAGCCAGTAGTAGTTTATGTATTGCTTGAATCTTTCAAAAACCGCTACAACTTCTATTTGTTTCTGCTCAACACCTTTTCCCACATAATACGCACTAGCCTGTAGTGGATTACGTTCAATGTCTCAGAACCTCTTTGATTTTATCTAAACATTGTGGTAAGGAATCTTGAATTCTATGCCCAGTTTGCTATTCTTTTCAAATTCGTATTTTGAATTTTACAGTGTTGAGATATTGTAATTTTAGTTTTTAAGGGTACTCTAGCATAGATTTTAGGTAAGTTCTATTCCAAATTAGAATCGATTAAGATAAAGAAACTCAATCTCTCTATTATCACTAATTTTGAGTGAAAGTCCTAGTGTAAATATTGAATAATTGTGAAAATTAGATTATATGGAGTAGCTTGGTTGATTTGGTGCATAATTTGGACTCTTGAATTGATTGCAGAGCACTAGGTGAAAGTTTGGAGGATTGATTGAGGCTTGGGTTCATCCGGAGAGGAAACTCAAATGTTGGAGAAAATCGCCAACATTAAGGTACGGATTTAGGTTTCGGGTAAGCATTATGTAAAGTTATGTGAATGCCTATGTTACTTGCTCCTGGGATAGGATTGAATGGAATTACTTGTATTTATGATTAGTTGGTTGAATGTCAATTGATAGTTGTTTTTGTGAATTATGAATTTAAATGTTAATGAGCATGGATATGGGATATGATGAGCATGGTGTTTGTTGATGATAGGTTATGTGTTAGTGTGATTTAGGAAATTGAATGCTTAATATGGATATGTGTTTGCTTGAGTAAAATGTGGATTTTGTTGCCTATTGTGGCAATGTGTATGAATATTAGGTCGGAGGCCGTGAATTAGCAGAGAAGTCCCCCCTCCCCCAGAGGTAAGTATGTATAAAAAGTGTGATTTAAAAAAATGAGTAAATTATTGAATTGAATAATGAAAATTAGTTAATATATGAATAAAATTGTGGATTGATTGATGGATTGGAAGTTAACTTATTAGGTGTTGAATGGTTAGAACGGTAGAGAAATGGATAAAAGTATGCTAACACTGTTTAGGAATGATTTTGGTATGGTTTTGGTTAGAATTGGATTGAGGAATTAGTAAAAATGCATGATTGGTAAAATCCATATTTTTAACCAACTTTGACGGGGCATAATTTGGTTCTCGGACCCTCAAATCTTGTGAAACTCATCTTAAATGAAAATTGGGTTTAAGTGGTTTATGAAGTTTGAAGAATGGATGGAAAATAATTTTTAACGGAAAAGTTATGCGCGTTTGAAGTTTGGGGTTAAAAACTGAATTTGCATAAAACAGAGGTCATGCATTCGCACGATCTATGCGTACGCATGGGTGGAGTTTATAGAAATGAAAGATTTTTGTACGAGTATCATGCACGTACCATGCGCACGTACAAAGCCAAGTCATGAGCATGCATGACCCATGCGTACGCATGACTTACATTTCGAGAATCAAATATTTTTTTCGTGTGCGTACCATGCGCACGCACTTTGTAATGTATTTATCAATTTACATCACATTTATTTATCTTGTTTATACTGTAAACGAGATATATGGAATTTGAAAAAATACATATATCTCGTTTACTGTGTAAAGGAGATACATTCATAATTATCTCATTTACGGTATAAACGAGATATGTGTATTTACAAATAATTAAGTATAATTTTTAAAAATAATAAAAATTATTAATAATTTAAATTTGACCAAACTCTTAAAAATGAAACGTTTCAAATAATAGGGAAGATAGACTGTTTTAAATAATAGAGAAGATAAACCGTCCATTTCAAAAAATACTTAGAAATCTTTTCCATAATAAGATCTCAAAATGAAGACACAAGTAGACGCATCTGTGACACCGGAGCCGAATCAGAATTAGAAGCTTCATTGATTTCATTTAACAAATTGGCTACTATTTATACTACTTAAGAATTGCTAAAGCCTGACCTAATAAAACTTCTAAGAAGCTCAACAATAAGAATCATTATCCTACCATTTCAAATGCGTTTCTAGCAAATCATTGGACTTTGCAATGGCTAATTACCTAGATGTTAATGTAGGTGATGAATTTTAGCACATGGTGCGCGAAATTGTGATCACTACAACTTCACACAACTAACCAGCAAGTGCACTGGGTCGTCCAAGTAATACCTTACGTGAGTAAGGGTCGATCCCACGGAGATTGTTGGTATGAAGCAAGCTATGGTCACCTTGTAAATCTCAGTCAGGCAGACTCAATTGGGTATAGTGATAAACGAATAAAGCATAAAGATAAAGATAGAGATACTTATGTAATTCATTGGTAGGAACTTCAGATAAGCGCATGAAGATGCCTTCCCTTCCGTCTCTCTGCTTTCCTACTGCCTTCATCCAATCCTTCTTACTCCTTTCCATGGCAAGCTCATGTAGGGTTTCACTGTTGTCAGCAGCTACCTCCATCCTCTCAGTGAAAATACGTCCCTGATGCTCTGTCACAGCATAGGCTAATCATCTGTCGGTTCTCGGTCAGGCCGGAATAATATCCATCGATACTTTTGCGTCTGTCACTAACGCCCTAGCCTGCTAGGAGTTTGAAGCACGTCACAGTCATTCAATCATTGAATCCTACTCAGAATACCACAGACAAGGTTAGACCTTCCGGATTCTCTTGAATGCCGCCATCAGTTCTTGCCTATACCACGAAGATTCTGATCTCACGGAATGGTTGGCTCGTTTGTCAGGCGAGCACTCGGTTGTCAGGCGATCAACCATGCATCGTGCAATCAGGAATCCAAGAGATATTCACTAAGCCTCAGATGCTTGTAGAACAAGAATGGTTGTCAGTCACCTTGTTCATGAGTGAGAATAGTGATGGGCGTCAATCATCACCTTCATCATGTTGAAGAACAAGTGATATCTTGGACAAAGAACAAGCGGAATTGAATGGAAGAACAATAGTAATTGCATTAATACTCGAGGTACAGCAGAGCTCCACACCTTAATCTATGGTGTGTAGAAACTCCACCATTGAAAATACATAAGAACAAGGTCTAGGCATGGCCGTGAGGCCAGCCTCCTAATGATCTAAGAACTAGATGTCCAAAGATGAAAAATACAATAGTAAAAGGTCCTATTTATTGGAAACTAGTAGCCTAGGGTGTACAGAGATGAGTAAATGACATAAAAATCCACTTCCGGGCCCACTTGGTGTGTGCTTGGGCTGAGCAATGAAGCATTTTCGTGTAGAGACTCTTCTTGGAGTTAAACGCCAGCTTTTATGCCAGTTTGGGCGTTTAACTCCCATTTAGGTGCCAGTTCCGGCGTTTAACGCTGGAATTTCTTGAGGTGACTTTGAACGCCGGTTTGGGCCATCAAATCTTGGGCAAAGTATGGACTATCATATATTGCTGGAAAGCCCAGGATGTCTACTTTCCAACGCCGTTGAGAGCGCGCCAATTGGGCTTCTGTAGCTCCAGAAAATCTACTTCGAGTGCAGGGAGGTCAGAATCCAACAGCATCTGCAGTCCTTTTGAGTCTCTGGATCAGATTTTGCTCAGATCCCTCAATTTCAGCCAGAAAATACCTGAAATCACAGAAAAACACACAAACTCATAGTAAAGTCCAGAAAAGTGAATTTTAACTAAAAACTAATAAAAATATAATAAAAACTCAACTAAAACTACCAAAAACACACTAAAAACAATGCCAAAAAGCGTACAAATTATCCGCTCATCACAACACCAAACTTAAATTGTTGCTTGTCCTCAAGCAACTGAAAATCAAATAAGATAAAAAGAAGAGAATATACTATAGACTCCAAATTATCAATGAAACTAAGCTCCAAATTAGATGAGCGGGACTAGTAGCTTTTTGCCTCCGAACAGTTTTGGCATCTCACTTTATCCTTTGAAATTCAGAATGATTGGCTTCTTTAGGAACTCAGAATCTAGATAGTGTTATTGATTCTCCTAGTTAAGTATGATGATTCTTGAACACAGCTACTTATTGAGTCTTGGCCGTGGCCCAAAGCACTCTGTCTTCCAGTATTACCACCGGATACATACATGCCACAGACACATAATTGGGTGAACCTTTTCAGATTGTGACTCAGCTTTGCTAAAGTCCCCAATTAGAGGTGTCCAGGGTTCTTAAGCACACTTATTGCCTTGGATCACAACTTTATTTCTTTCTTTTTCTTTCTTTTTCTCTTTCTCCCCTTTTTTTTCGTTTTTCTCCTTCTTTTTCTTTTTTTTTTTTGTATTCACTGCTTTTTCTTGCTTCAAGAATCATTTTTATGATTTTTCAGATCCTCAGTAACATGTCTCCTTTTTCATCATTCTTTCAAGAGCCAACAATTTTAACATTCATGAACCACAAATTCAAAAGACATATGCACTGTTTAAGCATACATTCAGAAAACAATAAGTATTGTCACCACATCAAACTAATTAAGCTAGTTTTAAAGATGAATTTGAAATCCTATACTTCTTGTTCTTTTGTGATAAAAACAGTTTTCATTTAAGAAAGGTGATGGATTCATATTCATAGCTTTAAGGCATAGACACTAAGACACTAATGATCATAAGACACAAACATGGATAAACATAAAGCACTAAAATTCGAAAAACAGAAAAATAAAGAACAAGGAGGTTAAAGAACGGGTCCACCTTAGTGATGGCGGCTCTTTCTTCTCTGAAGATCCTATGGAGTGCTTGAGCTCCTCAATGTCTCTTCCTTGTCTTTGTTGCTCCTCTCTCATGATCCTTTGATCTTCTCCAATTTCATGGAGGAGGATGGCATGTTCTTGGTGCTCCACCCTTAGTTGTCCCATGTTGGAACTTAATTTTCCTAGGGAGGTGTTAATTTGCTCCCAGTAGTCTTGTGGAGGACAGTGCATCCCTTGAGGTATCTCAGGGATTTCTTGATGAGAGGGGTCTCTTGTTTGCTCCATCTTCTTAGTGATGGGCTTGAGATCATGCCTTCTCAGTTGAACCGGCTTTGGATGCCATAAATGGTTATGGAAAAACAAAAAGCAATGCTTTTACCACACCAAACTTAAAAGGTTTGCTCGTCCTCGAGCAAAAGAAGAAAGAAGAGAGTAGAAGAAGAAGAAATGGAGGAGAGGGAGATGGCTTTGTGGTTAGACCAAAAGGGGAAGAAGTAGTGGTTTAAATTTGGATGGTGAGGTAAGTGGGGTTTTATGGAGGTGAGTGGTGAAGAGATAGATGGGATTTGATAGGTGAGGGGTTTGTGGGGATCCTGTGGGGTCCACAGATCCTTAGGTGTCAAGGAAAAGTCATCCCTGCACCAAATGGCATCAAAAATCACGTTTTGAGCCAATTCTGGCGTTAAACGCCGGGCTGGTGCCCATTTCTGGCGTTTAACGCCAGGTTCTTGCCCTTTTCTGGCGTTTAACGCCAGTCTGGTGCCCCTTTCTGGCGTTAAACGCCCAGAATGGTGCCAGACTGGGCGTTAAACGCCCAACTGCTAGCCTCACTGGCGTTTAAACGCCATGAGTTCTTCCTCCAGGGTGTGCTGTTTTTCTTCCTGTTTTCATTCTGTTTTGCTTTTTCAATGGATTTTGTGACTTCTTATGATCATCAACCTACAAAAAACATAAAATAACAAAGAGAAATATATAAAATATAATCATTGGGTTGCCTCCCAACAAGCGCTTCTTTAATGTCAGTAGCTTGACAGAGGGCTCTCATGGAGCCTCACAGATACTCAGAGCAATGTTGGAACCTCCCAACACCAAACTTAGAGTTTGAATGTGGGGGTTCAACACCAAACTTAGAGTTTGGTTGTGGCCTCCCAACACCAAACTTAGAGTTTGACTGTGGCCTCCCAACACCAAACTTAGAGTTTGACTGTGGGGGCTCTGTTTGTCTCTGATTTGAGAGAAGCTCTTCATGCTTCTTCTCCATGATGATAGAGGGATGTCCTTGGGTCTTAAACACCAAGGATTCTTCATTCACTTGAATGATCAACTCTCCTCTATCAACATCAATCACAGCCTTTGCTGTGGCTAGGAAGGGTCTGCCAAGGATGATGGATTCATCCATGCACTCCCCAGTCTCTAGGACTACGAAATCAGTAGGGATGTAATGGTCTTCAACTTTTACCAGAACATCCTCTACAAGTCCATAGGCTTGTTTTCTTGAGTTGTCTGCCATCTCTAGTGAGATTTTTGCAGCTTGCACCTCAAAGATCCCTAATTTCTCCATTACAGAGAGGGGCATGAGGTTTACACTTGACCTTAAGTCACACAAGGCCTTCTTGAAGGTCATGGTGCCTATGGTACAAGGTATAGAAAACTTCCCAGGATCCTGCCTCTTTTGAGGTAGTTTCTGCCTAGACAAGTCATCCAGTTCTTTGGTGAGCAAAGGGGGTTCATCCTCCCAAGTCTCATTTCCAAATAACTTGTCATTTAGCTTCATGATTGCTCCAAGGTATTTAGCAACTTGCTCTTCAGTGACATATTCATCCTCTTCAGAGGAAGAATACTCATCAGAGCTCATGAAAGGCAGAAGTAAGTCCAATGGAATCTCTATGGTCTCATTTTGAGCCTCAGATTCCCATGGTTCCTCATTTGGGGGACTCAGTGGAGGTTGGTGCACGCCCATTGGGGTCTTCCTCAGTGGCGTCCACCTCCTCTCTTTCCTCTCCATATTCGGCCATGGTTATGGCTTTGCACTCTCCTTTTGGATTTTCTTCTGTATTACTTGGGAGAGTACTAGGAGGGAGTTCAGTAATTTTCTTGCTCAGCTGTCCCACTTGTCCTTCCAAATTTCTGATGGAGGACCTTGTTTCATTCATGAAACTTTGAGTGGTTTTGATTAGATCAGAGACCATTGTTGCTAAGTCAGAGGTATTCTGCTTAGAACTCTCTGTCTGTTGCTGAGAAGATGATGGAAAAGGCTTGTTATTGCTAAACCTGTTTCTTCCACCATTATTATTATTGAAACCTTGTTGAGGTCTCTCTTGATTCTTCCATGAGAAATTTGGGTGATTTCTCCATGAAGAATTATAGGTGTTTCCATAGGGTTCTCCTAGGTAATTCACCTCTTCCATTGAAGGATTCTCAGGATCATAGGCTTCTTCCTCAGATGAAGCTTCCTTAGTACTGCCAGGTGCATTTTGCATTCCAGACAGACTTTGAGAAATCAAATTGACTTGTTGAGTCAATATCTTGTTCTGAGCCAGTATGGCATTCAGAGTGTCAATCTCAAGAACTCCTTTCTTCTGACTAGTCCCATTGTTTACAGGATTCCTTTCAGAAGTGTACATGAATTGGTTATTTGCAACCATTTCAATAAGTTCCTGAGCCTCTGTAGGCGTCTTCTTCAGATGAAGAGATCCTCCAGCAGAGCTATCCAAAGACATCTTGGATAGTTCAGAGAGACCATCATAGAAAATACCTATGATGCTCCATTCAGAAAGCATGTCTGAGGGACATCTTCTGATTAATTGTTTGTATCTTTCCCAAGCTTCATAGAGGGATTCTCCATCCTTCTGTCTGAAGGTTTGGACTTCCACTCTAAGCTTACTCCATCTTTGAGGTGGAAAGAACTTTGCCAAGAAGGCATTGACTAGCTTTTCCCAAGAGTCCAGGCTTTCTTTAGGTTGAGAATCCAACCATATTCTAGCTCTGTCTCTTACAGCAAAAGGGAATAGCATCAGTCTATAGACCTTAGGGTCAACCCCATTAGTCTTGACTGTGTCACAGATTTGCAAGAACTCAGCTAAAAACTGATGAGGATCTTCCATTGGAAGTCCATGGAACTTGCAATTCTGTTGCATTAGAGAAACTAATTGAGGCTTAAGCTCAAAGTTGTTTGCTCCAATGGCAGGGATAGAGATGCTTCTCCCATAGAAATCAGGAGTAGGTGCAGTGAAGTCACCCAGCACCTTCCTTGCATTGTTGGCATTGTTGTTGTTTTCGGCTGCCATGTGTTCTTCTTCTTTGAAGAATTCGGTCAGGTCCTCTAAAGAGAGTTGTGCCTTGGCTTCTCTTAGCTTTCGCTTCAAGGTTCTCTCAGGCTCAGGGTCAGCTTCAACAAGAATGCCTTTGTCTCTGCTCCTGCTCATATGAAAGAGAAGAGAACAAGAAAATGTGGAATCCTCTATGTCACAGTATAGAGATTCCTTGAAGTGTCAGAGGAAAAGAAAAATAGAAGAAAGAAGGTAGAAGAATTCGAACTTGATTAGATAGAGTTCGAATTGTGCATTAAGAAGGAGTGGTACTCCATCAATAGCAGGATGTGGGAAGGAGGGAAGAGGATTTTCGAAAATTAATTAAAAAGATGTTAAAAACATTTTAAAAATTGATTGATAATTTTCGAAAATTGAAAGTGGAAAAGGAATCAAGTGATTTTTGAAAAAGATTTTGAGATTAGAAGTGTAAAAGGATTTGATTGAAAACTATTTTTAAAAAGGTGTGGTTAAGAAGATATGATTGGTTTAAAAAAATGTGATTGAGAAAATATGATTTGAAAACAATTTTAAAAGATATGATTTGAAAACAATTTGAAAAGATATGATTTTAAAATTTAATGACTTGCCTAACAAGAAAAGATATGATTCAAACATAAAACCTTCCTCAACAGAAAAGGCAAAAAATGTTCAATCAAATCATTAATTGTTAGTAAGTATCTTTGAAAAAGGAAAGAAATTGATTTTGAAAACATTTGATTGAAAAGATATGATTTGAAAAAGATTTGATTTTGAAAAACTTTGAAAACTTGAAAAAAAATTGATTTTGAAAACAAAATCTTCCCCCTTTGCCATCCTGGCGTTAAACGCCCAGAATGGTGCACATTCTGGCGTTTAACGCCCAAACCTATACCTTTTTGGGCGTTAAACGCCCAACCAGGCACCCTGGCTGGCGTTTAAACGCCAGTCTGTCTTCTTCACTGGGCATTTTTGAATGCCCAGCTTTTTCTGTGTGATTCCTCTGCAGTATGTTCTGAATCTTCAATTCTCTGTATTATTGACTTGAAAAGACACAAATTAAAAATATTTTTGGATTTTTAATAATAAGGAAAAATTAAAATGCAACAAGAATCAAATAACAATGCATGCAAGACACCAAACTTAGCAGTCTGAACACTACTGACACTAATGCATATGAGACACACAAAACACTCAAGTCAAGAGAATTTAAAGGTTAGAGCTAGAAAATCATCAAGAACAACTTGAAGATTACTGAAGACACATGCATGAATGCAAAAACATGCAATTGATACCAAACTTAACATGAGACTCTAGACTCAAACAAGAAATATTTTTTTGGTTTTTATGATTTTGTAATTTTTTTGTGCTTTTTTTTCAAAAATTATGTAGAAAAAGAAAATAAAGGTATCAAAATTCTTAATGAGAATTCCAGGAATCATGCAATGTTAGTCTAAAGCTTTAGTCTAAAGAAATTAGACATGGCCGGCCAAGCTTCAGCAGGACATTGCATTCAAGAGCTAAATTGATGAGAATCAATCAGCTTTGGTGATGATAAGAATATCACCTTGAAACACTAGAATTCATTCTTAAGAACTCTGAAGAAAAATACCTAATCTAAGCAACAAGATGAACCGTCAGTTGTCCATACTCGAACAATCCCAGGCATTGTTACCAAAAGCTTGCTGAAAACTTGAACAATCCCCGGCAACGGCGCCAAAAACTTGGTGCGCGAAATTGTGATCACTACAACTTCACACAACTAACCAGCAAGTGCACTGGGTCGTCCAAGTAATACCTTACGTGAGTAAGGGTCGATCCCACGGAGATTGTTGGTATGAAGCAAGCTATGGTCACCTTGTAAATCTCAGTCAGGCAGACTCAATTGGGTATAGTGATAAACGAATAAAGCATAAAGATAAAGATAGAGATACTTATGTAATTCATTGGTAGGAACTTCAGATAAGCGCATGAAGATGCCTTCCCTTCCGTCTCTCTGCTTTCCTACTGCCTTCATCCAATCCTTCTTACTCCTTTCCATGGCAAGCTCATGTAGGGTTTCACTGTTGTCAGCAGCTACCTCCCATCCTCTCAGTGAAAATACGTCCTGATGCTCTGTCACAGCATAGGCTAATCATCTGTCGGTTCTCGGTCAGGCCGGAATAATATCCATCGATACTTTTGCGTCTGTCACTAACGCCCTAGCCTGCTAGGAGTTTGAAGCACGTCACAGTCATTCAATCATTGAATCCTACTCAGAATACCACAGACAAGGTTAGACCTTCCGGATTCTCTTGAATGCCGCCATCAGTTCTTGCCTATACCACGAAGATTCTGATCTCACGGAATGGTTGGCTCGTTTGTCAGGCGAGCACTCGGTTGTCAGGCGATCAACCATGCATCGTGCAATCAGGAATCCAAGAGATATTCACTAAGCCTCAGATGCTTGTAGAACAAGAATGGTTGTCAGTCACCTTGTTCATGAGTGAGAATAGTGATGGGCGTCAATCATCACCTTCATCATGTTGAAGAACAAGTGATATCTTGGACAAAGAACAAGCGGAATTGAATGGAAGAACAATAGTAATTGCATTAATACTCGAGGTACAGCAGAGCTCCACACCTTAATCTATGGTGTGTAGAAACTCCACCGTTGAAAATACATAAGAACAAGGTCTAGGCATGGCCGTGAGGCCAGCCTCCCAATGATCTAAGTACTAGATCTCCAAAGATGAAAAATACAATAGTAAAAGGTCCTATTTATAGGAAACTAGTAGCCTAGGGTGTACAGAGATGAGTAAATGACATAAAAATCCACTTCCGGGCCCACTTGGTGTGTGCTTGGGCTGAGCAATGAAGCATTTTCGTGTAGAGACTCTTCTTGGAGTTAAACGCCAGCTTTTATGCCAGTTTGGGCGTTTAACTCCCATTTAGGTGCCAGTTCCGGCGTTTAACGCTGGAATTTCTTGAGGTGACTTTGAACGCCGGTTTGGGCCATCAAATCTTGGGCAAAGTATGGACTATCATATATTTCTGGAAAGCCCAGGATGTCTACTTTCCAACGCCGTTGAGAGCGCGCCAATTGGGCTTCTGTAGCTCCAGAAAATCCACTTCGAGTGCAGGGAGGTCAGAATCCAACAGCATCTGCAGTCCTTTTGAGTCTCTGGATCAGATTTTTGCTCAGATCCCTCAATTTCAGCCAGAAAATACCTGAAATCACAGAAAAACACACAAACTCATAGTAAAGTCCAGAAAAGTGAATTTTAACTAAAAACTAATAAAAATATAATAAAAACTCAACTAAAACTACTAAAAACAATGCCAAAAAGCGTACAAATTATCCGCTCATCAGCACACAAGATGTATGTGCATAAATGGTGACTATTGATATGATTTCTTTAACAAAATGAAAATCAACAAATTCAAATAAATATGAAACTAATTAGAAGGATACTTATAGATGAAAATGCTTAAATTCATAGAACTACATTACAACAAAGAAGGATATAGCAAGAGCGGCAAATAATGCAACTGACCGCAGCCTGAATCTTGTATCTGGGACAAATTATTTGCTCAAGGAATTTCACAGAACCATCAGTGGCAGTACAACTGGAAGCAAGATAGGCTTCTCCATGATCCAAAATAGCATCCAACTCTTTTCCCATCTAAGTAAAAAATATCAGGAAAAAAGAAAATTAACTTTCTTCAAAAGTAATTTGAAATGTCTGAATGTAAAAGATACTTAAAAATAGTTATCTAACATTAGAAAGTGGGAGTAAACCAATAACACCCGATGCAGTCGTTCCTTTCATCGATTAACAAAAAAAAAAGGCAGGAAAATTTTTAATGAAAACAAAGATACCAACAACACTTATTTAAAGTTTTCCTGATCCAGACCTTTGAATTCAAAATATATAAACAACTCACTATAAATTATGCATGACTAACACCAGCGTAAATTAAAAAGAATAAACTATGACCATGGCAACACCCATAAATTTCCACACTAGTAGTGCATAGAAAATTTTGATTAAAGATAAAATCTGACAAAATCTAAGTTTTATATATAAAGAATAGCTTTCCAATCTCATAAGTCATAACATATCCAGGTAAAGTCCTATATACATATACACTAGATAAATACCAGACGACTAATCCAATCCCATGAAACTTTCTTGTTAGAAAATGTCATTGCGATGCAAGCATTACACACCAACCAAATAATCCAAATAATAAGTTATGCTTCACCGTATGTACCTTAATTAGAAGCTAATATTTAGCAACACATCCTAGTTATCCAAATTTGATGTGAGTTGGGAGATATTAATTTCAATAAGAAAGAAAAAGAAGTCAAATATAACATACTAAGGTAAGTTAGGTTATAAAATTATTCACCTTTATGCCAATTCAAAAGAGGGTGCATCCAATAACTAAAAACAACAACAATATCTTGCAACTTGGCCATTTGTGTGCCATGGCCTCCAATCATCTATGATGTAGTAGTTTAAAGATCTTATCCATGCTTCAGTTGCCAAGTAAGGAATCAACAGGTCATTATCGCCGTTGTATATCAGTGAACAGTAACCTTTTTTACGGAGCTTCACATGATATGGAAAGTTGCTAGGAATATCCTCCTTGTGAGGTATATTTAAGGTACAGTGTTGTAATTTTGCATTCGTTCTCTGCAAGAGTTGGAAACATGATAACATCACTTTCATGTCACTGCTAATTTTGCCATGCATTCCATCCATGCAATAAAACTACTTCTAAGATTGTGTTAGCTTTACCTCATGTATATTCAGGGCACTGTGAATTTTGCCATCATTAGCCTAATAACTACTGAGAAAGTACAGAAGCCAAAAAAGGAACATGATTAAATACATATGGGCAAGAAGAATATAGATAAATCCAAAATAGGGAAAAACTAAAAAGTGGAAGAAACAAAAACAGAAGCAAGTTTGAAAAAAAATAAAAGCAATAAGAAAAGAGATTCAAATTGAGCTAAAGCAAGACTGGAGAATTAAATCCAAAAGAAACGGTTCATATGAAGAATTGAGTAAATGCAGAATAAGGAGAAGAAAGAGGAATTGAGCTGAGATACCAAGCAAGAGCTGTAATGAAAAATGAATCCAAAGCGGTTGAAACGCGGCGTAAAAGGTGAAAGCTTGACTCTTGAGAGTGAATATAATTTAACATTTGATGGGAAAAAATTTTTATTTGATGAACCAGGATAGGAACTATTGCAAGAAGCTATCTAAAACACAAAAGCAACTATGACTATAATGAGTTAGAAACATCATACATCTCAATGGTTAGAAATCTCTTTTGAAGCTCAATGTAAGCAACACATGATGTTCCAAAAAAAGTAAGTATACCTCCATGTTTAAAATATATTATAGGACTTGGATCAGGGATTGTAGGCTCTTTTTGCTAAATATAATCCACATGTTTAAAATTTAACCCCCCACCAAAAAAAAACAAAAACAAAAAAATCATTTATAATCATAATAACAGAGAATAACAAGAGAAAGAATATCGTAGAGTGACTAAACAAAACGAAAAATTTTGGTATAGTAATCAAAAGAGGTTGTCTAAGTAAGCAAATAGATTGATAAGACAAAAGCAAAAAAGAAAAGTAGACAAATATATTTTCTCCTAAAGTAAATTTCTACTAATTAGTCACTGCCTACTCTTCCATGAGAAATAAGCACTAGAGAAACACATATCCGAGGGGGCCAAAAAATTAAGATTCAAAAAGTTAGAACATTTTCCTTAGGACATTAATTAATTGTAAGGATACCCACCTAAAAAAATGGGGGGTCTATCTGAGTTTATAGAAAAAGCAATAATGTTACTTTTTCCAAATGTTTGTGTACAAGAAATATCCACAAAACTGCAATTCTTGTGCTGATAGAGTTTTCGTGCGCGAAATTAAAACTCGCACAACTTCACTAGCAAGTGCATCGAGTCGTCCAAATAATACCTCAAGTGAGTGAGGGTCGATCCCACGAGGATTTTTGGATTGAACAAGCAACGGTTATCCTGCAGGTCTTAGTCAGACAAATAGAGAAAAGGTTTTTGATGTTGAATTCGCATAAAACAATAATAAAGAAAGCTGTAAAGAATTAGTGTAGAAACAATAATGAGAGAACAGTTAAGGTCTCGGGGATATTCACTTTTTCGGATTAATATTTCTTACCAACTATTTTAACAATGAATGATTCATTCTATGGCAAACTATAAGTGATTAAAACCTATTTCCCTAGCAAATTAATCTCCTCCAATCCTACTCAAAACGCCACAAATAAGGTTAGATCTTTTGGATCAGAGGGCGAAGTTTAGAAAACTAGTTTAGCATCACAGAAACCTCAATTACTCAAAACTAACAGGATTATATGTCACATAACCCAATTAGCCCAGATAATTACGATTTAGGAGGAGTGTTTTCAAGCTGTAGCTCAAGTGACCTTGTTCTGAGTATCATAGGAACTCATGAAGAAAAAAGAACATACCTAGTCTCATTTGGATGAAGAACGAAAACACACCTTAGAACTGAATTAAACATATATTAAAATAGAATAGTAATGATATTAATTCATAGAGATAAGCAAAGCTCCTAATCTTAACCAGGAGGTTTAGTTGCTCATGATTTACAAAAGTAAACTAAGATCTGAAAAATAATATTTGGTCCTCTCTAAATCTTAGTGATCTCCTCTTTAAATAGGAGCTGTTAACCCTAAAAGATGTTAATTTAAATTTGAAAAGTACAAAGGTAAGACTAAATAAGCTAAGGAGTGCTAAAATCCACTTTGGGACCCACTTTGGTGTTTGCTTCGGTCAAGGCTTGGCGTCCAACTTGGGAAGTGGGCGTTGAACACCCATTAGAGGGTGAATTCACTGCCTTCTGCTCCCTATCTGGCGTTGAACGCCAGTCTTGGGCATTCAACGCTGAAGACTGGTCCTTCTTGGGTGTTAAACGCCAGATGTGGATGTTTAATGCCAGTTTTGGCAATGATTCTGGAAAAGAAGTATAAATTAGCATATATTTTTGGAAAGATCTAGAAGTTATCTTTCCAACTCCGTTGAGACCGTATCAATTGGACCTCCATAGCTCAAGATATGCTCGTTGAAATGTATGGAGGTCAGGATTTGACAACATCTGCTATCCTTTCTTCGTCTCTGAATAATACTTTGTCAAATTCGCTCAAAAATCCCCTAAAATCATAAAAAACTATAAAAACTCAAAGTAGCATCCAAAAGGTGAATTTTTCACTAAAATATACTAAAACTTGATAAAATATAACTAAAAACAACTAAAAAATGACATGAAAAGGGTATAAAATGTTCACGCATCAAGTTTTCTGCCAGCAACAAACCAATTAGTAACTAAAATATACACTACCCATGAACAAGGAAGTGTAATGTAATGTCTTCTATCTAAACAAATTTAAGATTATAAGAGGCATTCAAGTACTAATTGCAGCAAAAATAAAGAAGTTAAACTGTCAAACTCAACATAAAGCTTTGGTATAACAGCAACACAAGCACATAATCCATGATAGCATAGATCAAAATTGAAATAAAGCATCTACTCTTATAAGATTATTTAGTTATGACAAATGAACCAAGCATTGAAAACACAAAACAGTATTTGATTAAGGGAATTAGGGAAATATGAAATTTTTTGTTCAGGGTGGCCACCTTGAAAAATTAATGGAAATAACTAATTATTATTACAATTTATTTGTTTATTAACATAAATCATGACATGGAGTTGTGGGGACAAACCTTATGGAAGTTGAATATTAAGTCCAGTTCACAAACCTGCAAATGATGATGCAAGCAATACTGAATTAGAAAGATATGAGAAAATGCTATATCTTTTGAAACAGAATGGGAATACTTCCACTAGTAAATTAGATAGCAGTATTCAAAAGTTAAAGCTTTGATGAGAACTCACACTACCAAAATATCGATCAAGAATCTCCATATAATGATGAATTATTTCAAGAATTTCTAATTCGTTGCCATCTTCATCAAATATATGCAAAAATACAGACCAGAACAATAGTCTACAAAGGAGGAAGCAAGTGATTACTCTCTTTTATGTTAAAATGATAGAAAAAACAAAACAAGGAACAAAGAAAAAATCTTACCGTAGCTGAGGATATTGAGTTGAATTTAAAAACTAAAATTGATGAATCCAAACTAGTATTAACTGAATTAAATTTTTATTCTAGACAACTATAACATTCATCAAGCTCATATTAACAATGTTCAGCAATACAAATTAACAATCTAAACATTTCTCAGCTATTCAGAATCAAAACCTAATCTAATCCTATTTTAACAACCTAAAAATCTACTAATCAGAAAATAAATATAACTAAACTAGTTACTAAAATCAAAGTAACTAAAAAAAATTAATTAAACTCAACAGATATTAAAAGAATTTTGAAACCAAAACCTAGAATTAGAGATAATCAAAACAGGACAGAGGGAAAGAAGGATGCACAGGTCTCTACGGTTCGAACAGGGGGAAAGAGAGGTGGACCTGTGGCTGACGGTGGAACCAATTTTGGTCGCCACGGAGCTAGGGCTTGCGCGAAGGTAGCTGATGAGCGGATAATTTGTACGCTTTTTGGCATTGTTTTTAGTATGTTTTTAGTATGATCTAGTTAGTTTTTAGTATATTTTTATTAGTTTTTAGTTAAAATTCACTTTTCTGGACTTTACTATGAGTTTGTGTATTTTTCTGTGATTTCAGGTATTTTCTGGCTGAAATTGAGGGACCTGAGCAAAAATCTGATTCAGAGACTGAAAAGGACTGCAGATGCTGTTGGATTCTGACCTCCCTGCACTCGAAGTGGATTTTCTGGAGCTACAGAAGTCCAATTGGCGCGCTCTCAACGGCGTTGGAAAGTAGACATCCTGGGCTTTCCAGCAATATATGATAGTCCATACTTTGCCCAAGATTTGATGGCCCAAACCGGCGTTCAAAGTCACCTTCAGATTTCCCAGCGTTAAACGTCGGAACTGGCACCAAAATGGGAGTTAAACGCCCAAACTGGCACAAAAGCTGGCGTTTAACTCCAAGAAGAGTCTCTACACGAAAAATGCTTCATTGCTCAGCCCAAGCACACACCAAGTGGGCCCGGAAGTGGATTTTTATGTCATTTACTCATCTTTGTAATCCTTAGGCTACTAGTTCCCTATAAGTAGGACCTTTTACTATTGTATTTGACATCTTCGGATCTTTGGACATCTAGTTCTTAGATCATTTGGGGGCTGGCCTCACGGCCATGCCTAGACCTTGTTCTTATGTATTTTCAACGGTGGAGTTTCTACACACCATAGATTAAGGTGTGGAGCTCTGCTGTACCTCGAGTATTAATGCAATTACTATTGTTCTTCTATTCAATTTCGCTTGTTCTTTGTCCAAGATATCACTTGTTCTTCAACTTAATGAATGTGATGATCCGTGACACTCATCATCATTCTCACCTATGAACGTGTGACTGACAACCACCTCCGTTCTACCTTAGATTGGGTGAATATCTCTTGGATTCCTGATACACGATGCATGGTTGATCGCCTGACAACCGAGTGCTCGCCTGACAAACGAGCCAGCCATTCCGTGAGATCAGAGTCTTCGTGGTATAGGCAAGAACTGATGGCGGCATTCAAGAGAATCCGGAAGGTCTAACCTTGTCTGTGGTATTCTGAGTAGGATTCAATGATTGAATGACTGTGACGTGCTTCAAACTCCTGAAGGCGGGGCGTTAGTGACAGACGCAAAAGAATCACTGGATTCTATTCCGGCCTGATCGAGAACCGACAGATGGATAGCCGTGCCGTGACAGGGTGCGTTGAACATTTCCACTGAGAGGATGGGAGGTAGCCACTGACAACGGTGAAACCCTTGCATAAGCTTGCCATGGAAAGGAGTAAGAAGGATTGGATGAAGACAGTAGGAAAGCAGAGAGACGGAAGGGAAAAGCATCTTCATACGCTTATCTGAAGCTCTCACCAATGATATACATAAGTATCTCTATCTTTATCTTTATGTTTTATTCATATATCATCTATACCCATTTGAGTCTGCCTGACTAAGATTTACAAGGTGACCATAGCTTGCTTCATACCAACAATCTCCGTGGGGTCGACCCTTACTCGCGTAAGGTTTATTACTTGGACGACCCAGTGCACTTGCTGGTTAGTTGTGCAAAGTTGTGTTTATGCCATGGTATTGAGCACCAAGTTTTTGGGGCCATTACTAGGGATTATTTGAGTTGTAAAAAGTAGTGATCACAATTTCGCACACCAGTAGCCACAATATTGACTGGAGGAGATGATGGCTGTGGCGCTGAAAAGATATGCTAGCCAGAACTGAGGGCGATAAAAGGAGAGAGAGAGACGTGGCAGTGGTGGAGCTTGAGCTTGCTTTGTTCTGTGAACGAGAAAGAACGAGAGAGATAGGGGGTTGAGTTCTACTGGTTCGGTGTTTAAAAAAGAGGAGAAGAAGGAGAAGGTAGCTGTGGTGGTTAGGGTGGCCGGCGGTGGCGTTGTGGGTGAGGAAAGGAGAAGAAGAAGCTCGTGCGACGGAGAGAAGAAGTAGCCCGTTAACGGAGAGGAGAATGCTAGGTTTAGCTTGTTTGATTTGTGTGCTATGAATGGAGCTCGGGCAATGCTAAGTTTAGGTCAATATTTCTTACGGAATATTTTAAATTACAGACAGATTTTCTGTCTGTAATAATTTAATAAAACACAGCATTTTTGTTCATTTAATTACAGACAGATTTTCCGTCGATAACTATTTCCCACGAAAAAATTAATTTTTCCGATAGAGTTATCGACGTATTCTCTTTTCCGTCTGTAATTTATGCTAATTCATTTTTTTGGCTTCCGACAAAGAATCCTTCACAAATTCTATCTGTATTTCTGTGGGATAAAATCTTTTGAAAATATCCGTCTGTAATAACTAGTTTTCTAGTAGTGGCTATAAATTGTTTATTTTTGGTAATTAAAATAATTAAATTTTTTATTTTAAAAAAATCCAGTTCTAGGATGATATTTAAACACAACATAAATATACACAAGTAAACAGGACAAATAAATTCTTGATAAATAGGTTTCCAATTCATTTAATATTAAAATAATATCATTTTATTTGAGAAAATAGAAATAAATAGGTCATTACCTAATTTGATAATGATATTTCGACAGTTAGTATGTTAATTTATTTTTGTAACATACTAGTTAGATCATTTTTATTACAAGTTAATGATAAAAAAGACAAAAATTATGTTGTCTCACGAAAAATAACGTCATCATCAGATACTAAAGTTTTTCTTATTTAAGATCCAATTCGGTCCATGTCCATTTTTACAAAGAACAAGGCGTCTTTTGTAAAAAAACAAAAAGAATTTGGATCTTCTAAATTTTGGATTTTCACTTTCGAAGATAAAGTGTGGTTTCTAGCTCTTAAATATTTTCTCTCTCATGTATATTTTTTATTGGTCCCACCTATGAAATAAATGGTGAGATATCACACTTTACCCTCTAAAGTAAAATTCAAAATTTAGAGGATCTAAATCCAAGAAAAAGGAACACTTCAACCCTCAACCTTTTCATTTTAGGATAATATGACCCATCTATTAAAAAAATCTGTTAAATAGTAATAAAAATTAATTTTGTGAGAATTATTTATAATTTGTGGGAGTTTAAAACTCCCACAAATTATTAATAAGTTTATTTTTGAAAAATTCCTTCACTGGTGGTGGTTAAATGGAGAAATACCATTTTTGAAAATGATGTTGTAGGAAAAACAATAATTGCAGTATGAAAACCTTTTAAAGGAAAAAAAATAGCATAGAATAAGAAAGAAAATAAGATAACATTAATGTTGATGATATTTGTATTGTTGATGATGACAATAGAGAAGATAACGATGGTGATAAAGTATGGTTACACAATAGAAATAGTTGAGGTAGAAGTGATAATTGAGGATGAAGAAGGTGGTGGTAGCAAGGTAGCAAAAATTGCATCTTTACTAGTATAAACGGACGATTTTACAGGTTTGCAGATCATCCCCGTTCCCGTTTCTACTTCCGCGACTGGTAAAGCTAGAATTCATGGAATCTCCATGAAAGATCGTGAAATCGTACAATCGTGTCGTCTCCACCGCATCAAAGAAAAGGCAATTCAGAAGAAGAAGATTTGCGGGTTTGAGATGACCCGGCTGGCCCAACTCGAATCCCACTAAAAACTCTTCAATTTCTATTGCACTTCCTAAGCGGTTATTTATCTCTGTCCCTCTTTTTGAATTCTGACTCTCTCCCACTCTTTCACTACTCTCAATCTCTCATTGACCCATTCTATTCTGCATTTGTTTAGGTTTTATTCAATGATTTTACACTTTTTCTTCTACCATTGTTAGCTTGTTATCTTCTTAGTTCTTGTCAACATAGCTTTATAAGACTGAGTCCGTGAGTGCGGTGGCCTCTGCATGATTGCATCTCTGTTCTATGCTTGTGTGCTGTGGTACCTTGTGCAATCTCTTCCAGTAAGTACATAATAAATTAATAATATATTTACCATCATTACAAATTTACAATTAAAAATATAGTTAGTTTTAGTTTCTTTACTATCATTAACAACCAATAGTGATCAACGAGGTCCATAGATAGAGTGATAAAGAAACTTATGATTCGGATTATTATTATTAAGACAGTTTAGAGAAATTTCACTTTGCATGCACCAATTTCATCTTGCTCTTTTCATTTTGTTATGCTTCTGTTTTGTGTAGCCTCCTCAATAGTAAAAAGGATTAAAGAAGCTCTATCTTGTGTTTTAGTTAATAGTTTAAGAATTAAGACATGATATTGACTAATGAATATGAATAAATAGTGCTATCTTATTTGTGCATTTCACTAAAACCTCCTTATTTTGAAACTAATAGAATCCAATTTATCATGATCTTATTGTGAATTTCACTAAAACCTTCTTATTTTGCAATTAATAGATTCCAATTCATCATGATTAAATTCTAATATAAAAACTAGGCTGCAGCTAACCCAACCAACAGCACTGACTTCATCTAGTTCTCTTGTTATTCTTAATTAATTTGATGTGATGTTTTCTTATTATATATAGTTCTACGTTCCTAGTAATCTGAGTGGAAAGTAATTAGTTGAAATTGCTTATTTTTGTTGAAAAGTGGTAGTTAGTTACTACAGTCAACTAACTATATCAGCTTATAACTTTTGAGAGCTAAAATATCTATATAAAGATATTGATGCTTTATTTGAAGATATTGATTTTTGTTTATCAATATAAGACTTGTTTGAGAAGTGCATGGAGATTGCTCAGAAGTGTCTTGATGATGTACATGATGTTGTTCTTGATAATGATTCAGATAATTGTTACTAAAAATGTTTAGGGAAATTTTCTTTTGGCATGCATCAATTTCATCTTGTTCTTTATTTTTGTTATGCCTTTGCTTTTGTTAATAATTTAAGGATCAAGAAAGACATGACAGTGATTAATGAATGTGAGTAGTGTTACATCTTACCAAAATCTCTCATTCTTATTTTTGTATCTCAACGATTCCAATATAAATAAGGATTACCAATATAATACATACATAGTACTCTGCTCAGGTATAAAAAAAGTAGAAAATGTCAACAAAACATAATTGGATTGGAATTTAAGAAATTTGTTTTTCATTTAATTTTTGATTTCTTAAAGCTTTGCTAGTTAAATTTTTTAATTGCTACCTACAACCTAAATGCTTATATAGTTAATTATATATTTGCTTATTAGTTTATTTATCTTAGTGTAGTGAATTTGATATGGACAGCACAATTTCCTTTTAAAAATAATGTGAATTTGTTGCTACTGTGTTCTCATTTTAGATTCCATAGTTTAGAAATTAAATATGTACTTCTATTTGTTTAGGTTTAATATGACTTCAAATGCGGATAATGATGGAAATAATACTAGAGTTGAAACTGATCATGGTTGTGTATCCAAGAAGATCGCTAAAAATACTACAGAAAATAGGAGTGACAAAGCTTGGAAGCATGGAATTTCGGTTGACGGAGATGCAAAAAAAATGCAAGTATTGTGATAAGGTGGTGACAAGAGGAGTGTATAGGTTGAAATATCATTTGGCAGGAACAAAAAAAGATATTGAACCTTGTATAGGTGTTTCTGATGAGGTTAAAAAGAATATGTTTGATATTGTTGTTGGTTTGCAAAAAAATTTAGTTAAGAAGACAAGAGAATTTGAGAAAAAGATACAAAGTAAAGATGAAGGAATAAAAGAAGAAAGGGATGCTTTAGTTGGTGAAAAGAAAAAGGGAAAAGAAATATAGACACCAGCAAGTCTCTTTAAAAAAAGGGGTGTGAGCACTCAAGCAACAATTAACTCAATTTTTAAGAAGGACTTAAGAGAAGAGGCATGTGATGAAATTGCTTCGTTCATCTACAATAATGCTATTCCTTTAATGTTGCAAGGTCTGAAGAATACCATATCTTGTTTATGAAGGTTACCCGCCATAGATTATGATTCAAGCCACCCTCTTATGATGAGTTAAGAGAAAAATTATTAAAGAAGAAGGTAGAGTCAACCAAACTAACATTAGAAGAACATAAAGTTGAATGGAAGAAAACTTGATGCACTATTATGACAGATTGTTGGACAGATAAAAGAAGGAGAACTATTCTCAACTTTCTTGTGAATAGTCCTAAGGAAACTATTTTCTTAAAATCCATTAATGCTTCTGATATATGCAAAACAACTGAAAAGATATTCAAGATGATTGATGAAGTTGTGGAGGAAGTGGGAGAAGAGAATGTGGTTCAAGTTGTAACTGATAATGCAGCTAACTACAAAAAGGTAAGACAAATGTTGATAGAAAAGAGAAAGAATCTTTATTGGACTCCTTATGCCGCTCATTGCATTGATTTGATGCTTGAAGATTTTGAGAAGAAGCTAGATCTTCACAAAGACACCATTGTCAAAGGAAGAAAGCTAACCACTTACATATATTCTAGGACTTCTCTAATTTTTCTTTTACAACAACAAACTAAAGGAAGAGATTTCGTGAGACCAGGTATGATGCGATTTGCTACGTCCTACCTTACTTTGGGTAGTCTTAATGAGAAGAATAATCCAATAATTAGAATGTTCATCTCGGGTAAATGGAAGAAAAGCAAGTGCTCAAAGACAATGGATGGGAAAAATATTAAAAATATTGTTTTAGATAAAACATTTTGGGAAACATTATCCATTGCTTGAGAGGTGCTTATCCTCTTCTTCATTTGCTCCGTATAGTGGATTCAGAGAAAAAGGCAACTATGGAATATATGTATTCTGAAATTGATCGTGCTAAAGAAAAGATTAAAGATGCTTTTCAAAGTGTTGAAGTAAGGTAATAAAACTAGTAATAAGTAAATATTTTTTTCTCAATCATTTAATTATTTACTAATTAGCTAATTATCTAATTTGCTATTTTTATGTTTTTTCTTTAGTTATAAATCTTTGTGGTATATTATTGATGCAAGATGGGACAAGCAATTCTTTAGGCCTTTGCATGCTGCAGGCTATTATTTGAATCTACAAATTCATTATAGTCCTAATTTTAAGGTTGAGTATGATGTTAAGAAAAGACTTTATAATTGTCTGGATATACTTGTGAGAGATCCTACACTCATTACAATTATTGATAATCAATTGAGAATTTCAAGAGTAAGGCTAAATCTTTTGATAGAGATGTAGCCAAGAATGTTTCCAAAACCAAAACACCCTCACAATGGTGAAATTCTTATGGGGATGAACATCCAGAACTTCAAAAGTATGCTATTCGTGTCTTGAGTTTGACTTGTAGTTCATCACGATGTGAGTGCAATTGGAGTGTTTTTGAGACGATAAACTTTGCATTTGATATTTGCTTAGGAATTTAGTTTCTAAATTATAGAATTAGTTAATTATTCAATTCTATTTTTTTAATTAGCATATGTTAAAATATTAAATAAATACTTGTAAATTTTGATATTATTAGGTTCACACGAAATGGATAAATTGTTTGAAGACAAGCACAATAAATGATGTTATTTTTGTGATGACCAATTCAAGATTGGCAAGGAAGAAGCCATCAAGAAATACTGCTGACTATAACTTTGAAGACTTGGATTCGGATGAAGAATGAATTGTGGAAAATGAAAATGTTATGGAAAGTTTGGAAGAATTTGACACACAAAATGATGTAAACTTAGCCCCTCAAAAAGATAGAGGTAAAGATGGGGTCCTTTGATTGATTTGGAGATTACTCTTCTTGATGATGATGCTTTGAATGAGCTTCTCAACTTTCTTCTTAATGAAAATCAAAATGTTGGAGAACATGATGATCATGATGTTAATAAATTACTTTAGTCTTTATATTTTTTAGTATGATGTTTTGTTATCTATTTTATATTTGTGATGTTACATATAGTTATTTTGAATTTCAAACTTGTGGTTAATTTATATTTTTATCTTTAAATTTTACAAATGTTATATTTGATTATTAATTTTTGCTACTTTAGCTTTACTTTATCATTATGTTATTATTTATGATACTTTTGTCAAATTTAAATTCTCATTTTTATTTAAATTACTTAATTTTATCATATTATATTACTCTTATAATTGATATTGATAAATTTATATATTTAGTATAATCTTACGTTCCATTTTATAATTTTACGCTCTACAATTTTTAATTATTTTTCTGATTCTACGTAAAATCTCAATTTTTGCTACCTTGGGTGGTAGTAATAATTATAGTTGGTTATATTGTTGAAAAGAATTTTATGGTGTTTAAAACTCTCATAACTTACAAATAAAACTCCTACAATCATTAATATTTAACAAATTTTTTAACAAAGGAGTTGTATTGTCCTAAAATAAAAAAGTTAAAAATTAAAGTGTCTCTTTTTTTAGACAAGGGTCGGATTAGGTTTTTATTATTTTTTTTAAGAGATTGTATTGTCTTTTAAGATGAATATAGAATGAGTAATCATAGTTATCAGAATCAAACCGGTAATTAACCCGGTCATACGACCGGGTCATTAGATTACTGGTTCAACCGATGGGCCACTGATTTACCCGGTTGATCCGGTCATGATTAAATAAAAATATAAAACTATAAAAATAAAATTAAAACTAAAAATTAAATACATGTTTTCAAAAAATATATTAATGACAATCAAATATCAATTCTTAGATATAATTTATGGTATAAAAACAGATAATATATTAGTCACTGGTACAAAATACTTTCTCAATTTAAATGAACGAGAGAAAACAAAAGATAACACAATCAATATCAATATATTAATATGTTTGTATATTATGTGTCGTTACTTGTTTGGTATCCATGTTAATCCATGCTTAAAAGGATAAAAAAAATAATAATTTATTCATGATTTATTATATATTTAATTTTTGTCACACATATTAATAAGAAATAAGGTTACACGGTGGCAAGGGAGAGGCACCTAATGCTAGGCATCCCATGTTTGGACTTCTCTGCCTGCATTTTTGGAATTTTTGTGGGCAGGGCTCCTGCGATGGTTCAGCAGTTTGCGGATGCATGGTAGACCCACATGAGTTTAGTGCGGTTTGAAGTGCGAACCGACCTATTTTTAAAGGATTTGACCACCATTGACCGGTTCAGTTGCACATTCGGTCCAATCTATTAACCGAACCGACTAGACCACTGGTTCTCCAATTTTTCAGTCCAACCAATCGGTCTAGTCCAGTTCTGATAATTATGCGAGTAATACTTCTCTTTTTTTTTAAGGTAGATAATTATTCATTTTCTAAATAGAAAAAAATTACATCATTATCCAAAATAATACAAAAGAAAGAAGAGGAGCGTACTATTCACATACGAGCTAAACGAAACATTAAGAAAGAAATTTTGGGACTAAAATCCCTAGAACTGAAATTGAAAAAGGAAAAATAGATGTTGTCGAACAAATTGCTTGAAAAAGGTTCCTCACTTTGCTCACTATTTCAGCTAACTCGTTGTTGGCATGCTCAAAAATGGACTCGTTGCGGTCTTTCCATATGCTCCAACAGAGAATGTCAAGCTCATTGAGGTCAGAACTTCACCAGACGAAAACTTAAGATAAGCCCTTTTCAAAATCTAGCACGGATAAAATTGGTCTTCATCTTCTCCAACATTAATTTTCTTGAACTCTATTTTCTTCCACACTTTCTTCAATTTTAGGCATTGAAAAAGGCCGTGTATGGTACTGTTACAGCTACTGTTACAAGCACGCGTATGCTCCTGATATAGTAGAAATTCTTCGATGGAGGTTAAATAGTCAATCTTTTTGGTACTGTTACAGCAGGTGTATGTTCCTGATATAGTAGAAATTCTTTGATGGAGGTTAAATAGTCAACCATACGATAGGAGGTGACGAAGGGGCATCTGCCTTACTTCTATGAGAGGACTCCGGGGCTTCCATCGTTGGAGGCGGCGTTGCCGTGGCAGTAGGCTGCTGAGCAGTAGAGGCAGTATCGTCGCTGTTGACGGAGGCACGTAATTGGGGTTAGGGACCATAATGAACGGCTGGTACGTTAAACCCGCAACCTGTGAATCCGCCGCTATTCTATGACACTAAATCCAACTGTACTCAATGATTTTCTTGTAGTGGTTGGCCATGACTGATAAGCTCTTATGGATGGCTTGCCAGAGGAAAAAGAGAATTTCGAGTGGGAGTTCAGGTTCCAAAAAATCAATCTAGATGGACTTTCAAAAGAGTAGTTCTTGATAAAATTAAATTAGATGATGTGTAAATCGGTAAGTCACCCTATATTTAGTTGAAACACTATGTTGTATCTTGTCTTCTCCTCCTCCTATTTTGATAAAATTTGTTGACTGATATAATTTGGAAAAATCATATTTATCAGCTGATGATTCTATCTTTGACTCTAATCAATCAACTCACTAATCTTTGTAATTTTATGTTCTGTATTTGCTTGAATCAACAAAACAAGTGCTCTATAGGGTTGCTGGGGTTGAACCCAGGAGTCTGAGAAGATTTGAATGTGAGTCCGAGCTTATTTGTCAGATCAGCCCATTCTCCGTGATTTTTCGACCTTCTAAAATATTGCGTCATTTCCACGAAGGTAAACTACCTACCTGTTGCCTCTGCTTTCATTATGCCGCAGTACTATTTTTCTTTGAGTATTTTGGCCAAGAACAAATTAGATTGTGTTATTAGTTTCTAGCACTGTTTATCCAAGAGGACCAAGTTTTACGCTTTTAGAAAATTAAATTAAATTAAATGTCGGTAACTGTCACGTTAATTATTGCGTGTCAAAATTTAATTACAGTTATTCTGAATTGTATGCAGGATCAATCAATATCAACATAAAATTCAATGTGCCTCATAAAAACCCGTAAGTACAATAAAAAAAATCAATAACTCATGCCATCAATTGCATTGGGCCCATTAATACATCTTGGTATCACGTTTTTCCTTGTTTTGTGAGTAGGAAATTGGGATTAAGGAACATTATTACTGGCTAGTGGGTCTGTCCTTTATAAAATACAAAAACAAAAAAATATTGGAATTCTGGGAAGTGGGAAGTGGGAACACATTTATCTTTTTCTAAAAGCGGAAATTGCACTAATACCGGGATGGTAATTAATTAAGACTCTTGTTACTTCAATTTTCCAATAAGAATATTCCAAATGATGTTCAAATATTCCGTATCTCTTTCTCATGGGTTTCTCATTGTGTTTTTAACGGCTAAAGTATATATTAACTAAACTCTTTTTTATTTATTTTATTCTAGATTTTTTTTAAGTAAACCTAAAATTTGTCTAAAATAAAAATATAACAAAGAATAAAATCATTTTTTAACATTCTAAAGTGAAAATTTTGATTCTTTTCCTTTTAAAAAATGTCAAATAAAATTATCATTTTCACACAAAAATTTCTGCAATAAAAAATATTTATCTTTTTTAATAACAAGGGACGAATTTATCCAAAATAATAAATGCATAATTTGTCTAATAAAAAACGTTTCTCATTGTAATAAATTACTTTGAACACGTAGTTTTGGTCAGGCATAATTTAAAAATTTAATTTTATTGTATTTTACAAATACATTTAAAGTTCCTCATATTTTATCTTCTTGTGACTTCTACAGTTCTACTTTACCGCTTGTTGGCTTTGAGCTTCTTTTTCTTGAAAAAACTATTATCCTCTTTTTTTTTTTTTCATATAACTGTCAATTATTCGTTTAAAAAAATTCACATTTTTCAAGGAATTTAGTTAGAAATTAGAAGTTTAGGACCAATTTATTTATATTTTGCATAAATAAAATTGAAAATAAAATACACTAAACATAAAGATATAATACGTTTTCTTAAATGAAACATGGATATAAAACATTTTCTTAACTGGAAAGGTGCTTAGCAATATTCTTTTTATTAAAATAAATAACAAAAAAGTATTAAGTCCCAGAATACATATGATCCAATGAAAGCTCAAATGTGTAAATTTTAGAAAGTATAATTTTTTGTGTGTAATAGGTGCACAAATTGCCAGGTCTTACAAAGTACAAAGCATATTCAAAATTCCACACATTTTTTTTCTCTTATTTTTTTTTTCAAAAATAAAATGAATTTAAGAAAAGAGGGAAGAGTCTACCAACCAACTTAGCAGTTAACGTTTCCAACTTTACTTGAGACAGTTGCGCAAATCTGACTTCCAGACAAGAAAAAAAAAATGTAAAAGGACCACCGTGAATCTTTCTTCTCTTTTTCTCAGTCTTAAGTCTTAATTGGTACTAATTAATTAATATGATTTCTTTTACAAATTTAGTTAACGTTACAAAAAATATAAAATTAAAATTTTAACATATTTATTACGTATTATTTAAAAAATATCTGAAATTTTACTGTAATTTTTAATATGCAATATATTAATATTCATTATGATGCAAGCATAAACACATATGATATGATACAAAATATATATACACATAAATTTTAAAATTTTATAAAATATGAGAATACATATATATAAAATATAATATATCTTTTAAATAAATTGTAATGGTATTTTAATATTTTATTAATAATAAAATATAAATTAATTTTTAATTATTTTAAATATTTTATTTTAATTATATAAAATATTTAAAATATTTTTTATTTTAATAAATAATAATATATATTATTTTTAAATGTATTATAAAAATATATGTTAAGAATAAAATTTAAATATATTGATATATACTGATATTTAAGTGTGTAAGTATATTTAAAAAAATTATTTTTTATTAAAATATGTGTCTAGAAAAGATTAATGAGTGTGATATCTAAAATATATCTGACACGCAAATACGATCACTTAAAGATTAATGGTCGGTACTTTTTAGGCACTGAGCAATCAGCATATTAGTTAACATTTATTTTTCATTTAATTAATTAATTTATATATAAGGATTTCCATTTGCACTCAAATTTGCTAAACCCCAAAGCTTTGACACCTTACCTTTTTCTTTAGGACTCTGTTTTTCTCTCTGCTTCTTCTTCTGATGGCCTTTGTAATTCAAGTGTTGGTTTTCTAGAAGCTTCAGAAAAACAAATTCTCTAGCTGGTGAGTTGATTTTCACCCTCATGCTGATCCATGCCTTGAAAATTTCACTATTTTATTCATCTTTTTGGGGTTAAATTATCTTCGTTTTGCTTTAGACGCTAGGATGATGAGGTTTATCTTAGTGAAGTTTTATTGAAGTGAGAAGAAGGAAGAAATTTAGAATGTGTGTTCCAGCTTTTCTTTTCTTTTCTTTTCCTTTTTATTCATTAATTTTGTGTTTTTTTTTAATTATTATTATTATTATTATTATTATTGAAAATTTCTTTGCTTTTACAAATTTCCTTAGTGTGTTTTGTTTGTTTTGATTTGGAGATTATAAATGTAAAGTTGTTAAATTTTTAATGAATTGAATTTCGGAAGCTTCAATTTTTTATTTTTTATGTTTTAAAAAAATGTGGTGGAAGAACTCTTAGTGATTAAGATATGAAAGAAAGGTAAAGTTGTGCGAGAAATGTTAAACTTTTCAAATCTCCATAAATTTTTCCCTTCTTGATTTGTTGGAGAAAATGGTTAGCTAGAAAAATGTCCAAGCACTAAAAAATACTGCTTCTTATCGGTTTTGGGATCCATGGAGCTCTGTGCTATAATGGTATTGAGTTTTATCAAATCTCTTTTAGGTGTGTTGTTTCACCCATTTGCTTCTCCTTCTCAAGTTGTTCTCTTAGAGCAAATTTGTTTTGAATAATCAAACTGTGCGAGTTAGTTTGTTTTCTTGAATTTGAATAAATACATAAAATATGTAACTTTTTGTGTATCTCAAGTCATGTCCATATGCCCATAACATTGTTTACTTGTATAATGATCAATTATTGTTTTGCAGCCTGCAATTATTATATTTTTTTTTATAAATTTTCACCTCCATTTTGTTAATATAAAATTTTGTTGTGTAGTTAATCAGACCATGTACCTGTCATATGGCTGACTTGTTTATTTATTATTTTATTATTTTATATTTCTGGTGTTTCAATTAGGATTTTAAAATTGCATGGTAAGATGGTTTGATGGTGTTTTTTAGAGAAGCACGAGCTCTGGTTGTGTTCTGTGCTGCTTTGCCTGCATTGCCTCCATAAATGGGCTGCTTCAACTCTAAGCCAACAAGACAGTCTCCGGGGCAGGTCGATCCAGTAGTTCTTGCATCACAGACAGCTTGTAAGTTGATTCTTGTTTCCGCAGAAATGATTTAAATCTCTAATTCTTGTGCTTTATTGTGATTGTGACTCTTTTATTCGATGAATTCTTGAGTTTGATAACCTTAGGGGTATTAAATTGATAACAAAGCCTTACTGAGAAGGGAAAGGTTCTGGGTCTGCAAGCAAGAAATGAAACAGAGTTCTGTTTTGAGTTTATTTTAGAATTTTGAAAGTAGGGTAAAGATGGATCTATGAAAATCTTCAATTCCCTGTATGCATTTTATGTCTATCTTAATGCGGGCTTATAGCATACGAACAGTAAAGGAGAGGTTGAACAAGATCTGTGGTTGAATAAGTGTAATGTAATATTACAAATTATATTGCTTCTGAAATTTGTCATATAAACCAAATCACAGATAAAATATTTTTAGCCTCTTCTACTTGCTAGGTTGAAGAGATTAAGAATAGTTGCATGTGTTTTCTATGGCATCAAGTTATTTACAATCCATCCTGTCACCACTTTAGTAGGAAAAGTGTTATTTTTCCCCTCTCCTAATTTCAATTCCAATTGGTTGTTTCATATGCTTTACCGGTCTTCTGGTCTATTAGTTATTGAAAAACAGAATCGTCTTGTATATTTGTTATGGAATTCGCTCTAATCTCTATTTCTCAAGCCCTCATGCCAGTTTATTAGTTTAAACTTACAGCAAATTTTGGTTTCGCAGTCACTGTCAGTGAGGTTGAAGCACTTTTTGAGCTATTTAAGAGCATAAGCAGTTCGGTCGTTGATGATGGACTAATAAGCAAGGTACCATATAGAAAATGCGTTTTCCTCCTAGTCTCAAACATGGTTGTATTTATAGCATCTATTTTGTGATGTTCATTTTATTATAAGATATTTGGTGTTTTTTTATTTCCTGATATGAATGATCAACAATATACTATATTGTTTTTTGTGTTTTTCATTTTCTTAAATAGAATCTGTCACACAGTATCATGATGAATTGCTTATACAATTACCATTATTTTTTTATTTCTATTTGTTCTTCACATTCATTTCATAGTCTGTTCTTTGATTACGGTATTCTTTCTTTGCAGGAAGAATTTCAATTGGCAATCTTCAAGAATAGGAAGAAGGAGAATATCTTTGCCAATCGGGTACTGTACATACACAGCATGCGTCTGGTTTATGAATAAGGCCTTCATTTTAAGGTTTCTTTCATGCATGAGTGAATGCCTATCTAGCATCACAAATGTACTTTGTTAAATCGATGATTTGCAATGCAAATAGGTTAATGAAGACATTGTTCTATTGCCGTATACTTTCGGAAGAAACTCAATTTCTTAATCCCTTTAATAACCTGAAACATAAATGCTCATGATGACACATTTAGTTAGAGGTCAAGTTTTTTTTTAGATATAAAGGCACATGCATCTCCATGTTTAAATTTTCATATAGAAATCAGTATTTTTTGAGTCTTCGCTAGTTGCTACTTAGTAATAAATTTCATTGTTTTTCATGGTATCTCCAAGCGTTAGTCATTTCAGTTAACTGGATGTCCTTTTGACATTAGAATTTTACTGCATGCAGATCTTTGATCTATTTGATGTTAAGAGGAAGGGAGTAATTGACTTTGATGACTTTGTTCGATCTCTCAATGTCTTCCACCCAAATGCACCACTGGAAGACAAGATTGATTGTAAGTTGAAGATTGAATCCTAACCCCTTTTCTGGTTAAAGTAGATTTCGATTGTGAAACTCATATT
This sequence comes from Arachis stenosperma, assembly GCF_014773155.1. Taxonomy (NCBI): domain Eukaryota; kingdom Viridiplantae; phylum Streptophyta; class Magnoliopsida; order Fabales; family Fabaceae; genus Arachis; species Arachis stenosperma. Next base: position 38,591,909 of record NC_080377.1, on the reverse strand, counting down.
TTAGGTTTTGCAATTCTCTTGCAGTTTCATTTAGGCTCTATGATTTGGACAGCACAGGCTTTATAGAACGCCAAGAGGTAGCATATAGTGCAATCCTATTATGTGTCAATTTACTTAGATTTTCACTGTTATTCATGATATCAAAAAACAACTAGCCCTACAGTACTAACAGTAGTGTGCTCTACAAACACTTAATAAGTGATATTCGCCACTAAAATATGATTTGTTGTAGTGTTCATCTACGTCTCCGCTTACATCCGATTAATTTTAGTTTTCATTATTTCTAACAGGTCAAGCAAATGTTGATTGCGCTTCTCTGTGAATCTGAAATGAAGCTAGCAGATGAGGTGATCGAAACAATTATTGACAAGGTGACTATTTTTTGTAAAATAACTATGATATAACAAATTTGATGACTACTTACAATTTCAATTTCATGGACTTAAATGTCAATGCATTGTTAATGTAAATAAATTCTACATGATCATTCAATATATTGGCAAAATATGATTGGATAGCCTTGTAAATTTTGTATATTGACAATGTATCATAATGATTTGCAGAACCTCTCTTTTATGCTGTGCTTTAACCACTATTTTTCATGTCCTTCTGATTGCCACAAATTTAAGGCTTAAGCTTCACATTTTATCTTGATCAGACATTCATGGATGCTGACCTGAACAAAGATGGGAAGATAGACATTGTTGAGTGGCAAAATTTCGTTTCTAAAAATCCATCATTGCTCAAAATCATGACGCTACCCTATCTGAGGTACGTTTGAATTGAATAGTTTTCTTGAAATTTTTCCTTTCCATTTTCGTTGTCTCTGTCAACATAGATTGAAGTAAGGATGTAACGAAAGTGACAATGATAGATAATAGCAATGGAGCATGGATTCCGACATGGGACACGACATATATATAAAATATAAAATATTTTTTAATAATATTGTAATAACATCTTGATATTTTATTAATATTAAAATATGAACTAATATTTTTAATGTTTTGTAATGTCTTTTTTAATTATATAAAGTATTTAAAATTTTAATAAATAATAATTTATACTATTTAAAGTATATAACTTAAGAATAAGGTTAAACATGCTAAAACGTGATTATATTTGAGTATGTCCAAGCACATATACGTCGGAAAAAGCAATTTTTAGTTTTTTTTAAGACACATTGGACACGATGGTCGGATGAGCAGTAAATATATCTGATAGACGGATGACACTTTTGCAAAGTATATGTGCTTTATAGGATAATAGGAATTGAAAAAGTAAGATGCTAAACTACTTCCATCCAGATTATAAGGTACTGACCATAGTATATTTCCTTAATTATTGCAGGGATATAACCACTTCTTTCCCAAGTTTTGTATTTAACTCTAACGTGGATGAAATCGCTGCTTGAGAGAGATCACACTGCTTTAGTTTTTGCAAGTTGTGACAACATTGGGTGTGTTTTTTTTTTATATATATATAAGTGCTTAGGGAGAGATGAAGTAATGGGATGGCCAGTATAGTTAGGCATTGTCACTAATTGTAAATCACGTTCTAATTGAAATATTTCAGTCGGCTTTCGCGTTAAAAGCTTTGATTTTGATTTATTCTCCCCTAGTAATGATTCCCTTTATTCTATGAAATGTGGCTCATCAGTTATTTTTGGGTTGATGTTGCATATAAGGAAAGAAAATAATTCTAATATATGGCAGCGAAAATTACATTGTTATGGTCTTGAAATATAAGTCAAAATATACTATCTAAATTTTGCTATTGCAGAAATTAGCATCTAAATTTTAGAGAGTTGCCATGTTTATGATAACAAGAAGGAAATAGGTTACCTGTCAATTTCGTATTCGAATTCGAAAGATTCAGTCGCACAAAAAGTTTTCAAAAGATATTATTAACAAAAAAGTTTTTAAATAATTTGAAAATATGATAAAAGAATTTAATAAATATTATAGCTTTTATAAGTGAATTTTTTTTTGTATTTAGCATTTGATTTTTTGTGACAATAATTAAATAAATATTTAAAAAATCCACAAAAAATTCAGAGTAAAATTTTATTTTTATATTTTTTTATTTTTTAAAAAAATATAGTCATTCACACTAAAAATTTTTAAAAAAATTCATTTGGCATAAAATTATTAAATTTTAAGAGTAAAAAGGATTTTATTTTTCTAATAATAATTATAAAATTTTACAACAAAATCTAATATTTAAATTCTATTTTAGAACACATGTTTAATATTTTTTATCACTTTTTTTATTTTTTGGGTACTTATTTGTTGTTAATATCTGTTGAGGTTCTTTTATTAAGCGAGGTAAACTTTCAAATGCTATTTTAATAGTTTTCTCAAATGAAATAAATTAAACATATTAGATGTGAAAGTCCCTTTGGAATCCAACTTATTGGATGTAAAAGTTCCCTCTAGAATCAAATTCGAGCCTTACTTGAAGCTATAATATAGATCAAGTTTGGAACTATTACATCTACAAAATGTTTTTTTCGGAATATAGGAAAATTATGTTAGCATTTCTTGAATTATGTGGGCCAACATTTGGCTGCCAATGGTGGTGGATATATGTGATAATCTTGTATAATAGTTGTACAAGATTTTGCTGGTATGGGGTGTAAGATGGATCAGGAATTTGTCGGCCAAGGTGGTGACAGGACTGGATCTTTGGAGTAGCCGGAAGTACTTGCAAAGACACTCCGACACTCAAGTCAGAATGGATCTAAGAGGTATAGGTGAGTGTTAGGAGTGTCTGATGTACCTGAGAGAGTCCCTGGCTCCCTTTATATAGTTTGTGTTGCTATCTTATCTTATCTTATCTTATCTTGTCAGCTAAGATAAAGGAGATGTTTGAGTTTGAATTTAGTTAGAGATATCTAGGGTCTTTTGGCCAGGTTGGAGCGTGGTGATGGTCTGGACCCGGGAAATCGGGTCTTAACTTGGCCGTTTGAGGGACTCGGGGATCGGATCCAGAACAGATGCCCCTGCATCGGGAGGATATGCGTGCTTAATCTCGTTACTGCGTGGTTTAGAGGTTTCGTGTGGGAAGGTGTGGCGCAACCCTTTGCATTCGGGAGAGATCAGGAGTCTGTGATGTTTAATATGTTTTCTCGTCCCATCTCCTGCATGTTGTTCTTCCCTTTGATGAGATTTGTCCGTTACATTTTTCAAGGTGTCATAATGACACTAAATGGGAGGAGATAGATTCATATTTTCCTTTTTTTTACCCTTCGTCTCTCCACATCACAATTTGAAACGTTTGGGGCTTTTGTTATTCTTTTTCCTTGCTTTTCTACTGTAACTGCCCATTTTCTCTCCTTCTCCATTTTCTTTGCATGTACTGCCTTCTTTCTTCTTGCTATTGGTGCTGTCGTTTGGTCTGTCTGTTTCTTTGGCCGCTGCATTTGCTGTTGCTCTTCCTTATATTTCTAGAGCATGTTAGCGGGTCTCTTCTTATGCTTTTCCTTTTGCATTTTTATTCTATGTTTTGCCTTGCCCTTTTTTCTGAATTTGCTTTTTGCTTGGTGGTGGAGAATGTAGGAGAACGTCATTGTGTTGGTTGGTAGTTGTTTGATTGTAGTTCTGGTATAGTTACAAATCTTCATTTTGTGTTTCTGGGTAGTGAGTTGACAGTGATTTTTCCTTTAGATATAGGTATGGTGCAATGGAGGGGAATGTTCCCATTTCAACTCTCGGAAGGTGGTGTCCCGGATCGTTACTAGTGGGCAACGTTCGATGTGTCGGGTACACCCTCCCGTTTAGATGAGGGGGACCTTTAGTGGCTCCGGGATGAGGGTGCCATGTTGGAAGGAGGTGAGGCAAAGTGGCAGTATGAGCTCGTGCTTGCAGATGAGAATGAGAGGGTGTGTTATTTGAACCTGGACTCTCCCCGGGTTCCTGACTGGATATGGGTGCATGAGCCCTTTGACCAAGTTAGAGATTTGGCTGCCTTTCTCCGAGTTTGTGATGGTCCTTCCTAATCGTGTGTCCGCAGTGCCTCTCAAATACACCTGAATAGTTGGGTGGCTATCCGAACTTTAAAGTTGGTATGCAAATTTTTAGAGATTCTGGCTCATGTTGAGGTTTTTCTCTTCTTCTTCTTGTGCACCATCCCTCATAAGGAGGGAAAGCATCGTAAGGGATATATTTTGCTCCGAGCTCAGCCAAATCTTTGACCTGCTCGAGGATTCATTTCATGGTTTTAAGGTAGAGTACTTCAAGGTTCGTCCGGTTTAGGGTCATCACCCTTTTTGGTTGTCCCTAGAGGGGGAACGCCGAATTTGTCCATATTGGAATTTTGGGGTCGTGGCCTCCTACCTTACGAGGGTAACTTATGAGGGTCTGTCACCCAAGAATAAAAATATTGCCGATGTGTTGTTGGCGATATTTGGGACTCGTGATGTCTTGGAAGGTCTTGAGGTAGTGGTGGACGAAATTGTGATCAATGTTCTAACTATTTTGTATGAAATCATTATTATGGCACCAGTTGAATTCACAACTCCGTTCAACTAACCAGCAAGTGTACTGGGTCGTCCAAGTAATACCTTACGTGAGTAAGGGTCGATCCCACAGAGATTGTTGGTATGAAGCAAGCTATGGTTACCTTGTAAATCTCAGTTAGGCAGATTAAATATTGTTTATGGGTTCGAAAATTAATAAAGAAGAAAATAGATAAAATAATAAAAGGGATAGAACACTTATGCAGATTCATTGGTGGGAATTTCAGATAAGCATATGGAGGTACTGTAAGGCTCAAGGACGCCTGCTCTCCTACTGCTTCAACTCAATCCTTCTTACTCCTTTCCATGGCAAGCTGTATGTAGGGCATCACCGTTGTCAGTGGCTACATCCCATCCTCTCAGTGAAAATGGTCCTCTGCGGCTGTCACTCGCATGGCTAATCATCTGTCGGTTCTCAATCAGGTTGGAATAGAATCCATTGATTCTTTTGCGCTTGTCATCACGCCCAGCCTTCAGGAGTTTGAAGCTCGTCACAGTCATTCAATCCTAGAATCCTACTCGGAATACCATAGACAAGGTTTAGACTTTCTGGATCCTCATGAATGCCGCCATCTATCTAACTTATACCACGAAGATTCTGTTGGGGAATCTAAGAGATACATATTCAAGCTCTGTTGCATGTAGAACGGAAGTGGTTGTCAATCACATGCGTTCATAAGTGAGAATAATAATGAGGGTTATCTAATCATCACATTCATCATGTTCTTGGGTGCGAATGAATATCTTGGAATAAGAATAAGAGAGAATTGAATAAAAGAAAATAGAATTGCATTAATACTTGAGGTACAGCAGAGCTCCACACCCTTAATCTATGGTGTGCAGAAACTCCACCGTTGAAAATACATAAGTAAAAGGTTCAGGCATGGCCGAATGGCCAGCCCCCTAAAACGTGATCAATAGCCTCTTAGGATGAAGAATAAAACAAAACTGAGACCAAAGATGAAACGTGGTCAAAAGACATCTAATACAATAGTTAAATGTTCTATTTATAATAAACTAGCTCCTAGGGTTTACATGAGTAAGTAATTGATGCATAAATCCACTTCCGGGGCCCACTTGGTGCATGCTTGGGCTGAGCTTGATCAATCCACGAGCTGAGGCTTCTCTTGGAGTTGAACTCCGAGTTATGACGTGTTTTGGGCGTTCAACTCCGGATCATGACGTTTTTCTGGCGTTTAACTCCAGACAGCAGCATGTACTTGGCGTTCAACGCCAAGTTACGTCGTCAATTTCCGAATAAAATATAGACTATTATATATTGCTGGAAAGCCCTGGATGTCTACTTTCCAACGCCGTTGAGAGCGCGCCAATTAAAGTTCTGTAGCTCCAGAAAATCCATTTCGAGTGCAGGGAGGTCAGATTCCAACAGCATCAGCAGTCCTTTTGTCAGCCTTTTTCAGAGTTTTGCTTAAATCCCTCAATTTCAGTCAGAATTTACCTGAAATCACAGAAAAACACACAAACTCATAGTAAAGTCCAGAAATGTGAATTTAACATAAAAACTAATGAAAACATCCCTAAAAGTAGCTTGAACTTACTAAAAACTACCTAAAAACAATGCCAAAAAGCGTATAAATTATCCGCTCATCACAACACCAAACTTAAATTGTTGCTTGTCCCCAAGCAACTGAAAATCAAATAGGATAAAAAGAAGAGAATATACTATAAATTCCAAAATATCAATGAATATTAATTATAATTAGATGAGCGGGACTTGTAGCTTTTTGCCTCTGAACAGTTTTGGCATCTCACTTTTTCCTTTGAAGTTTAGAATGATTGGCTTCTCTAGGAACTTAGAATTTCGGATAGTGTTATTGACTTTCCTAGTTAAACATGTTGATTCTTGAACACAGCTATTTATGAGGCTTGGCTGTGGCCCTAAGCACTTTGTTTTCCAGTATTACCACCGGATACATAAATGCCACAGACACATAACTGGGTGAACCTTTTCAGATTGTGACTCAGCTTTGCTAGAGTCCCCAGTTAGTGGTGTCCAGAGCTCTTAAGCACACTCTTTTGCTTTGGATCACGACTTTAACCACTCAGTCTCAAGCTTTTCACTTGGACCTTCATGACACAAGCACATGGCTAGGGACAGCTTTGATTTAGCCGCTTAGGCCTGGATTTAATTTCCTTGGGCCCTCCTATCCATTGATGCTCAAAGCCTTGGATCTTTTTTACCCTTGCCTTTTAGTTTTAAGGGCTATTGGCTTTTTCTACTGCTCCTTCTTTTTCTTTCTATATTATTTTTTTTTCCGCCATTTTTTTTTCACAAGCTTCTTCTTTTTCACTGCTCTTTCTTGCTTCAAGAATCAATTTCATAATTTTTCAGATCATCAATAACATTTCTCTTTGTTCATCATTCTTTCAAGAGCCAACAATTTTAACATTCATAAACAACAAGATCAAAAGACATATGCACTGTTCAAGCATTCATTCAGAAAACAAAAGTATTGTCACCACATCAATATAATTAAATTAAATTCAAGAGCTATTTTTGAAATATATGTACTTCTTGTTCTTTTGAATTAAAACATTTTTCTTTTAAGAGAAGTGAAGGATTAATGGAATTTATTCATAGCTTTAAGGCATGGTTACATACTAATGATCATGAAATAAAGACACAAAACATAGATAAACATAATACTAAAAACCGAAAACAGAAAGAAATAAAGAACAAGGAATGAATCCACCTGAGTGAGGGTGGCGCCTTCTTGAAGAACCAATGGTGCTCTTTGAGCTCCTCTATGTCTCTTCCTTGCTTCTGTTGAATGATTCCTAGTAATTTTGGTGTTCCTCCCCTTAGTTGCTTCCAATATTTGTGTGGAGGACAACTTATCCCCTGAGGTATCTCAGGGATCTCTTGATTTGCAGCCACATGTTCTACCACTGAGCTATGACGGCTTATTTTTAGTCTTTCCATCTCCCATGACTCAGAGGTGGAAGCTTTTTGTCTTCCCTTTGAGGTTTCTCTGGCTTTAGGTGCCATTAATGGTAATGGAAAAGCAAAAAAAGCTTATGCTTTTACCACACCAAACTTAAAATGTTGCTCGCCCTCGAGCAATAAAAGAAAGAAGAGAAGAAGAAGAAGACGAAAATGTGGTAGAGAGGGAGAGAGGTAGTTTCGGCTTTAGGTGAAGAAGGAGGGGTTGTGTTGTGTGAAAATGAAGTAGAATGGAAGGGTATTTATAGGGAAAGGGGGGAAGGTAGGTTCGGCCATTTGGGTGGGAATGGGAGGGAAATTGGTTTGAATTTTTGAAGGTAGGTGGGGTTTATGGGGAAGAGTGGGTGGATGTGAGTGGTGAATGGGGTAATTGGGAAGAGGAGTTGAGGTGATTGGTGAAAGGTGTTGGGAAGTGTGACATGGGGAAGAGTGATTTTAGATTAGGAGAGTGTGATTAGGATTAAAAGGTAAGGTGAGAATATGTTAGGTGGGGATCCTGTGGGGTCCACAGATCCTGAGGTGATCCTGTGGGGTCCACAGATCCTGAGGTGTCAAGGAATTCCATCCCTGCACCAAAATAGGCATGTAAAATGCCTTCGTGCAGCATTCTGGCGTTTAAACGCCCATTGGTGCACATTCTGGGCGTTCAACGCCCATGTAAAGCATGTTTCTGGCGTTGAACGCCAGTTTCATGCTTGTTACTGGCGTTCAGCGCCAGTTTTTCCTCTCTGGGCACATTCCTGGCGTTCAGCGCCAGGATGTTGCTTGTTTCTGGCGTTCAGCGCCAGAATGGTGCTCTGTTCTGGCGTTGAACGCCAGCCAGATGCATCTTACTGGCGTTGAACGCCAGTCCGTGCGTCCTCCAGGGTGAAAAAATTTTTTTCTTCTGTTTTTGACTCTGTTTTTAATTTTTTTGATTTTTTCGTGACTCCTCATGATCATGTACCTAATAAAACACAAAATAACAATAAAATAGAATAAAATAAGAATTAGATAAAATTGGGTTGCCTCCCAACAAGCGCTTCTTTAATGTCAATAGCTTGACAGTGGCTCTCATGGAGCCACAAGGTGATCAGGTCAATGTTGTATAGTTGTCCACACCAAACTTAGAGTTTGGATATGGGATCTTAACACCAAACTTAGAGTTTGGTTGTGGCCTCACAACACCAAACTTAGAGTTTGACTGTGTGGGCTCTTCTTGACTCTGAACTGAGAGAAGCTCTTCATGCTTACTCTCTTCTGTCACAGGGGGATGGCCATGTGCCTTAAACACAAGGTAGTCCCCATTCAATTGAAGGACTAGTTCTCCTCTGTTGACATCTATCACAGCTCCTGCTGTGGCTAGGAAAGGTCTTCCAAGGATGATGCAATCATCCTCTTCCTTCCTAGTGTCTAAGATTATGAAATCAGCAGGGATGTAAAGGCCTTCAACCTTTACTAGCACGTCCTCTACTATTCCATAAGCTTGTCTCAATGACTTGTCCGCCAGTTGTAATGAGAACAAGGCAGGTTGTACCTCAATGATCCCCAGCTTCTCCATTACAGAGAGTGGCATTAGATTTATCCCTGACCCCAGATCACACAGAGCTTTTTCAAAGATCATGGTGCCTATGGTACAAGGTATTAAGAATTTGCCAGGATCATGGTTCTTTTGAGGTAGAATTTTCTGAATCCAAGTATCCAGTTCATTAATGAGCAAGGGAGGTTCACTTTTCCAAGTCTCATTACCAAATAACTTGGCATTCAGCTTCATGATAGCTCCTAAATATTGAGCAACTTGCTCTCCAGTTACATCTTCATCCTCTTCAGAGGCTGAATAGTCTTCAGAGCTCATGAATGGCAGAAGGAGATTTAATGGAATCTCTATGGTCTCTATATGAGCCTCGGATTCCTCTGGATCCTTAATATGAAACTCCTTTTTGCTTGAGGGACGTCCCAGGAGGTCTTCCTCACTAGGATTTTCGTCCTCCTCCTCCCTGGTGCATTCGTCCATATTGACTATGTCAATGGCTTTGCACTCTCCTTTTGGATTCTCTTCTGTATTGCTTGGGAGAATACTGGGAGGAGTTTCAATGACTTTCTTACTCAGCTGGCCCACTTGTGCCTCCAGATTTCTGATGGAGGATCTTGTTTCACTCATGAAACTGAAAGTGGCCTTTGACAGATCAGAGACTATATTGGCTAAATTAGATGTGTTTTGTTCAGAATTCTCTGTCTGTTGCTGAGAAGATGATGGATATGGCTTACTATTGCCCAGCCTATTACGTCCACCATTGTTAAAGCCTTGTTGAGGCTTTTGTTGATCCTTCCATGAGAAATTTGGATGATTTCTCCATGATGAGTTATAGGTGTTTCCATAAGGTTCACCCATGTAATTAACTTCTGCCATGGCAGGGTTCTCAGAATCATAAGCTTCTTCAGAAGCTGCCTCTCTTGTACTGTTGGATGGATGTTGCAATCCATTCAGATTTTGAGAGATCAAGTTGACTTGTTGAGTCAACACTTTGTTCTGAGCCAATATGGCATTCAGAGTATCAATTTCAAGAACTCCTTTCTTTTGAGGTATCCCCTTGTTCACGGAATTCCTCTCAGAAGTATACATGAATTGGTTATTTGCAACCATGTCAATGAGTTCTTGAGCCTCTTCAGGCGTTTTCTTCAGGTGAATAGATCCACCTGCAGAATGGTCCAATGACATTTTCGAAAATTCAGAGAGACCATAATAGAATATATCTAATATGGTCCATTCTGAAAACATGTCAGATGGACATCTTTTGCTCAGCTGCTTGTATCTTTCCCAAGCTTCATAGAGGGATTCACCATCTTTTTGTTTGAAGGTTTGAACATCTACTCTCAGCTTGCTCAGCTTTTGAGGAGGAAAGAACTTATCCAAGAAGGCAGTGACCAGCTTATCCCATGAGTCCAGGCTATCCTTGGGTTGTGAATCCAACCATACTCTAGCTCTGTCTCTTACAGCAAAAGGGAAAAGCATGAGTCTGTAGACTTCAGGATCAACTCCATTCGTCTTTACAGTCTCACAGATCTGCAAGAACTCAGTTAAAAACTGATAAGGATCTTCGGATGGAAGTCCATAAAACTTGCAGTTTTGTTGCATTAATGCAACTAGCTGAGGTTTCAGCTCAAAGTTGTCGGCTCCAATGGCAGGAATGGAGATGCTTCTTCCATCAAATTTGGACGTTGGCTTTGTGAAGTCACCAAGCATTCTCCTTGCATTATTATTATTTTCGGCTGCCATCTCCTTCTCTTGTTCTAATGTTTCTGAAAGGTTACCTTTAGAATAATTTAATTTAGCTTCTCTTAATTTTCTCTTAAGAGTCCTTTCAGGTTCTGGATCAATTTCAACAAGAGTGCCTTTATCCTTGTTCCTGCTCATATGAAAGAGAAGAACACAAGAAAAGAAGAGGAATCCTCTATGTCACAGTATAGAGATTCCTTTATGTTAGTAGAAGAAGAAAGGGGTAGAAGAATGAAGAAGGAGATTCGGATTTTAGATGAAGAGAGGTGAAGAGAAGTGTTAGTAATTAAATAATTAAATAGAAGAAGAAAAGAGAAGAGAAATTTCGAAAATAATTTTGAAAAAGAGGTTAGTAATTTTCGAGAATTCAAAATAAAATAAGATTAAAATTAAAATTTAAAACAATTAAAAAGAATTTTTGAAAAAGGGATGAGATATTTTCGAAAATTAGAGAGGGAAAAGTAGTTAGGTGGTTTTGAAAGAGATAAGAAACAAACAAAAAGTTAGTTAGTTGATTGAAAAAGATTTGAAATCAAATTTGAAAAAGATAAAAAGATAAAAAGTTAGATAAGATTTTTTTGAAATCAAATTTTGAAAAAGATAAAATTTTTGAAAAAGATCAAAATAAAAGATAAAAAGATTTAATTCAAAAATTTTGAAATTATTTACTTCACTAACAAGAAACTACAAGATAAGATTCTAGAACTTAAAGATTGAACCTTTCTTAACAAGAAAGTAACAAACTTCAAATTTTTGAACCATCACATTAATTATTAGTGAATTTTCGAAAATATGATGTAAAGATAAGGAAAAGATTTTGAAAATAATTTGAAAAATGTTTTTGAAATTTTCGAAAAATAGAAAAAATGAAAAAGACATGATTTTTGAAAAAGATTTTAAAAAGATAAGATTTTTAAAATTGAAATTTTGACTTGACTTGTAAGAAACAACTAATTTTTTTTTAAAAAAATTTTTGACCAAGTCAACCCAAAATTTCAAAAATTTGGAGGGAAATAAGGAAAAGATATTTTTTTTATTTTTGAATTTTTAAATATGAGAGAGAAAAACAACAAATTTACTCAATGCATGAAATTTTTAGATCAAAACAATGAATGCATGCAAGAATGCTATGAATGTCAAGATGAACACCAAGAACACTTTGAAGATCATGATGAACATCAAGAACATAATTTTGAAAAATTTTTGATGCAAAGAAAATATGCAAGACACCAAACTTAGAAATCTTTAATGTATGGAAAATATGAATGCCAAGATGCACATGAAAAACAACAAACAATACAAAACAAGAAATCATCAAGATCAAACAAGAAGACTTGTCAAGAACAACTTGAAGATCATGAAGAACACTATGAATGCATGAATTTTCGAAAAATGCAAGAAAAAAATTTTTTAAAACATGCAATTGACACCAAACTTAAAAATTGACTCAAGACTCAAACAAATAACACAAAATAATTTTTTTTTTGATTTTATGAATTTTTTGAATTTTTATTAATTTTTTTCGAAAATAAAGTTTAGAAAAACGAAAAATAAAAGAAAAATTTTGAAAAAGATTTTTGAAAAGAAAATTACCTAATCTGAGCAACAAGATGAACCGCCAGTTGTCTATACTCGAACAATCCCCGGCAACGGCGCCAAAAACTTGGTGGACGAAATTGTGATCAATGTTCTAACTATTTTGTATGAAATCATTATTATGGCACCAGTTGAATTCACAACTCCGTTCAACTAACCAGCAAGTGTACTGGGTCGTCCAAGTAATACCTTACGTGAGTAAGGGTCGATCCCACAGAGATTGTTGGTATGAAGCAAGCTATGGTTACCTTGTAAATCTCAGTTAGGCAGATTAAATATTGTTTATGGGTTCGAAAATTAATAAAGAAGAAAATAGATAAAATAATAAAAGGGATAGAACACTTATGCAGATTCATTGGTGGGAATTTCAGATAAGCATATGGAGGTACTGTAAGGCTCAAGGACGCCTGCTCTCCTACTGCTTCAACTCAATCCTTCTTACTCCTTTCCATGGCAAGCTGTATGTAGGGCATCACCGTTGTCAGTGGCTACATCCCATCCTCTCAGTGAAAATGGTCCTCTGCGGCTATCACTCGCATGGCTAATCATCTGTCGGTTCTCAATCAGGTTGGAATAGAATCCATTGATTCTTTTGCGCTTGTCATCACGCCCAGCCTTCAGGAGTTTGAAGCTCGTCACAGTCATTCAATCCTAGAATCCTACTCGGAATACCATAGACAAGGTTTAGACTTTCCGGATCCTCATGAATGCCGCCATCTATCTAACTTATACCACGAAGATTCTGTTGGGGAATCTAAGAGATACACATTCAAGCTCTGTTGCATGTAGAAAGGAAGTGGTTGTCAATCACGTGCGTTCATAAGTGAGAATAATAATGAGGGTTATCTAATCATCACATTCATCATGTTCTTGGGTGCGAATGAATATCTTAGAATAAGAATAAGAGAGAATTGAATAAAAGAAAATAGAATTGCATTAATACTTGAGGTACAGCAGAGCTCCACACCCTTAATCTATGGTGTGCAGAAACTCCACCGTTGAAAATACATAAGTAAAAGGTTCAGGCATGGCCGAATGGCCAGCCCCCTAAAACGTGATCAATAGCCTCTTAGGATGAAGAATAAAACAAAACTGAGACCAAAGATGAAACGTGGTCAAAAGACATCTAATACAATAGTTAAATGTTCTATTTATAATAAACTAGCTCCTAGGGTTTACATGAGTAAGTAATTGATGCATAAATCCACTTCCGGGGCCCACTTGGTGTATGCTTGGGCTGAGCTTGATCAATCCATGAGCTGAGGCTTCTCTTGGAGTTGAACTCCGAGTTATGACGTGTTTTGGGCGTTCAACTCCGGATCATGACGTTATTCTGGCGTTTAACTCCAGACAGCAGCATGTACTTGGCGTTCAACGCCAAGTTACGTTGTCAATTTCCGAATAAAGTATGAACTATTATATATTGCTGGAAAGCCCTGGATGTCTACCTTCCAACGCCGTTGAGAGCGCGCCAATTGGAGTTCTGTAGCTCCAGAAAATCCATTTCGAGTGCAGGGAGGTCAGATTCCAACAGCATCAGCAGTCCTTTTGTCAGCCTTTTTCAGAGTTTTGCTCAAATCCCTCAATTTCAGTCAGAATTTACCTGAAATCACAGAAAAACACACAAACTCATAGTAAAGTCCAGAAATGTGAATTTAACATAAAAACTAATGAAAACATCCCTAAAAGTAGCTTGAACTTACTAAAAACTACCTAAAAACAATGCCAAAAAGCGTATAAATTATCCGCTCATCAGGTAGGTAGGTCGTATGTTGGTATGTTCTTGTTTAACTTCTACATGTTATCTAGCTCCTTCTGATCTTGTAATTTAACCCGGCCAGTATGACTTTATTGGCGGCTTCCGTCTGTCCATTAGCTTGTGGGTGCTTGACAGAGGTGAACTGGTGCTTGATTTTTAAATCGGCTACCAGGTTTCTAAAGTCCGTGTCAGTGAACTGAGTGCCGTTGTCTGTGGTCATGGAGCATGGGACCCCAAATCTTGTGACAATATTTCTGTATAAGAACTTTCGACTTCTTTGGGTAGGGGCAGTGGCTAAAGGTTCAGTCTCGATCCATTTTGTGAAATAGTCTATTACTACGATGAGGAACTTGACTTGCCCCGATCCCTGAGGGAATGGTCCGAGGAGATCGAGCCCCCACTTTGCAAATGGCCAGGGTGAAGTGACACAAATGAGTTCTTCGGGTGGTGCGATGTGAAAGTTGGGGTGCTTCTGACATGGAGGGCATGTTTTGACAAACTTTGTTGCTTTCTTTTGCAAGGTCGGCCAGTAAAAACCGGCTCGGAGTACCTTTTTGGAAAGAGCTCGCACCTCGAGGTGGTTGCCGCACATGCCACTGTGGACTTCTTCTAAGACTTCCCTCGTAGCGGAGGTCGGGACGCATTTTAGGAGGGCTGTAGAGATTCCTCTCCTATATAGGACGTCGTGCAATATGGTGTAGTACTATGCTTCTCGTACTAGCCTTTTTTCCTCCTTTCTATCTGCGGGGAGTGTTTTAGACTTGAGGTAACTGATTATGGAAGTCATCCACCCTTGGTCCTGGTCTGATATGCTTAAGACCTTCTTTTCTTCCGAGGTTGACAGACTTTGTAGTGTTTTTTGGATGAGGCTTCTACTGTTGCTTCCTGCTTTGGTGCTGGCTAGTTTCAAAAGTGCATCAGCTCGGGCATTTTGTTTTGAGGTATATGTCGGATCTCATATCCCGTGAATTGTCCGAGCTATTCCCTAGTCTTGTCTAGGTACTTTTTCATGATGGGATCCTGATAAACCACTATTTTATGGTTTACAATGTGTTTAATTGTGTGGTTTTATCATGGTCTTTACCCACTTATTTATATAATTAGCATGCATTTATATTTCCTTCCTAAAATTATTACATGATTGAAAACATGCTTCTTTGGTATTAATTTAGCTAATCTTAATCCTCTCTTATTACCATTCGATGCCTTGATCTGTGTGTTAAGTATTTCAGGCTTTATAGGGCA
Source organism: Arachis stenosperma (assembly GCF_014773155.1). Classification (NCBI taxonomy): domain Eukaryota; kingdom Viridiplantae; phylum Streptophyta; class Magnoliopsida; order Fabales; family Fabaceae; genus Arachis; species Arachis stenosperma. Next base: position 38,576,569 of record NC_080377.1, on the reverse strand, counting down.
TGAATGAGTGAGAGATTGGGAAGGAAGCTTGCAAAAATGGAAGGACACACAAGAAGTTGAGGAGATGACCAGCGAGAAGTGACGCGTACGCGTCAGCGACGCGACTGCGCGGAAGAAAGGAATCCGCAGTGACGCGGCTGCATGGCTCACGCGACCGCGCAGATTGGAAAAGCACAATGACGCGGAAGCGTGGATGACGCGAACGTGTGGCAGGGAAAAACGCGAATGACGCATCCGCATGGATGATGCGATCGCGTGACGTGCGCGATCTGCAGAATTACAAAAGTCGCTGGTAGAGATTCTGGGCCGCATTTCAACCCAATTTTCGGCCCAGAAACACAGATTAATGTCAGGGAACTTGCAGAGACTCATCAGGATCTCATAATCCATAATTTTAGTTTCAGATGTAGTTTTTAGAGAGAGAGGTTCTCTCCTCTTTCTTAGGATTAGGATTTCAACATCATCACAGGTTCAATATTCCTTTTACTATTTATTTTCTCTTCTATTTTTGTTTACTTTGAAGCTTTTATTTGTGTTTGGTTTATGTTGCCCAATTGGCTTATGGATATTGTCCGTGTTAGAATTGACATTTTCATTCAATATAATTTGAGGGATTCCAGATATTTATGATTTCAGTTTAGCTTTCTATATTCTTGGCTTTGGTTGATTAATTGGTAACTCTTGAGTTGTCAAACTCATTGTTGATTGAAAATTGGAATTCTTCAAGAATTAATTTGAGATCCAATAACTCTAACTTTTCCCAAGGAAAGACTGGGACTTGAGGATTCGAATTAATTCATTCACTTGACTTACCTTCATAGTTAGAGGTTAACAAAGTGGGAGAAAAATCCAATTCTCATCACAATTGATAAGGATAACTAGGATAGGACTTCCAGTTCTCATACCTTGCCAAGAGTTTATTTTACTGTCATTTATTTATTTTACTTGTCATTCATCATAATTGTTCCTCATTCTTAAAACCCCCAATTTTACCTTTTTCATAGCCAATAATAAGAACATATCTCCCTGCAATTCCTTGAGAAGACGACCCGAGGTTTAAATACTCGGTTATCAATTTTACGGGGTTTGTTACTTGTGACAACCAAAACGTTTGCACGAAGGGATTTCTGTTGGTTTAGAATCTATATCTACAACGCGACTATTTTTATAAAATTCTTTACTAGCAAAAATCCTAACGTCAAAATGGCGCCGTTGCCGGGGAATTGCAAACGTGTGCCTTATTATTGGTTATTGTAAATATTTTTCAAAAAAAAATATTTTTCTTTTACTTGTTTATTTGTTTCTCCTTTTTCCCCCTTATTTTTGATAACTACTATGAATTCTCACCCCTCTCGCTTTGAGTTTGGTTATAACTTTGTTGAAGGAAATAGAAACCACAGCAGGAATATGCATTAAGGTCAGACCAATCAAGGATGGATGGAGCCAAGAGGATCTAATCAACCTTTTAGGCAACAACACCCTCCAAGATATCATGGACAACGACCATTCTACAATGCATACCCAGCTGAAAGATATGGTGGACAACCTTGTAACTACCAACAAGCCCCACCCCGTGCCTATAGACCATCCTCTCAACATAACCTCGAACCACCACACTCACAAGCTTCTTTTCACCATTCACTACCACATGATCCTTACCCACCCCAACGCCAATCCAATTACTCCCAAGAACCACCACTCCCCTATACACCATGTCCATATCCATCAAGCCCAGAATCACAGGTTCGCCTCGAAGAATCAGTAAATCAATTTAATACAACTCTTCATCAACTGGAGAAAGCAACAAATCAACTATCTTCCAGACGTTCAGCCCCTCAACAGACTCCCATGGCTTTATGTGGAGAATCCAATGAAGAACGCAGCACGAAGAAGACACAAGAAACTCCATTGGACAGCATAGAGTATAACTTCGTACTGGAACAAATAGAGGAAGCTGTCATTGTAGAAGAAGAAGAGTTGGTTGAAGATTTAGGAGATGTCGAACCGCCACCTGAATCCAGAATTGTGGAGAATTCCGTCAAAGATGTTATAATTGATACTAAGGAGGATTTTGCACCGCCTCCAATACAAATATCTTATGAAGAACTGAACGAAATAACCCAAGACGCAGGTTTTCTTGATGATGTTGATCACGAGTCCTGTTCTCTTAGTGACGAACTTGCATCCGCAAGTGAATTCTTTGAGACAGAAGAATCTTCCCCGAGTGAATATGAAGATGATGTTGAGGTAGATCTTTCTCAACCTCCAATATATGACTTGAGCGATGATGAGGGAGAAATTGAAGACTCTGATCAAGTTATGGTTAAAGTGGAAGAAATTTGCAATGAAGTGAAGAAATTCACAGAAGAGCACAAGGGAGTAAAACTTACAGAATCACTGGAACCACCTATCCCGAGGCAACTACCACCAAATACAAGCTTCAAGTGGGTACAATCCTTAACCCTTAGCTTTATTTTTCCACTTGAATATGGTTTGCTCGAAACAGATGGCCAGCTTAGAGCTCTCTGCGGCTTTAAGAGTAAGAGGGAAATGACTCTCACTCAGAGCTGGTGTACAAGGTTCAATAAGGTCCCATGCTTCAACTCGAAGTGCAATGATTGGTATCATGCTCAATTGAATGGATCACGGAGAATGTTTGGTCACCGTGGTGAGAATCTACTTTTTAAACCGCCCAGATAGAAACATGTAGATCAAGACGGAGGCGGATTTAAAAGTAAAGCTTGGGATCATGGATTCTATGTTGACATTCATCACCCCGGGAGCCTGAGAATCTGTTTGAAGCTGCTCAGAAGCTTTACATGCCTAGTTTGGGACCCCGGAGGCTATTGGCATTCCAAGCATTGGTGGAGATTTTTGGATGAATTTAAACATAAGCCGCGATAACAGGAAGCTCATCCAATGTCCAACTTAAGGACTTTAACTAAAAGTGTTAGGTGGGAGACAACCCACCATAGTATGATCGTTCTTTTTCAATTTTATTTCGTGTTGTTTATTTTTTTATTTTATTTTATTTTCATTGAACTTTTCATAGCATCGACATTAACACTGCATATTGCATACTGCATAATTGCATAATAAAAAAAAAGAAAAAAAAGAAAGGGAAAACACGCACGCGACGCGACAGTGTCGCTGATGCGTCCGCGTCACTAGTGCGTTGGGAAGAAAAGAATTGAACAGAAAGTCACGCGAGAGCGTGACTGGAGGCACGCCTTTAGCATAATTTGACCCCACGCGACCGCGTCGCTCACGCGACTGCGTCATGTGGAACTTTGGCCTCCCACGTGACCGCATCACTCATGCGGCCGCGTGCCATGAAATCGACGTCAAAAAGGTGCATGGCCGAAAGTTGTGTTGGAATTGGACTGGCCTCGTGCTAGAAGCCCAAGCCCTCCCACGCGAACGCGTGCCCCACGCGGCCGTGTCGTCTTTCAAAAATGGCCATCCACGCGATCGCGCCACCCACGCGATCGCATCACCCAGAGTTTTGGCAAAATGCAATTCAAAAAGAGAGTTGTGCAAATGCGAGGCTGCACTCGCGCCACCAGCACAAATCAAGTGACGCGATCGCGTGACCCACGCGTCCGCGTTGCCTGACCTTATTGCGCACCACACGGCCGTGTCACCCACGCGACCGCGTCGCCAGCATCGCACACCTTAACCTAATATGCCAGAATATTTTATCTTTTCTTCCCCAATCCTAATTTTTCCCCTCCTTTCTTACTTACTTCTTCTTCCCTTCTTTCCCTTCTCATTCTTCTTATCTTTCATTTTCTTTTACTTAATTGCATACTTTCATTCATTGCATTATTTTCATTGGTGTTGGAATTTTATTTGGGTCATTGTTTTTCTATATTTTTGTGGATTATTTGACAATTATATATTACTTTTTAAAGGGTTGCTTGCATGTTCTAATTAATATTTTCAATAACATTTTCACCATGCATGCTAAGTGTTTGTGAAAAAACTCGTATGGCATTGTGCATTGTTTTAAATTATTCTCTTCTACTATTCAATGCTTGCTTTTCACAAATTTCCTTTACTATTTTATTAATTAAATATAATTGTCAATACAAACGTTATTGTTAGTTTCTCACGACTAACAATACATTAAAGCTTTTGATGCTTGATCTATGCTACTCATTCACTATTTTTTACTTGGCATGATTATTATTAAAGGATTTCAACTTCTTCATCACATGTTCAATATTCCTTTTACTATTTATTTTCTCTTCTATTTTTGTTTACTTTGAAGCTTTTATTTGTGTTTGGTTTATGTTGCCCAATTGGCTTATGGATATTGTCCGTGTTAGAATTGACATTTTCATTCAATATAATTTGAGGTATTCCAGATATTTATGATTTCAGTTTAGCTTTCTATATTCTTGGCTTTGGTTGATTAATTGGTAACTCTTGAGTTGTTAAACTCATTGTTGACTGAAAATTGGAATTCTTCAAGAATTAATTCGAGATCCAATAACTCTAACTTTTCCCAAGGAAAGACTAGGACTTGAGGATTCGAATTAATTCATTCACTTGACTTACCTTCATAGTTAGAGGTTAACAAAATAGGAGAAAAATCCAATTCTCATCACAATTGATAAGGATAACTAGGATAGGACTTCCAGTTCTCATACCTTGCCAATAGTTTATTTTACTGTCATTTATTTATTTTACTTGTCATTCATCATAATTGTTCCTTATTCTTAAAACCCCCAATTTTACCTTTTTCATAGCCAATAATAAGAACATACCTCCCTGCAATTCCTTGAGAAGACGACCCAAGGTTTAAATACTCGGTTATCAATTTTAAGGGGTTTCTTACTCGTGACAACCAAAACGTTTGCACGAAGGGATTTCTGTTGGTTTAGAATCTATATCTACAACGCGACTATTTTTATAAAATTCTTTACTAGCAAAAATCCTAACGTCAGATCCTTAGCCTGATAGGTCCCTTCTATTTGCGAGGTGACTACATGTGAATCGCTGAATATGGTAAGCTTCTGTGCTCCTATCTCCCTAGCCAGCTTTAAACCAGCCAGCAGGGCCTCGTATTTAGCTTGGTTATTTGAGGCAGGGAACTTGAACTTTAATGAGAGTTCGATTTGGGTTCCCTGATCGCTCTCTAGGATTACGCCCGCGCCACTCCCGGTTTTGTTCGAGGAGCCATCCACGTAAAGGTTCCACTCTACGGGGGTGGCCGGGGTGTCAGTGTACTCTGCGATGAAGTCGGCCAGATACTGTGACTTAATGACTGTCCGAGCTTCCTATTTGAGGTCAAATTCGGATAACTCGACTGTCCACTGTAAGATTCTTCCCGCTAGATCTGTCTTCTATAGGATACCCTTTATGGGATGGTTGGTCCTTACTCTGATAGTGTGAGCTTGAGAATATGAGCGGAGTCGTTGAGAAGTGAGTATAAGGGCGTAGGTGAACTTTTCTATCTTTTGTAGTTTAGTTCAGCCCCTTGTAGAACTTTACTGATAAAGTAAATGGGTTGTTGTCCACTTTCGTCTTCTCTGACAAGTGCTGACGCTATTGCCCGACTTCCTACGGCGAGATATAGTATGAGTTCTTCGCCTTCCTGTGATCGGGTAAGGATGGGTGGTTGCCCCCAAAATTTCTTGAAATCCTGGAAAGCTTGTTCGCATTCTGGGGTCCATTCAAACTTCTTTCCCGTCGTTAATGTTGCATAGAAGGGAAGAGATCTTAGGGCTGATCCAGCTAAGAATCTGGATAGGGCTGCCAGTCTTTCGTTGAGCTGTTGTACCTCCTTGACGCAGGTCAGACTTTTCATATTGAGTATAGCCTGGCATTTATTTAGGTTTGCCTCAATTCATCTCTGGGTGAGCATGAAACCCAAGAATTTGCCAGCTTTTACCGCGAAGGTGCACTTTGCTAGGTTGAGTTGCATCCCATGCTTTCTTATGGTGTCGAACACTTTGGTGAGGTCGGATAACAGCAATTCCTCACTTTGTGTTTTTATGAGCATGTCATCTACATAAACCTCTATTAGCTTTCCGATGTGATCGGTGAAGACATTGTTCATCAATCTTTGGTATGTAGCCCCTGCGTTTTTGAGTCCGAAAGGCATGACTATATAGCAGTAGTTTGCTCTTGCGGTTAGGAACAAGGTCTTTTCCTGGTTGGGCGGATACATTGGGATTTGGTTGTATCCTGAATAAGTGTCCATGAAGGAAAGGTACTTGTATCCGGAGGAGGCGTCCACTAGGGTGTCTATGTTTGGGAGCGGGTATGGATCTTTTGGACAGGCTTTATTGAGGTCGGTGTAATCAGTACACATCCGCCACTTTCCATTTGACTTCTTTACCAAGACGACGTTGGCTAGCTGACGTTAGGATTTTTGCTAGTAAAGAATTATTAAAAATATTCGCGTTGTAGATATAGCTTCCAAACTAACAGAAATCCCTTCGTGCAAACGTTTTGGTTGTCACAAGTAACAAATCCCTAAATAAATTGATACTGAAGTATTTAAACCTCGGGTCGTCTTCTCAAGGAATTGCAGGGAGGTATGTTCTTATTATTGGCTATGAAAAAGGTAAAATTGGGATTTTGGAAGTAAGGGGGCAGTATGTTGCACAAAAAATAATAAGAAAAATAAATAAATAACTATAAAATAAACTCTTGGCAAGGTATGGGAACTAGAAGTCCTATCATGGTTATCCTTATCAATTGTAATGAGAATTGGATTTTTCTCCCACTTTGTTAACCTCCAACTATGAAGGTAAGTTAAGTGGATGAATTAATTCTGATTCCTCAAGTCCTAGTCCTTCCTTGGGAAAGGCTAGAGTTATTGGAATATGAATTAATGAAATGAAGAAATCCAATTTTCAATCAACAATGAGTTTGATAACTCTAAATTCACCAATTAATTGACCACAGCCAAGAATGTAAAAAGCTAAATCAAAATCTATCTTATCCGAAATACCTTCAATTCATTCAAAGCAGTAAAATCTAACATGAAAAATATTCATAAGCCTAATTGGGCAACAGGAAAATCCAAATTATTTATATCAATAAAAGACAGCAATCATCAATCTGAAATATCTCAAATAACATTAATTAAGAAAATCAATCTGAACATGGAACATTGAAAATAAATAAATACAAAGAACCTGGGATTGAGAGTCACTCCTAAACTAAGAGAAGTCCTAAATCCTAAATCCTAAAGAGAGAGAGAGAGAGGAGAGAACCTCTCTCAAAACTCAATCTAAATCATGGAAAGTGATAGAAAATTCGGAAACTCTCTCAATGGATGTATTCCTCCACTTCATAACCTCTGGTCTATGACTTCTGGACTTGGATTTGGGCCAAAAAGGCTTCAGAATCTGCTATGAGCGTTTTCTGCAATTTTTGGTGCGTGACTTCTGTCACGCGTCCGCGTGGGTCACGCGGTCGCGTCATTCAGAGTTCTCCTTGTCGCGCGGTCGCGTCGGTCACGCGTCCGCGTCGTATGCGATTTGCTCAAGTCGCGCGGTTGCGTCAGTCATGCGACCGCGTCGTTGCCTCTTTGCTTCTGGCACGCGATCACGTCGTCCATGCGATCGCATGGATGCCAGTTCCTTCAGAAACTCCATTTTGCGCTTTCCTTCCATTTTTGTATGTTTTCTTTTCCATCCTTTAAGTCGTTCCTGCCTTAGAAGATCTGAAACTACTCAACACACTAATCACGGCATCGAATGGAATTAAAGGTGATTAAAATAATTAATTTAAAAGCATAGGAAACCTGTTTTTTCACATACATCACATTATAAGGAAGGAGAAGTAAAACCATACAATTAATATGAATAAGTGGGTGAAGGATTGAATAAATCACTCAAATTAAGCATAAAATATATCATAAAATATGGGTTTATCACTAGCCATAATGGGTACTTAACCTTCCTTATGAATCCTGCCTTGAGTAAGGCTTGTACTTGTTCTTCCACAGCTTGGGACCTTTCTGGGCCATGCTTCCTACGCTTCTGTTGCACTGGCCGGGATCCAGGATATACTGCCAGTTTATGGCACATTAGCCTGGGATCTATACCAGGCATGTCTGCGACCTTCCATGCAAAGCGGTCGGAATTATCCTTTAGGAACTGTATCAGTGGCTTCTTAAGGTTTCCTTTTAAGGTTGCTTGGTGGACGAAATTGTGATCACATCAATGTAGTACTCTTTGTTATTGTATGGAATCATTATTATGGCACCTATGTGTGGACACAACTCCGTTCAACTTAACCAGCAAGTGTACTGGGTCATCCAAGTAATACCTTACGTGAGTAAGGGTCGATCCCACAGAGATTGTTGGTATGAAGCAAGCTATGGTCACCTTGTAAATCTCAGTTAGGCAGATTAAATGGTTATGGGTTTCGAAAATTAATAATAAATAGAAAATAAAAAGGGATAGAAATACTTATGTAAATCAATAGTGGGAATTTCAGATAGGCATGTGGAGATTGTAGAATCCTTTCGAATCTCTACTTTCTTATTGCTTTCATCCAATCCTTCTTACTCCTTTCCATGGCAAGCTGTATGTAGGGCATCACCATCATCAATGGCTACTTTTAATCCTCTTGGGAAAATGGTCCTATGCGCTGTCACTGCACGGCTAATCGTCTGGAGGCATCACCCTTGTTGATAGGTACATCCCATCCTCTCAGTGAAAATGGTCCAAATGCTCTGTCACAGCACGGCTAATCATCTGTCGGTTCTCAATCAGGTTGGAGTAGAATCCCTTGATTCTTTTGCGTTTGTCATCACGCCCAGCCTTCAGGAGTTTGAAGCTCGTCACAGTCATTCAATACTGGAATCCTACTCGGAATACCACAGACAAGGTTAGACTTTCCGGATCCCCATGAATGCCACCATCTATCTAGCTTATACCACAAAGATTCTGTTGGGGAATCTAAGAGATATGCACCCGGCCTAAGGTAGAACGGAAGTGGTTGTCAGTCACGCGCGTTCATAGGTGAGAATGATGATGAGTGTCACGGATCATCACATTCATCAAAGTGTTGTGCAACGTATATCTTGGAATAAGAATAAAAGAGAATTGAATAGAAAGTAATAGTAATTGTATTGAAACTTGAGATACAGCAGAGCTCCACACCCTTAATCTATGGTGTGCAGAAACTCTACCGTTGAAAATACATAAGTGAAAGGTTCAGGCATGGCCGAATGCCCAGCCCCCTGAAACGTGATCAATAGCCTCTTAAGATGAAGAATACAACAAAACTGATACCAAAGATGAAACGTGGTCAAAAGACGTCTAATACAATAGTAAATTCTCCTATTTATACTAGACTAGCTACTAGGGTTTACATGAGTAAGTAATTGATGTATATATCCACTTCCGGGGCCCACTTGGTGTATGCTTGGGCTGAGCTTGATCTATCCACGAGCTGAGGCTTCTCTTGGAGTTGAACTCCAAGTTATAACGTGTTTTGGGCGTTCAACTCCGGATCATGACGTTTTTCTGGCGTTTAACTCCAGACAACAGCATGTACTTGGCGTTCAACGCCAAGTTACGTCGTCAATTTCCGAATAAAGTATAGACTATTATATATTTATGGAAAGCTCTAGATGTCTACTTTCCAACGCTGTTGAGAGCGCGCCATTTGGAGTTCTGTAGCTTCAGAAAATCCATTTTGAGTGCAGGGAGGTCAGATTCCAACAGCATCAGCAGTCCTTTTGTCAGCCTTTTTAAGAGTTTTGCTCAAGTCCCTCAATTTCAGCCAGAAATTACCTGAAATTACAAAAAAACATACAAACTCATAGTAAAGTCCAGAAATGTGAATTTAACATAAAAACTAATGAAAACATCCCTAAAAGTAGCTAGATCATACTAAAAACTACCTAAAAACAATGCCAAAAAGCGTATAAATTATCCGCTCATCACAACACCAAACTTAAATTATTGCTTGTCCCCAAGCAACTGAAAATCAATTAGGATAAAAAGAAGAGAATATACTATAAATTTCAAAATATCAATGAATATTAATTCTAATTAGATGAACGGGTCTTTGTAGCTTTTTGCTTCTGAACAGTTTTGGCATCTCACTTTTTCCTTTGAAGTTTAGAATGATTGGCTTCTTTAGGAACTTAGAATTTTGGATAGTGTTATTGACTTTCCTAGTTAAGCATGTTGATTCTTGAACACAGCTACTTATGAGTCTTGGCCGTGGCCCTAAGCACTTTGTTTTCCAGTATTTCCACCAGATACATAAATGCCACAGACACATAACTGGGTGAACCTTTTCAGATTGTGACTTAGCTTTGCTAAAGTCCCCAGTTAGTGGTGTCCAGAGCTCTTAAGCACACTCTTTTTGCTTTGGATCACGACTTTAACCACTCAGTCTCAAGCTTTTCACTTGGACCTTCATGACACAAGCACATGGTTAGGGACAGCTTGATTTAGCCGCTTAGGCCTGGATTTTATTTCCTTGGGCCCTCCTATCCATTGATGCTCAAAGCCTTGGATCCTTTTTACCCTTGCCTTTTGGTTTTAAGGGCTATTGGCTTTTTCTGCTTGCTTTTTCTTTTTCTTTCTATTTTTTTCGCCAGTTTTTTTCTTTTTTTTTTCGCAAGCTTTTTACTTTTCACTGCTTTTTCTTGCTTCAAGAATCAATTTCATGATTTTTCAGATCATCAATAACATTTTTCTTTGTTCATCATTCTTTCGAGAGCCAACAATTTTAACATTCATAAACAACAAGATCAAAATTATGCACTGTTCAAGCATTCATTCAGAAAACAAAAAGTATTGTCACCACATCAATATAATTAAATTAAATTCAAGGATAAATTCAAAATTCATGTGCTCCTTGTTCTTTTGAATTAAAAATATTTTTCATTTAAGAGAGGTGAAGGATTAATGGAATTTATTCATAACATTAAGACATAGTTACTAACTACTAATGATCATGAAGTAGAGACACAAAACATAAATGAACATGAAGCATAAAAATAAAAAAGAAACAGAGAAATAAGAACAAGGAATGAGTCCACCTTAGTGAGGGTGGCGCCTTCTTGAAGAACCAATGGTGCTCTTTGAGCTCCTCTATGTCTCTTCCTTGCTTCTGTTGAATGATTCCTAGTAATTTTGGTGCTCCTATCCTTAGTTGCTCCCAATAATTGTGTGGAGGACAATTTATCCCCTGGGGTATCTCAGAGATCTCTTGATTTGCAGTCAAATGTTCTACCACTGAGCTATAAACCCTTTAGATGAGTCTTTCCATCTCCCATGACTCAGAGGTGGAAGCTTTTTGTCTTCCCTTTTCTCTTCTCTTTCTCTCTTTTTTTTTTTGAGGTTTCTCTGGCCTTAGGTGCCATTAATGGTAATGGAAAAGCAAAAAAGCTATGCTTTTACCACACCAAACTTAAAATATTGCTCGCCCTCGAGCAAGAGAAGAAAGAAGAGAAGAAGAAGAAGAAGAAAATATTAAGGAGAAGGGGGAGTGTGGGTTTCGGCCATTTTAGGGTGGGTTTGGGTGGGAAAGTGTTTTTGAATTTTGAAGGTAGGTGGGGTGTATGGGGAAGAGTGGATGGATGTGAGTGGTGAATGGAAAACAGAAGGGATGACCATGAATGGAGAGAGAGAGAGGGTGAGGTAGGTGGGGATCCTGTGAGGTCCACAGATCTTGAGGTGTCAAGGATTTACATCCCTGCACCAAGTAGGCATGTAAAATGCCTTTGCATACCATTCTGGCGTTTTAACGCCGAGGTGATGCACGTTCTGGGCGTTCAACGCCCATGTGAAGCATGTTCTGGGCGTTCAACGCCCATATGTAGCATGTTTCTGGCGTTGAACGCCAGTTCCATGCTTGTTACTGGCGTTCAGCGCCAGCTTTTCTCAAGGCACATTCCTGGCGTTCAAACGCCAGAATGTTGCTTGTTTCTGGCGTTCAGCGCCAGATTCATGCTCTGTTCTGGCATTGAACGCCAGCCAGATGCTCCTTACTGGCGTTGTACGCCAATCTGTCCTTCCTCCAAGGTGTGATTTTTCTTCTGCTGTTTTTGATTCTGTTTTTAATTTTTATATTTTTTTATGACTCCACATGATCATGTACCTAATAAAACACAAAATAACAATAAAATATAATAAAATAAAAATTAGATAAATAAAATTGGGTTGCCTCCCAACAAGCGCTTCTTTAATGTCAATAGCTTGACAGTGGCTCTCATGAAGCCACAAAGGTGATCAGGTCAATGTTGTATAGTCCCAACACCAAACTTAGAGTTTGGATATGGGGTCTTAACACCAAACTTAGAGTTGGTTGTGGCCTCCCAACACCAAACTTAGAGTTTGACTGTAGGGGCTCTTCTTGACTCTGAACTAAGAGAAGCTCTTCATGCTTACTCTCTTTTGTCACAGAGGGATGGCCATGTGCCTTAAACACAAGGTAGTCCTCATTCAATTGAAGGACTAGTTCACCTCTGTTGACATCTATCACAGCTCCTGCTGTAGCTAGGAAAGGTCTTCCAAGGATGATGCATTCATCCTCTTCCTTCCTAGTGTCTAAGATTATGAAATCAGCAGGGATGTAAAGGCCTTCAACCTTTACTAACACGTCCTCTACTATTCCATAAGCTTGTCTCAATGACTTGTCTGCCAATTGTAATGAGAACAAGGCAGGTTGTACCTCAATGATCTCCAGCTTCTCCATTACAGAGAGTGGCATAAGATTTATCCCTTACCCCAGATCACATAGAGCTTTTTCAAAGGTCATGGTGCCTATGGTACAAGGTATTAAGAACTTGCCAGGATCTTGTCTCTTTTGAGGTAAAGTTTGCTGAATCCAGGTATCTAGTTCATTAATGAGCAAGGGAGGTTCACTTTCTCAAGTCTCATTACCAAACAACTTGGCATTCAGCTTCATGATAGCTCCTAAATATTGAGCAACTTGCTCTCCAGTCACATCTTCATCCTCTTCAGAGGAAGAATAGTCTTCAGAGCTCATGAATGGCAGAAGGAGATTTAATGGAATCTCTATGGTCTCTATATGAGCCTCAGATTCCTTTGGATCCTTAATAGGAAACTCCTTCTTGCTTGAGGGACGTCCCAAGAGGTCTTCCTCACTAGGATTTTCGTCCTCCTCCTCCCTTGTGCATTCGGCCATATTGATTATATCAATGGCCTTGCACTCTCCTTTTGGATTCTCTTCTGTATTGCTTGGGAGAATACTGGGAGGAGTTTCAATGACTTTCTTACTCAGCTGGCCCACTTGTGCCTCCAGATTTCTGATGGAGGATCTTGTTTCACTCATGAAACTGAAAGTGGCCTTTGACAGATCAGAGACTAGATTGGCTAAATTAGAAGTGTTTTATTCAGAATTCTCTGTCTGTTGCTGAGAAGATGATGGGAAAGGCTTGCTATTGCTCAGCCTATTGCGTCCACCATTGTTAAAGCCTTGTTGAGGCTTTTGTTGATCCTTCCATGAGAAATTTGGATGATTTCTCCATGATGAGTTATAGGTGTTTCCATAAGGGTCACCCATGTAATTAACCTCTGCCATGGCATGGTTCTCAGGATCATAAGCTTCTTCAGAAGCTGCCTCTTTAGTACTGTTGGATGCATGTTGCCATCCATTCAGATTTTGAGAGATCATGTTGACCTGTTGAGTCAACACTTTGTTCTGAGCCAATATGGCATTCAGAGCATTAATTTCAAGAACTCCTTTCTTCTGAGGTATCCCATTATTCACGGAATTCCTCTCAGAAGTGTACATGAATTGGTTGTTTGCAACCATATCAATGAGTTCTTGAGCCTCTTCAGGCATTTTCTTTAGGTGAATAGATCCACCTGCAGAATGGTCCAATGACATTTTTGAAAATTCAGATAGACCATAATAGAATATATCTAATATGGTCCATTCTGAAAACATGTCAGATGGACATCTTTTGGTTAGCTGCTTGTATCTTTCCCAAGCTTCATAGAGGGATTCACCATCTTTTTGTTTGAAGGTTTGAACATCCACTCTCAGCTTGCTCAGCTTTTGAGGAGGAAAGAATTTATCCAAGAAGACTGTGACCAGCTTATCCCAGGAGTCCAGGCTATCCTTAGGTTGTGAATCCAACCATATTCTAGCTCTGTCTCTTACAGTAAAAGAGAAAAGCATGAGTCTGTAGACTTCAGGATCAACTCCATTCGTCTTTACAGTCTCACAGATCTGCAAGAACTCAGTTAAAAACTGATAAGGATCTTCAGATGGAAGTCCATAAAACTTGCAGTTTTGTTGCATTAAGGCAACTAGCTGAGGTTTCAGCTCAAAGTTGTTGGCTCCAATGGCAAGAATGGAGATGCTTATTCCATCAAATTTGGACGTTGGCTTTGTGAAGTCACCAAGCATTCTCCTTGCATTATTATTATTTTCGGCTGCCATCTCCTTCTCTTGTTCGAAAATTTCTGAAAGGTTACCTTTAGATTGTTTAGCTTCTCTTAATTTTCTCTTCAGAGTCCTTTCAGGTTCTGGATCAATTTCAACAAGAGTGCCTTTATCCTTGTTCCTGCTCATATGAAAGAGAAGAAAACAAGAAAAGAAAGAGGAATCCTCTATGTCACAGTATAGAGATTCCTTTATGTTAGTAGAAAAAGAAAGGGGAGAAGAGTGAAGGAGAATAGGTTCAGATTTTTAGATGAAGAGAGGTGAAGAGAAGTGTTAGTAATTAAATAATTAAAATAGAAGAAGAGAAGAAGAAGAGAATTCGAAAATAATTTTAAAAAGGGGTTAGTGATTTTCGAAAATTAGAGATAAAATGTAATTAAAATTAAAACATGAAACAATTAGTTAATTAAAAAGAATTTTTGAAAAAGGGTGAGATATTTTCGAAAATTAGAGAGGAAAGAGTAGTTAGGTGGTTTTGAAAAAGATAAGAAACAAACAAAAAGTCAAAAAGTTAGTTGAAAAATATATTAAAATCAAATTTGAAAAGATAAGAAGATAAGAAGTTAGATAAGATATTTTGAAATCAAATTTTGAAAAAGATAAAATTTTGAAAAAGATAAGATAAGATATGTTTGAAAAAGATTTAATTTTTAAATTAAAATTAATTACTAACAAGAAACTAAAAGATAAGATTCTAGAACTTAAAGATTGAACCTTTCTTAACAAGCAAGTAACAAACTTCAAATTTTTGAATCAATCACATTAATTGTTAGCTAATTTTCGAAAATTTGATATAAAGGTAAGAAAAAGATTTTGAAAATATTTTGAAAAAGATTTTTGAAATTTTCGAAAAATAGAAAAAAAATGAAAGGGATATAATTTTTGAAAAAGATTTTGAAAAGATAAGATTTTTAAAATTGAAAATTTGACTTGACTTGTAAGAAACAACTAATTTTGAAAATTTTTAACCAAGTCAACCCAAAATTTCAAAAATTTGGAGAGAAAAAAGGAAAAGATATATTTTTTATTTTTGAATTTTTAATGATGAAAGAGAAAAACACAAAAATGACCCAAAACATGAAAATTTTGGATCAAAACACAAGATGCATGCAAGAACACTATGAATATCAAGATGAACACCAAGAACACTTTGAAGATCATGAGGAACATCAAGAACATAATTTTGAAAAATTTTTGATGCAAAGAAAACATGCAAGACACCAAACTTAGAAATCTTTAATGCAGGGACTCTAACAAACAAGAAATGCATATGAAAAATAACAAACAACACAAAACAAGAAAACATCAAGATCAAACAAGAAGACTTGTCAAGAACATCTTGAAGATTATGAAGAACACTATGAATGCATGGAATTTTCGAAAAATGCAAGAAAAAATTTTAAAAGCATGCAATTGACACCAAACTTAAAAATTGACTCAAGACTCAAACAAGAAACACAAAATATTTTTTATTTTTATGATTTTCTAATTTTTTTGGATTTTTACTAATTTTTTTCGAGAATAAAGTTAGGAAAAACGAAAAAGAAAAGAAAAATTTTGAAAAAGATTTTTGAAAAGAAAATTACCTAATCTGAGCAACAAGATGAACCGTCAGTTGTCCATACTCGAACAATCCCTGGCAACGGCGCCAAAAACTTGGTGGACGAAATTGTGATCACATCAATGTAGTACTCTTTGTTATTGTATGGAATCATTATTATGGCACCTATGTGTGGACACAACTCCGTTCAACTTAACCAGCAAGTGTACTGGGTCATCCAAGTAATACCTTACGTGAGTAAGGGTCGATCCCACAGAGATTGTTGGTATGAAGCAAGCTATGGACACTTTGTAAATCTCAGTTAGGCAGATTAAATGGTTATGGGTTTCGAAAATTAATAATAAATAGAAAATAAAAAGGGATAGAAATACTTATGTAAATCAATAGTGGGAATTTCAGATAGGCGTGTGGAGATGCTAGAATCCTTTCGAATCTCTACTTTCTTATTGCTTTCATCCAATCCTTCTTACTCCTTTCCATGGCAAGCTGTATGTAGGGCATCACCATTATCAATGGCTACTTTTAATCCTCTCGGGAAAATGATCCTATGCGCTGTCACCGCACGGCTAATCGTTTGGAGGCATCACCCTTGTTGATAGCTACATCCCATCCTCTTAGTGAAAATGGTCCAAATGCTCTGTCACAGCACGGCTAATCATCTGTCGGTTCTCAATCAGGTTGGAGTAGAATCCCTTGATTCTTTTGCGTTTGTCATCACGCCCAGCCTTCAAGAGTTTGAAGCTCGTCACAGTCATTCAATACCGGAATCCTACTCGGAATACCACAGACAAGGTTAGACTTTCCGGATCCCCATGAATGCCGCCATCTATCTAGCTTATACCACGAAGATTCTGTTGGGGAATCTAAGAGATATGCGCCCGGCCTAAGGTAGAACGGAAGTGGTTGTCAGTCACGCGCATTCATAGGTGAGAATGATGATGAGTGTCACGGATCATCACATTCATCAAAGTGTTGTGCAACGTATATCTTGGAATAATAATAAAAGAGATTTGAATAGAAAGTAATAGTAATTGTATTGAAACTTGAGGTACAGCAGAGCTCCACACCCTTAATCTATGGTGTGCAGAAACTCCACCGTTGAAAATACATAAGTGAAAGGTTCAGGCATGGTCGAATGGCCAGCCCCCTGAAACGTGATCAATAGCCTCTTAAGATGAAGAATAAAACAAAACTGAGACCAAAGATGAAACGTGGTCAAAAGACGTCTAATACAATAGTAAATTCTCCTATTTATACTAGACTAGCTACTAGGGTTTACATGAGTAAGTAATTGATGCATAAATCCACTTCCGGGGCCCACTTGGTGTATGCTTGGGCTGAGCTTGATCTATCTGCGAGCTGAGGCTTCTCTTGGAGTTGAACTCCAAGTTATAACATGTTTTGGGCATTCAACTTCGGATCATGACGTGTTTCTGGCGTTTAACTCCAGACAGCAGCGTGTACTTGGCGTTCAACGCCAAGTTACGTCGTCAATTTCCGAATAAAGTATGGACTATTATATATTGCTGGAAAGCTCTGGATGTCTACTTTCCAACGCCGTTGAGAGCGCGCCATTTGGAGTTCTGTAGCTCCAGAAAATCCATTTTTAGTGCAGGAAGGTCAGATTCCAACAGCATCAGCAGTCCTTTTGTTAGCCTTTTTCAGAGTTTTGCTCAAGTCCCTCAATTTCAGCCAGAAATTACCTGAAATTACAGAAAAACACACAAACTCATAGTAAAGTCTAGAAATGTGAATTTAACATAAAAACTAATGAAAACATCCCTAAAAGTAGCTAGATCATACTAAAAACTACCTAAAAACAATGCCAAAAAGCGTATAAATTATCCGCTCATCATTGCTCCTATATTTGTTATTTTTTCTTGAGTATCCCCGATCCGAACTTTTTCGGTCTCCCTTTCTGGTTGAGGACAAAGCTCTTCGCGAGCTTGGAGTCCCCCGAGTTCGATAGTGTTGGCCTCTTTTCCTCCGGGGTTACCTTTAAGGTTCAGACTTTCGTTGTAACAGTGTCGCACGAGTTTTTGGTCTCCCTTTATGGTGGCGATCCCTTCTGGGGTTGGAAACTTCATGCACAAATATGGAGTGGAGACCACCGCGATGAGCTGGTTCAGCGTTGTCTGACCTATTAGGGCATTGTAAGCTGAGCTCACGTCAACTACGATGTAATCTATGCTTAGTGTCCTATACCTTGTTCCTCTTCCAAAGGTTATGTGTAGCGAGATGTACCCCAGTGGCTGGATTGGGGCGTCTCCAAGTCCAAATAAACTGTTTGGGTATGCTCTAAGCTTTTTCTCTTGTAGGCCGAGTTTGTCGAAGGCAGATTTAAACAGTATATCCGCAGAGCTTCCCGGGTCGACCAACGTTCGATGGAGGTTGGCATTAGCTAATATGATGGTAATGACCACAGGGTCGTTGTGTCCAGAGATGATGCATGCGGCATCTTCTTGAGTGAAGGTAATAATGGGGAGGTCGGGCGACTTATCGCTGTTTCCGACGTGGTACACCTCTTTAAGGTGTCTTTTACGGGATGACTTGGAGATTCATCCACCTGCAAATCCTCCGCTTATCGTGTGCACGTGTCTCTTAGGGGTGTGAGGGGGACTTTCACCTCATCCGACCTCTTCATCCATTCTCCTCTTTCTTGGTTCTTCCGCTCTATTGGCTAAGAACCGATCTAGTCGCCCTTCTCGTGCCAATTTTCTATAACATTCTTTAGGTCGTGATAGTCATTGGTAGAGTGCCCATAGATTCGGTGGTATTTGCAATACTCTGTCCGACTTCCTCCTCTCTTGTGTTTAATCGGGTGAGGTGGTGGGATGTTCTCGGAGTTGCATATCTCCCTGTAAACATCTACAAGGGACACCCGAAGAGGGGTGTAGTTGTGGTACTTTCTGGGTTTCTCAGTAGGTTGGTCTTCTTTCTTCCTGGATTCTTTGTCCTTGTCCCGAGGTGGGTAGGAATGTCCGGTCTTTGAGGTCTCTCCTAATCGGGAGTTCTCCTCCATATTGATGTATTTTTTTGTCCGTTCTTGTACATCATTCAGAGATGTTGGGTGTTTTTTGGATATAGAATGGTTAAAGGGCCTTTTCCGTAGACCGTTGATGAGTCCCATAATCGCTGCTTCTATAGGAAGATTTTGTATGTCCACGCATGCTTTATTAAATCTTTCCATGTAACTGCGAAGGCTTTCCCGATCTCCTTGTTTAACCCCTAGCAGGCTTGGAGCGTGTTTGGTTTTGTTCTTCTGTATGGAGAACCTAGCTAGGAACTTCTTAGTGAGGTCGTCAAAGCTTGTTATCGGCCTTGGCGGCAAGCTGTCGAACCACTTTATCGCCGTCTTGGTTAAGGTGGTCGGGAAAGCTTTGCACCGGATTGCATCTGAGGCATCCGTGAGATACATTTTGCTTTTGAAATTGCTGAGATGATGGCTCGGATTTGACGTACCGTGATACAGGGCCATGTCGGGAGCTTTGAAGTCTTTTGGGACTTTAGCTTTCATGATCTCCTTTGTGAATGGATCTTGGTCCTTATGAGGGCTATCCTCGGGATTGAGTTGTGTTGTCTTAGTTTTAAAGTCAGCCTCGAGCTTTAGAAGCTTGTCTTCCAGCTCTCTTCGCCGTCTCGTTTCTCTCCGGAGGTCTATTTCGGCTTTTCACTGATGTTCGGCCTCCTGTTTGAGCTGTTTGAGGCAATCCTGCTGTTCACGGATGGCATCTAAGATTTCTATGTTTTGAGGTTGTTTGTCTCCCTTGGATTGGTGTGTGTCCTTTGGGGAGTTTGGTGTGGCATTCGTGTCTTTTAGTGGCATTACTTCTTCTACTCCGGAGTTTGCCATGTCGATGGGATGACTTCCAGATTCCCCGACAACGGCACCAATGTTCCGGGGGTTACCTGAAATTGAAGGTCGACCTCGGATGAGATCTTCTGATGAGGTCAGAGCTGTTGTGTCCGACTTGCTGAATCTAGTGGTGCTGCCGATCCTTGGTCACCAGAGGGTGGTGGTACCTGCAAGAGACTCCGATGCTTAAGTTAGCACGTGCTTTAGGCAGGTTTTTTGTAGAATCAGAGTATGAGTTATACCTGGGTGCTCCAGTGCATTTATAGTAGTGTTTGATGACCTTCCTTCGAGATAAGTTTGTTATCTTATGTTATCTTTGGTGGGTGAGGTCACCTTATCTTTTTTGGCTAGCTGCCTTTAGAGGGGCTATAATCCTCAGCTTTGGGCCTGCTTGGGCCTTTATGGAGATTTGGCCGAGCTCTTTTAGAAAGAGGTCGGTAATGAGCCAACCTTTACAAGAGGTCGGTCAGTTTGACATCGTCCAACCAAGAGAGTATAGCTTGGCCCAGGGTTTGAACACTCTCACTCCCTCTTGGGCGCTGAACGCCAGCAGGGGGTCTCCTCCAAGATGTGCTATTTTTTCTGCTGTGCTTTCCTATTTCTGTTCTAAGTACTATACATGATAACAAATGTTAGAAAAATGAGGAAAACTATGAGAATTAATATAAAATAAAATGATAAAATCAAGCTAAAATAACTGAAACAAAACTAAACTATAGGATACGTATGGTTGGGTTGCCTCCCAACAAGAGCTTTTTTATCGTAATTATCTTGACAGATAGCTCCTTTACGGAGGTTCATAGGGGCTCCGATCTTCACCACTCTTGTGAATTTCCTCCCTGTGCTCTCATGAATTAACTCAACAAGTGATGCGTGAGCATCTTCTCTGTCTTTTCCTAGTGAATTTTCATTTGAGTTGATAAGTTTAATCAAGATTTAATATATTTTAGTCACTATGAATGCCACTTTGAGTTGTGTGCAATTCCATTTATTTCAGGTAGCATTCAGATGAATTTGACGGAGTTTTGTAGCAAAAAAGGAACAAAGCGAATGATGCTGTCAACCCTGACCTCCTTGCAATCAAAGAAGAATATCGTGAGCTATAGAGATCCAATTGACATGATTCTAGCAGCATTGGAAAGCTAACTTCTAGAGCTTTCTAACGATATATAATAGCATACCCTTTTTTTCCATTTCATTTGGCCTTCACGGCGCCACACTCAAGTTTCCAATGAAGAATACACTCTGCCTCATCCACGCCGAACTTGAGCTTTCTCAAGTTCAGTGCCAGTCCAACGCACCAAAGGAAGTCACGCGCATCACTCCACGCTGAATTTGGATTAATCCAAGTTCAGCATGGACTCAAGAAAAGCACAAGTTTAGCCACTGCCTCCTTCACGCTGAACTTGGGAATTCTCAAGTTCAGCGTGGACCTTAATGAATCAAGTGATCCCCAATTCGTCCAAAGGCTGCATGAATTAATTTAAAATAATTTTGATTTAAACTTTTATTTTATTTATAATTAGAAAAATATATTATTTAGTTTAGGAAATATATTTTACATTAATTAGGATTAGATATAAAAAGGGAAAAGAAGTAGCCCTTCGGGCTCACATCTTCTCCTCTCTTCGACCTCATTCCGCAATTTACAGTTTACCTGAATCCTAGTTTTCTCTCTGAACCATGAGCAACTAAACCTCCACTATTAAGGTTATGAGCTCTATCTATTTTATGGATTGATACTATTATTTTTCTATTTTAATTCATGTACTAATTTATATTTCAAGAATTGTTTTCATTCTTTATCTTATGAATTTGGGTGGAACGAAAGTATGACCCTTATTCTAATTGAGTTCTTGTATAACTTGGAAAAGCTCTTTACTTGAACAACAGATTGAAAACATATTCTCCTAAATTCTAACTATCTGGACTTAACGGGATACGTGAACATATAATCTTCTTATATTTGGGTAATTAGGATTTTTGTCGCACATAAACTAGAATTGAGCTTCACCCTCTAATTGGAATTAAGTGACCATGGAATTGGCGGTTAATGAGTTTTAGAGGAGACTAAAAAGGTCTACGGAATTAGGGTTTAGTCACTTATAGTTTGCCATGAATTAAATCTTGCATGATTAAAATAGTTAGTAAGAAAAGTCAATCCAAAAAATAGATAAGTCTGAAGCCTTAACTGTTTCTCCATATATCATTCATAACTTGTTTATTGCTTGTTTTCTGATCTCCTGAATTTACTGTTAATGCATTTGAACTCTTAAAACACCATTTTCTGTTTGTCTAACTAAGCAAAATCACTTGACCATTATTGCTTAATCCATCAATCCTCGTGGTATCGACCCCCATTCACCTGAGGTACTACTTGGTACGACCCGGTGCACTTGCCGGTTAGTTTGTGGAACATGCTCTAGAGACAGGATCCGATTTACAATGTGTGGTATGACTGGACTTATTGTGAAGACTACTCTCATGCCACGTGAGAAGTCTTTAGTAGGAATCTTCTTCTTGTTCCTCCATCCCTTGGGCACCTTCTTCTTAGGGCCTCCTCATTCAATGGTGGGTGGTAAATTCCCAACACCAAAATTAGGTTTGATGTCTGGGGGTACTGTATGGTTTTCCACTGACTGAGAGGGTTTGAGCATGGAGCTCTGCATGCTAGTACAACATTTTTCTGAGAGAGGCCAAGGCTTAGGAATCTTGATCACTAAATGGTCCTCATGCATCCTTAAGACTAGCTCTCCTCTCTCTACATCAATCAAGGCTCTCCCAGTAGCTAGGAATAGCCTTCCTAGGATGATGGAGTCATCTTTTCCCTCTCCAGTGTCAAGTATCATGAAGTCTGCAGGGAAGTAAAGGTCTTTAACCTTTTGGTGCGCGAAATTGTGAACAATACTTTTCACAACTCTCATAATCCCTGGTCATGAACTCCAAAAACTTGGTGGTTCAATTCCATGGCATTACACAACTTCGCACAACTAACCAGCAAGTGCACTGAGTCGTCCAAGTAATACCTTACGTGAGTAAGGGTCGATCCCACGGAGATTGTTAGCATTGAAGCAAGCTATGGTCATCTTGTAAATCTTAGTCAGGCAAACTCAAATGGATATGGTGATGAACGAAAATAATATAAAAGATAAAGATAGTGATACTTATGTAATTCATTGGTAGGAACTTCAGATAAGCGCATGAAGATGCCTTCCCTTCCGTCTCTCTGCTTTCCTACTGCCTTCATCCAATCCTTCTTACTCCTTTCCATGGCAAGCTCGTGTAGGGTTTCACTGTTGTCAGCAGCTACCTCCCATCCTCTCAGTGAAAATACGTCCCTGATGCTCTGTCACAGCATAGGCTAATCATCTGTCGGTTCTCGTTTAGGCCGGAATAATATCCATTGATACTTTTGCGTCTGTCACTAACGCCCTAGCCTGCTAGGAGTTTGAAGCACGTCACAGTCATTCAATCCTTGAATCCTACTCAGAATACCACAGACAAGGTTAGACCTTCCGGATTCTCTTGAATGCCGCCATCAGTTCTTGCCTATACCACGAAGACTCTGATCTCACGGAATGGTTGGCTCGTTTGTCAGGCGAGCACTCGGTTGTCAGGCGATCAACCATGCATCGTGCAATCAGGAATCCAAGAGATATTCACTAAGCCTCAGATGCGTGTAGAACAAGAGTGGTTGTCAGTCACCTTGTTCATGGGTGAGAATGGTGATGGGCGTCAATCATCACCTTCATCAAGTTGAAGAACAAGTGATATCTTGGACAAAGAACAAGCGGAATTGAATAGAAGAATAATAGTAGTTGCATTAATACTCGAGGTACAGCAGAGCTCCACACCTTAATCTATGGTGTGTAGAAACTCCACCGTTGAAAATACATAAGAACAAGGTCTAGGCATGGCCGAATGGCCAGCCTCCCAAAGTGATCAAAAGATCTCTAGAGAAAGGTTCCAAAGATCCGAAGATTCTTAATACAATAGTAAAAGGTCCTACTTATAGAAAAACTAGTAACCTAAGGTGTACAGAAATGAGTAAATGACATAAAAATCCACTTCCGGGCCCACTTGGTGTGTGCTTGGGCTGAGCAATGAAGCATTTTCGTGTAGAGACTCTTCTTGGAGTTAAACGCCAGCTTTAGTGCCAGTTTGGGCGTTTAACTCCCAATTAGGTGCCAGTTCCGGCGTTTAACGCTGGAATTTCTTGAGGTGACTTTGAACGCCGGTTTGGGCCATCAAATCTTGGGCAAAGTATGGACTATTATATATTGCTGGAAAGCCCAGAATGTCTACTTTCCAACGCCGTTGAGAGCGCGCCAATTGGGCTTCTGTAGCTCCAGAAAATCCACTTCGAGTGCAGGGAGGTCAGAATCCAACAGCATCTGCAGTCCTTTTGAGTCTCTGGATCAGATTTTTGCTCAGATCCCTCAATTTCAGCCAGAAAATACCTGAAATCACAGAAAAACACACAAACTCATAGTAAAGTCCAGAAAAGTGAATTTTAACTAAAAACTAATAAAAATATACTAAAAACTAACTAGATCATACTAAAATCATACTAAAAACAATGCCAAAAAGCATACAAATTATCCGCTCATCACCTTTACTAAGACGTTTTCCTCCACTCCATACGACCTCTTTAGGGACTTGTCTGCCATCTCCAGCGAGATCCTTATGGGCTGCTGGTGTGCGAAATTTAACTCCGCACAACTTAACCGGCAAGTACACTGGGTCATCCAAGTAATACCTCAGGTGAGTGAGGGTCGATCCCACGAGGATTATTGGATTGAGAAATCTGTGGTTATTCTACAAATCTTAGTCAGGAAAATAGAAAGATAGTTGTTGTTTGCTGTAGGCGCATAGACAAGCAATAACAATAATAGGTAGAGACAGTAATTAGCGATTAGTCAAGGCTTCGGAGATGCTTCTTCTGCTGAATTAACACGTCGTATTCACAACTCCAATGATGAATGATTCCTTTAATGGCAAGGCTGTAAGTGACTAAGCCATTGGTCTTGGTCATTAATCTCTTCAGGTCCAAACCAAACATCCGAACAAACTAGATCAATCTCTTGATGATCCTACTCAAAATGCCACAGACCAAGTCGGTCTTCCGGATTAGAGACTGATGCTCTTATGATTCTAGCCCTTAAAGCCACAAGAACCTTAATTACCCTTGACTAACGAGATTTTATGTCACATACCCTAGTTAGCCCAGATAATTCCCTTGGAACCCGTGATGCATCCTCAAGCTGTAGCTCAATACTATCTGGGTCAGGACTCGTAAAGAACTCATGTAGAATCGAGATTCATAAGGATGAAGAACGACAATGCATTATAGAATAGAATCACACATTTATTGGACTAGAAAAGCAATTGTATTAATTCATAGGAATCAGCAGAGCTCTTAACCTTAATCTAAGAGGTTTAGTTGCTCATACAGTACAGAAAATAATGTGTCAAATGTTCTGAGGGGCTGAAGATCTTAAACATGGGTGATCTTCACCTATATATACTAACCTAATAATTAAGAAGTACAAAAATAGGATAAACTAGACTAGAGATGTGAAAATCCACTCCTGGGCCGACTTTGGTTGAGTGCTTGGGCTGAGCTTGGCATCTAACCCGAGGAATGGGCATTGAACACCCATTAGAATGATGTCCATGCTGTCTTGTGCTCCCTTTGGGGTGTTGAACGCTAGGTTTGAGCATTCAACTAACGCTGGCTTGGGTCCTCTTGGGGCGTTGAACACCAAAAAGGGGGTGATTTAGACGTTCAACCCCCAATATGGGCAGTCCCTTCCAAAGAAAAGTATAAACCAATATATATTGCTGAAAAGCCCTGGAAGTTAGTGGTGCACGAAATTGTGATCTCAATGGCGCCAACAACTTGGTACGCACAATTGTAATATCACTCTTTTTCATAACTTCGCACAACTAACCAGCAAGTGCACTGGGTCGCACTAGGTCGTCCAAGTAATAAACCTTACGTGAGTAAGGGTCGATCCCACGGAGATTGTCGGCTTGAAGCAAGCTATGGTCACCTTGTAAATCTCAGTTAGGCGGATTCAAATGGTTATGAAGTTTTAATAATTTAAAAGATAAATAAAACATAAAATAAAGATAGAAATACTTATGTAATTCATTTGTGGGTATTTCAGATAAGTGTATGGATATGCTTTATCCCTTCTGAATCTCTGCTTTCTTACTGCCTTCATCCAATCCTTCATACTCCTTTCCATGGCAAGCTGTATGTTGGACGTCACCGTTGTCAATGGCTACTTCCCATCCTCTCAGTGAAAATGGTCCTCTACGGATTCTGTACGACTAATCAACTGTCGGATTGCTCATCTCGGATGAAAAATACCATGCACAGATGATATCGTATGGCTAATCAGATGTTGGTTCTCGATCGTGTAGGAATAGGATTTACTATCCTTTTGCGTCTATCACCACGCCCTATAGTCGCGAGTTTGAAGCTCGTCACAGTCATCCTATCCCAGATCCTACTCGAAATACCACAGACAAGGTTTAGACTTTCCAGATCTCAAGAATGCTGCCAATGGATTCTAGCCTATACCACAAAGACTCTAATTTTGGATTCAGATGCCCCATTGTCAGAGGGGAGTCAATGTGAATCGTTGATTAGAAACCCAAGAGATATACATTCAAGCTTGTCTTCATGTAGAACGGAAGTGGTTGTCAATCACGCGTTCATAAGTGAGAATGGTGATGAGTGTCACATAATCATCACATTTATCATGTTCTTGTGTGCGAATGAATATCTTAGAATAAGAATAAGCATGAACTGAATAGAAAACAGTAGTACTTTGCATTAATACTCGAGGAACAGCAGAGCTCCACACCTTAATCTATGGTGTGTAGAAACTCCACCGTTGAAAATACATAAGTGATAATGGTCCAGGCATGGCCGAATGGCCAGCCCCCATAAAAGTCTAAGATAGCATAAAACTGATCAAAGATCCCTAGTACAATAGTAAAAAGTTCTATTTATATCAGACTATTTACTAGGGTTACAGAAATAAGTAAATGATGCAGAAATCCACTTCCGGACCCACTTGGTGTGTGCTTGGGCTGAGCATTGAAGCTTTCATGTGTAGAAGTCTTCCTTGGAGTTAAAGGCCAATGTGTAACTTATTTCTGGCATTTAACTTTGCTTTGCAACTTGTTTCTGGCGTTTAACGCCAGAATAGGGCAGAAAGCTGGCGTTAAACGCCAGTTTGCATCGTCTAAACTCGAAAAAAATATAAACTATTATATATTGCTGGAAAGCCCTAGATGTCTACTTTCCAACACAATTAAGAGAGCGCCATTTGAATTTCTGTAGCGCCAAAAAATCCATTTCGAGTGCAGGGAGGTCAGAATCCAACAGCATCAGCAGTCCTTCTTCAGCCTCTGAATCAGATTTTTGCTCAGGTCCCTCAATTTCAGCCAGAAAATACCTAAAATCACAAAAAAATACACAAATTCATAGTAAATTCCAGAAATGTGAATTTTGCTTAAAAACTAAAAAAAATATACTAAAAACTAACTAAATCATATTAAAAACTATATAAAAATAATGCCAAAAAGCGTATAAATTATCCGCTCATCACAACACCAAACTTAAATTGTTGCTTGTCCCCAAGCAACTGAAAAAAAATAGGATAAAAAAAGAGAATATACAATGAATCTCACAATATCAATGAAACTTAGTCCCAATTAGATGAGCGGGGCTAGTAGCTTTTTGCTTCTGAACAGTTTTGGCATCTCACTTTTTCCTTTGAAATTCAGAATGATTGGCATCTATAGGAAATCAGAATTTTAGATAGTGTTATTGATTCTCCTAGTTCAGTATGTTGATTCTTAAACACAGCTACTTTATGAGTCTTGGCCGTAGCCCTAAGCACTTTGTTTTCCAGTATTACCACCGGATACATAAATGCCACAGACACATAACTGGGTGAACCTTTTCAGATTGTGACTCAGCTTTGCTAAAGTCCCCAGTTAGAGGTGTCCAGAGTTCTTAAGCACACTCTTTTTGTTTTGGATCACGAATTTAACCACTCAGTCTCAAGCTTTTCACTTGGACCTTCATGACACAAGCACATGGTTAGAAATAGCTTGATTTAGCCAATTAGGCCTGGATTTTATTTCCTTGGGCCCTCCTATCCATTAATGCTCAAAGCCTTGGATCCCTTTTACCCTTGCCTTTTGGTTTAAAGGGCTATTGGCTTTTTCTGCTTGCTTTTTCTTTTTCTTTCTTTTTCTCTCTTTTTTTTGCCACTTTTTTTTCACTGCTTTTTCTTGCTTCAAGAATCAATTTCATGATTTTTCAGATTATCAATAACATTTGTCTTTGTTCATCATTCTTTCAAGAGCCAATAATTTTAACATTCATAAACTTCACTATAAAAAATATGCACTGTTCAAGCATTCATTCAGAAAATAAAAAGTATTGCCACCAAATTAAAATAATTAAACTAATTTCAAGATAAAATTTGAAATCCAAGTACTTCATTTTCTTTTGTAATTAAGCACATTTTTCATTTAAGAGAGGTGAAGGATTCATGAAGTTATTCATAGCCTTAAGACATAGACACTAGACACTAATGATCGTGTAATAAAGACACAAAACATAGCCAATCATAAAGCTCAGAACCGAAAATAGAAAAATAAATAGACAAGGAGATTAAGGAATGAGTCCACCTTAGTGAGGGTGGCGTCTTCCTCTTGAAGAACCAATGGTTCTCTTGAGCTCCTCTATGTCTCTTCCTTGCCTTTGTTGCTCCTCCCTCATAACTCTTTGATCTTCTCTAATCTCATGGAGAATGATAGAGTGCTCTTGGTGCTCCACCCTTAGTTGGTCCATGTTATAACTCAAGCCTTCCAAAGAGGTGTTGAGTTGCTCCCAATAGTTGTGTGGAGGAAATTGCATCCCTTGAGGCATCTCAGGGATTTCTTGATGAGGATCTTCCTCATGCTCTTGTTGAGGTCCATGAATGGGCTCTCTTATTTGCTCCATCCTTTTCTTAGTGATGGGCTTGTCCTCTTCAATAAGGATGTCTCCTTCTATGTCAATTCCAGCCAAATTGCATAGATGACAAATGAGATGAGGAAAGGCTAACCTTGCCAAGGTGGATGACTTGTCAGCCACCTTGTAGAGTTCTAGAGGTATGATCTCATGAACTTCTACTTCCTCCCCAATCATGATACTATGGATCATGATGGCCGATCCACAGTTACTTTATATCGGTTGCTAGTAGGAATGATGGAGCGTTGGATGAACTCCAACCATCTTCTAGCCACAGGCTTAAGGTCCGGTCTTCTCAATTGAACCGGATTGTCTCTTGAGTCTCTTTTTCATTGAGCTCCTTCCACACATATGTCCATGAGGATTTGGTCCAACCTTTGATCAAAGTTGACCCTTCTAGTGTAGGGGCGTGCGTTTTCTTGCATAATTGGCAAGTGGAACACCAACCTTACATTTTTCGGACTGAAATCTAAGTATTTCCCCCGAACCATTGTAAGCCAATTCTTTGGATTCGGGTTCATACTTTGATCATGGTTCCTAGTGATCCATGCATTAGCATAGAACTCTTGAACCATTAAGATTCTTATTTGTTGAATGGGGTTGGTGAGAACTTCCCAACCTCTTCTTCGGATTTCATGTCAGATCTCTGGATACTTATTCTTTTTTGAGCATGAAAGGGACCTTAGGGATCACCTTCTTCTTGGTCACAACTTCATAGAAGTGGTCTTGATGGACCTTTGAGATGAATCTATCCATCTTTCATGACTCGGAGGTGGAAGCTTTTGCCTTCCCTTTCCTCTTTCTAGAGGTTTCTCCGACCTTAGGTGCCATAAATGGTTATGGAAAAAGAAAAAGTAATGATTTTACCACACCAAACTTAAAAGGTTTGCTCGTCTTCGAGCAAAAGAAGAAAGAAAGAAGGGGAAGAAGAAGAAAAATGGAGGAGATAGAGGGAGAAGTGAATTCGGCCAAGATGGTGGAAAGGTGTATGTGTTGTGTGAATATGAAGGAGTAGTGAGGGGTTTATATAGGGGTGAGGAGAGGGTTAGGATTCGGTCATTAGGGTTGGGTTTGGGAGGGAAAAGTGTTTGAATTTAAAAGTGAGGTAGGTGGGGTTTTTGGGGGAAGAGATATGGAGGTGATTGGTGAAGGGGTGATGGGGAAGAGTGAAGTTTAGGGAAGAGTGTTGTGGGAGTGTAGGTAGGGATCCTGTGGGGTCCACAGATCCTGAGGGGTCAAGGATGTATCATCCCTGCTCCTATTAGGCGTGTAAACACCCTTACAGTGCAATCCTGGCGTTTAACGCCAGATTGCTGCTTGTTTGTGGCGTTAAACTCCAACTTTTATTCCTTTTCTAGCGTAAAACGCTAGGCTGCAACCTGTTTCTGGCGTTTAACGCCAGATTGTAGCCTGTTTCTAGTGTTTAACGCCAGTTTGGTGCTTGTTTCTGGCGTTTAACGTCCAGAAGGGTGCCAGACTGCGCGTTAAACGCCCATTCTGCTACCCTTACTGGCGTTTAAATGTCAGTAAGTTTCTCCTCTAGGATGTGCTATTTTTAATGTTGTTTTTTATTTTTCTTTAATTTTTGCAGTTGTTTTTGAGACTCCACATGATCATCAACCTAAAAAAAAGAAACTAACATAGAAAAGTAAAATTGGGTTGCCTCCCAATAAGCGCTTCTTTAATGTCAATAGCTTGACAGTGAGCTCTCATGGAGCTTCACAGATGTTCAGAGTATTGTTGGAACCTCCCAACACCAAACTTAGAGTTTGAATGTGGGGGTTCAACACCAAACTTAGAGTTTAGTTGTGGCCTCCCAAAACCAAACTTAGAGTTTGACTGTGGGGGCCCTGGTTGACTCTGCTTTGAGAGAAGCTTTCCTTGCTTCCTCTCCATGGTTACAGAGGGAGATCCTTGAGTTTTAAACATAAGGTAGTCCTCATTCAATTGAAGGATCAACTCTCCTCTAACCACATCAATCACAGCTTTTGTTGTGGCTAGGAAGGGTCTTCCAAGGATGATGGATTCATCCTCATCCTTCCCATTGTCTAGGATTATAAATTCGGTAGGGATGTAAAGGCCTTTGACCTTTAATAGCACGTCCTCTACCTGTCCATAAGCCTTTTTCATAGATTTGTCTGTCATCTCTAATGAGAATTTGGCAGTCTATACCTCAAAGATTCCCAGTTTCTCCATTACAAAAAGTGGCATTAAGTTTATGCCTGACCCCAGGTCACACAGAGCCTTCTCAAAGGTCATGGTGCCTATGGTACAAGGAATTAAGAATTTACCAGGATCCTGTTTCTTTTGAGGTAAAGTGTGATGAACCTAGGTATTCAGTTCATTAATGAGCAATGAAGGCTCATCCTCCCAAGTCTCATTACCAAATAGCTTGGCATTCAGCTTCATGATTACTCCTAAATACTGAGCAACTTGCCCTTCAACAATGTCTTCATCTTCTTCAGAAGATGAATAGTCGTCAGAGCTCATGAATGGTAAAAGGAGGTTCAATGGAATCTCTATGGTCTCTAGGTGAGCCTCAGATTCCTTAGATTCTTCAATTGGGAACTCCTTTTTGTATAGAGGATGTCCAATGAGGTCTTCTTCACTGGGATTCACGTCCTCCTCCTCCTCTGTGCATTCGGCCACACCAAGTAAGGTTATGGCCTTGCACTCTCTTTTTGGGTTCTCTTCTGTATTGCTTGGGAGAGTACTAGGAGGAGTTTCAGTGACTCTTTTACTCAGCTGGCCCACTTGTGCCTCCAGATTTCTAATGGAGGACCTTGTTTCATTCATGAAATTTAGAGTGGCCATAGATAGATTAGAGACTATGTTTGCTAAGCTAGAGGGGCTCTGCTCAGAATTCTCTGTCTGTTGCTGAGAGGATGATGGAGAAGGCTTGCTATTTCTATACATGTTTCTTCCACCATTATTAAAGTCTTGCTGAGGCTTTTGTTGATCTTCCATGAGAAATTTGGATGATTTCTCCATGAGGGATTATAGGTGTTTCCATTGGCTTCACCTATGTAATTTACCTCTGCCATTGCAGGGTTCTCATGATCATAAGCTTCTTCTTCAGAAGATGCTTCTTTAGTACTGCTGGATGCATTTTGCAAACCATTCAGACTCTGAGAAATCATATTGACTTGCTGAGTCAACATTTTGTTCTGAGCCAATATGGCATTCAGAGCATCAATTTCAAGAACTCCATTCCTTTGAGGCATCCTATTACTCATAGGATTCCTTTCAAAAGTGTACATGAACTGGTTATTTGCAACCATATCAATGAGTTCCTAAGCTTCTACAGGCGTTTTCTTCAGGTGAACAGATCCACCTGCAGAATGGTCCAATGACATCTTAGACAATTCAAATAGACCATCATAGAATATATCAAGGATGGTCCATTTTGAAAGCATGTCAGAAGGACACTGTTTGGTCAGTTGTTTATATCTCTCCCAAGCTTCATAGAGGGATTCACCTTCTTTCTGTCTGAAGGTTTGAACATCCACTCTAAGCTTGCTCAGCTTTTGAGGAGGAAAGAACTTGGCTAAGAAAGTCGTGACCAGCTTATCCCAAGAGTTCAGGCTATCTCTAGGCTGAGAGTCCAACCATGTTCTAGCTCTGTCTCTTACAGCAAAAGGGAAAAGCATAAGCTTGTAGACCTCAGGATCAACTCCATTGGTCTTAACAGTGTCACAGATATGCAAGAATTCAGTTAAGAACTGGAAAGGATCTTCTGATGGAAGTCCATGAAACTTGCAATTCTGTTGCATCAGAGAAACTAATTGAGGCTTTAGCTCAAAATTGTTTGCTCCAATGGTAGGGATTTAGGTGCTTCTTCCATGGAAGTTGGAATTTGGTGCAGTAAAGTCACCAAGCATCTTTCTTGCACCTCCACCATTGTTATTGGGTTCGGCCATCTCTACTTCTTTTTCAAAAATTTCAGTAAAGTCCTCTTCAGAGTGTTGTGTTTTAGCTTCTCTTAGCTTCCTCTTCAGAGTCCTTTTAGGTTCCGGATCAGCTTCAACAAGAATGTTCTTATCATTGCTCCTGCTCATGTGAAAAAAAAGAGAACAGAAAAGGAAGAGGAATCCTCTATGTCACAGTATAGAGATTCCTTTATGTGAGTAGAAGAAGAAAAGAATAGAAAAAGGAGAAGAGAAAAATTCGAACACAGAGAGGAAAAGAAGGTTCGAATTTTAAGATGAATAGAAGTGTTAGTAAATAAATAAATAAATAGAAGGAGATGAGAGAGAGAGAGAGAAAGAATTCGAATATAATTAAGAAGAGAAAAGAGAAATATTTTTGTTTTTATTTTATTTATGATGTTAGTTTCGAAAATTAGGAGAAGAAATAAAATTAAAATTAAATTTTAAAACAATTAGTTAATTAAAAAGAATTTTGAAAAAGGGTGAGGAATTTTCGAAAATTAGAGAGAGAAAAGTAGTTAGGTGGTTTTGAAAAAGATAAGAAATAGTAAAACAAACAAAAAAATCAATTAGTTAGTTGAAAAAGATTTGAAAATCAATTTTGAAAAGATAGGAAGTTAGAAATGATTTTTGAAATTGATTTTGAAAAAGATATGTTTAAAAAGATATGATCGAAATTTATTTTGAAAAACATTTAAAAAGGAAGTTAAAAAGATCTGACTTTTAAAATTAAAATTGATTACTTGACTAACAAGAAACTAAAAGATATAATTCTAGAATTTAAAGATTGAACATTTCTTAACAAAAAAGTAACAAACTTCAAATTTTTGAATCAATCACATTAGTTGTTAGTAAAGTTTTTGAAATTTTGAAATGAAATTAAAAAAAAATTTTGAAAATCAATTTTTTTTTAAATTTTCGAAAATATTAAAGAAAAATGGAAAAGATTTGATTTTTGAATTTTTAATGACGAGAGAGAAAAACACCAATTTGAAGCAAAACATAAAAATCATGAATCAAAACAACTAATGCATGCAAGAACACTGTGAATGTCAAGATGAGCACCAAGAACACTTTGAAGATCATGATGAACATCAAGAACTTATTTTTGAAAAATTTTCAAGAAAAGGAAAACATGCAAGACACCAAACTTAAAGATTTTTCATGTTTGGACACTAAGAATTCAAGAATACATATGAAAAACAAGAAAAGACTCAAAATAAGAAAATTTAAAGATCAAACAAGGAGACTTATCAAGAACAACTTGAAGATCATGAAGAACACCATGCATGATTTTTTCAAAAATTTTAGGAAAATAAAAGCATGCAATTGATACTAAACTTAGAAATTTGACTCAAGACTCAACAAGAAACACAAAAATATTTTTGATTTTATGATTTTATAAAATTTTTTGGATTTTTTGAAAATATCTTTTTGGAAAAATGAAAAAGAAGAAAAATTTTGAAAGATTTTTGAAAACTTTTTGAAAATAAAATAATGGTTAAAACAAAAAGAAAATTACCTAATCTGAGCAACAAGATGAACCGTCAGTTGTCCAAACTCGAACAATCCCCGGCAACGGCGCCAAAAACTTGGTGCATGAAATTGTGATCTCAATGGCGCCAACAACTTGGTACGCACAATTGTAATGTCACTCTTTTTCATAACTTCGCACAACTAACCAGCAAGTGCACTGGGTCATCCAAGTTATAAACCTTACGTGAGTAAGGATTGATCCCACGGAGATTGTCTGCTTGAAGCAAGCTATGGTCACCTTGTAAATCTCAGTCAGGCAGATTCAAATGGTTATGGAGTTTTAATAATTTAAAAGATAAATAAAACATAAAATAAAGATAGAGATACTTATGTAATTCATTGGTGGGAATTTCAGATATGTGTATGGAGATGCTTTATCCCTTCTGAGTCTCTGCTTTCCTACTGCTTTCATCCAATCCTTCATACTCATTTCCATGGCAAGCTGTATGTTGGGCGTCACCGTTGTCAATGGCTACTTCCCGTCTTCTCAGTGAAAATGGTCCTCTACGGTTTCTGTACGGCTAATCAACTGTCGGATTGCTTGTCTCGGATGAAAAATACCATGCACAGATATCGTATGGCTAATCAGCTGTTGGTTCTCGATCATGTAGGAATAGGATTTACTATCCTTTTACGTCTGTCACCACGCCCTATAGTCGCGAGTTTGAAGCTCGTCACAGTCATCCTATCCCAGATCCTACTCGAAATACCACAAACAAGGTTTAGACTTTCTGGATCTCAAGAATGCTGCCAATGGATTCTAGCCTATACCACGAAGACTCTAATTTCGGATTCAGATGCCCCATTGTCAGAGGGGAGTCGATGTGAATCGTTGATTAAAAACCCAAGAGATATACATTCAAGCTTGTCTTCATGTAGAACGGAAGTGGTTGTCAATCACGCGTTCATAAGTGAGAATGGTGATGAATGTCACATAATCATCACATTCATCATGTTCTTGTGTGTGAATGAATATCTTAGAACAAGAATAAGCATGAACTGAATAGAAAACAGTAGTACTTTACATTAATACTCGAGGAACAGCAGAGCTCCACACCTTAATCTATGGTGTGTAGAAACTCCACCGTTGAAAATACATAAGTGATAATGGTCCAGGCATGGCCGAATGGCCAGCCCCCATAAAAGTCTAAGATAGCATAAAACAGATCAAAGATCCCTAGTACAATAGTAAAAAGTTCTATTTATATTTGACTAGTTACTAGGGTTACAGAAATAAGTAAATGATGCAAAAATCCACTTCCGGGCCCACTTGGTATGTGCTTGGGCTGAGCATTGAAGCTTTCACGTGTAGAGATCTTCCTTGGAGTTAAACGCCAGTTTGTAACTTGTTTCTAGCGTTTAACGCGAGAATAGGCAGAAAGTTGACGTTAAACGCCATTTTGCGTCATCTAAACTCGGGCAAAGTATGGACTATTATATATTGCTGGAAAGCCCTGGATGTCTACTTTCCAACACAATTAAGGGCGCGCCATTTGGATTTCTTTAGCTCCAAAATATCCATTTCGAGTGCAGGGAGGTCAGAATCCAACAGCATCAGCAGTCCTTCTTCAGCATCTGAATTAGATTTTTGCTCAGGTCCCTCAATTTCAGCCAGAAAATACCTAAAATCACAAAAAAAAACATACAAACTCATAGTAAAGTCTAGAAATGTGAATTTTGCTTAAAAACTAATAAAAATATACTAAAAACTAACTAAATCATATTAAAAACTATGTAAAAACAATGCCAAAAAGCGTATAAATTATCCGCTCATCAGTTACCTTTCCAACGCCATTAAGAACGTGTCATTCGGACCTCTGTAGCTCCAAAAATGCTCATTTGAATGTACGGAGGTCAGAATCTGACAACATTTGCTATGCTTTCCTTGCCTCTGAATCGGACTTTGCAAAAACTCGTCAATTTCAGCCAGAATTTACCTGAAATCATAAGAAAATACAAAAACTCACAGTAGAATCCAAAAATGTGAATTTTGCACTAAAACCTATTAAAACATAATAAAACTTAACAAAACATACTAAAAACACTGAGAAAATGATGCCAAAAAGTGTATAAAATATCTGCTCATCATAACACCAAACTTAAACTATTGCTTGTTCTCAAGCAACCAGAAACAAGGTAGGACCAATGGAAGAGAAGAATACAGTAAGTATCAGAATGATCAATGAAGCTCAGTTCCAATTAGATAAGTGGGGCTCTTAACTCTTTACTTCTGAACAGTTTTGGCATCCCACTTTCCTTTGAAGCTTAGAAATATTGGCATCCCATGGAACTTGAATCCAGATGATATTATTTATTCTCTTAGTTTAGCTCTTCTTGATTGTTGAACACAGCTTCTTTTTTAGCCTAGCGGTGACGTGACTCTAAGCATTTTGTTTTCCTGTATTACCACCGGATACATAAACGCCACAGGCACTTAACTGGGGAACCCATTGGATTTGACTTTAGCTTTGCTTAAACTCCCAGACAGTGGTGCCCAGAGTTTTATGTGTACTCTTTTTGCTTTGGATCACGACTTTAACTACTCAGTTTCAAGCCTTTGACTTGACACCTTCACACCACAAGTATTTAGTTAAGGATAGTAGCTCATTTGAACCTTTTAGGCTAACTTGTGACCCTCTTAACCATTGATGCTCAAAGTCTTGGATCCTTGTTGTTGCCTTTTTTCTTTTTAGCGTTTGGATTTTTCTTCATCTTTTCCCTTTTTTTTCGAAAGAGTTGCTAGATTTTTATTTTTTTTCTTTTTATTTTTCTTTTTCTTTCTGCTACTTTTTCTTGCTTCAAGAATCAATATTTTTTATTTTTCAAAGAACTAATAATACTTCTCTAAATCCATTGTTCTTCCAAGAGCCAACATACTTGTTCATACCCTAGGTCGAGCTGTCCGACCTGGGATGTTCTACAGACAAAGCGACCGACCTCTTCAGGTCAGGACGACCCGACCTCTTCTCAGAGAGCTCGGCCAAGTCAACAGGAAAGCCCAAAGAAGGGCCCTAACAGAGGACCGTGTACTGGTGCGCGAAATTGTGAACAATACTTTTCACAACTCTCATAATCCCCGGTCATGAACTCCAAAAACTTGGTAGTTCAATTCCATGGCATTACACAACTTCGCACAACTAACCAGCAAGTGCACTGGGTCGTCCAAGTAATACCTTACGTGAGTAAGGGTCGATCCCACGGAGATTGTTAGCATTGAAGCAAGCTATGGTCATCTTGTAAATCTTAGTCAGGCAAACTCAAATGTGTATGATGATGAAAGAAAATAACAAAAAAGATAAAGATAGTGATACTTATGTAATTCATTGGTAGGAACTTCAGATAAGCGCATGAAGATGCCTTCCCTTCCGTCTCTCTGCTTTCCTACTGCCTTCATCCAATCCTTCTTACTCCTTTCCATGGCAAGCTCGTGTAGGGTTTCACTGTTGTCAGCAGCTACCTCCCATCCTCTCAGTGAAAATACGTCCCTGATGCTCTGTCACAGCATAGGCTAATCATCTGTCGGTTCTCGTTCAGGCCGGAATAATATCCATTGATACTTTTGCGTCTGTCACTAACGCCCTAGCCTGCTAGGAGTTTGAAGCACGTCACAGTCATTCAATCATTGAATCCTACTCAGAATACCATAGACAAGGTTAGACCTTCCGGATTCTCTTGAATGCCGCCATCAGTTCTTGCCTATACCACGAAGACTCTGATCTCACGGAATGGTTGGCTCGTTTGTCAGGCGAGCACTCGGTTGTCAGGCGATCAACCATGCATCGTGCAATCAGGAATCCAAGAGATATTCACTAAGCCTCAGATGCGTGTAGAACAAGAGTGGTTGTCAGTCACCTTGTTCATGGGTGAGAATGGTGATGGGCGTCAATCATCACCTTCATCAAGTTGAAGAACAAGTGATATCTTGGACAAAGAACAAGCGGAATTGAATAGAAGAACAATAGTAATTGCATTAATACTCGAGGTACAGCAGAGCTCCACACCTTAATCTATGGTGTGTAGAAATTCCACCGTTGAAAATACATAAGAACAAGGTCTAGGCATGGCCGAATGGCCAGCCTCCCAAAGTGATCAAAAGATCTCTAGAGAAAGGTTCCAAAGATCCGAAGATTCTTAATACAATAGTAAAAGGTCCTACTTATAGAAAAACTAGTAACCTAAGGTGTACAGAAATGAGTAAATGACATAAAAATCCACTTCCGGGACCACTTGGTGTGTGCTTGGGCTGAGCAATGAAGCATTTTCGTGTAGAGACTCTTCTTGGAGTTAAACGCCAGCTTTAGTGCCAGTTTGGGCGTTTAACTCCCAATTAGGTGCC
The DNA here is from genome assembly GCF_014773155.1 of Arachis stenosperma. Taxonomy (NCBI): domain Eukaryota; kingdom Viridiplantae; phylum Streptophyta; class Magnoliopsida; order Fabales; family Fabaceae; genus Arachis; species Arachis stenosperma. The sequence continues at coordinate 38,537,899 of NC_080377.1, read as the reverse complement.
AGTTCCGGCGTTTAACGCTGGAATTTCTTGAGGTGACTTTGAACGCCGGTTTGGGCCATCAAATCTTGGGCAAAGTATGGACTATTATATATTGCTGGAAAGCCCAGGATGTCTACTTTCCAACACCGTTGAGAGCGCGCCAATTGGGCTTCTGTAGCTCCAGAAAATCCACTTCGAGTGCAGGGAGGTCAGAATCCAACAGCATCTGCAGTCCTTTTGAGTCTCTGGATCAGATTTTTGCTCAGATCCCTCAATTTCAGCCAGAAAATACCTGAAATCACAGAAAAACACACAAACTCATAGTAAAGTCCAGAAAAGTGAATTTTAACTAAAAACTAATAAAAATATACTAAAAACTAACTAGATCATACTAAAAACATACTAAAAATAATGCCAAAAAGCATACAAATTATCCGCTCATCACAACACCAAACTTAAATTGTTGCTTGTCCTCAAGCAACTGAAGATCAAATAAGATAAAAAGAAGAGAATATGCAATGAACTCCAAAAACATCTATGAAGATCAGTATTAATTAGATGAGCGGGGCTTTTAGCTTTTTGTCTCTGAATAGTTTTGGCATCTCACTCTATCCCTTGTAATTCAGAATGATTGGCTTCTTTAGGAACTTAGAATCCAGATAGTGTTAATGACTCTCCTAGTAAAGTATGATGATTCTTGAACATAGCTATTTATTGAGTCTTGGCTGTGGCCCAAAGCACTCTGTCTTCCAGTATTACCACCGGATACATACATGCCACAGACACATAATTGGGTGAACCTTTTCAGATTGTGACTCAGCTTTGCTAAAGTCCCCAATTAGAGGTGTCCAGGGTTCTTAAGCACACTCTTATTGCCTTGGATCACAACTTTATTTCTTTCTCTCTTTTTTTTTTCTTTTTTTTTTCGGTTTTTTTTTTTCGTTTGCTTCCTTCTTTTCTTGCTTCAAGAATCATTTTTAATGATTTTTCAGATCCTCAGTAACATGTCTCCTTTTTCATCATTCTTTCAAGAGCCAACATTCATGAACCACAAATTCAAAAGACATATGCACTGTTCAAGCATACATTCAGAGAACAAAAGTGTTGCCACCACATCAAATTAATTAAACTATTATAAAATTCAGAATTCATGCAATTCTTTCCTTTTCAATTAAGCACGTTTTTATTCAAGAAAGGTGATGGATTCATAGGACATTCATAACTTTAAGGCATAGACACTAAGACACTAATGATCACAAGACACAAACATGGATAAACATAAGCATAAAATCCGAAAAATAGAGGAATAAAGAACAAGGAAATCAAAGAACGGGTCCACCTTAGTGATGGCGGCTCTTTCTTCCTCTTGAAGATCCTATGGAGTGCTTGAGCTCCTCAATGTCTCTTCCTTGTCTTTGTTGCTCCTCCCTCATTATTCTTTGGTCTTCTCTAATTTCATGAAGGATGATGGAGTGTTCTTGATGCTCCACCCTTAGTTGTCCCATGTTGGAACTCAACTCTCCTAGGGAGGTGTTCAGTTGCTCCCAATAGTTTTGTGGAGGAAAGTGCATCCCTTGAGGCATCTCAGGGATCTCTTGATGAGAGGGGTCTCTTGTGTACTCCATCCTTTTCTTGGTGATGGGCTTATCCTCATCAATGGGGGTATCTCCCTCTATGTCAACTCCAACTGAATAACAGAGGTGACAAATGAGGTGAGGAAAGGCTAACCTTGCTAAGGTAGAGGACTTATCCGCCACCTTGTAGAGTTCTTGGGCTATGACCTCATGAACTTCCACTTCTTCTCCAATCATGATGCTATAGATCATGATAGCCCGGTCTATGGTAACTTCGGACCGGTTGCTAGTGGGGATGATTGAGCGTTGTATGAACTCTAACCATCCTCTAGCCACGGGCTTGAGGTCATGCCTTCTTAATTGAACCGGCTTTCCTCTTGAATCTTGCTTCCATTGTGCGCCCTCTTCACATATGATTGTGAGGACTTGGTCCAACCTTTGATCAAAGTTGACCCTTCTTGTATAAGGATGCTCATCTCCTTGCATCATAGGCAAGTTGAACGCCACCCTCACACTCTCCGGACTAAAATCCAAGTATTTCCCCCGAACCATAGTGAGATAATTCTTTGGATTCGGGTTCACACTTTGGTCATGGTTCTTTGTGATCCATGCATTGGCATAGAACTCTTGAACCATCAAGATTCCGACTTGTTGAATGGGGTTGGTGAGAACTTCCCAACCTCTTCTTCGGATCTCATGGCGGATCTCCGGATATTCACCCTTTTGAGTGAAAAGGGGACCTCGGGGATCACCTTCTTCAAGGCCACAACTTCATAGAAGTGGTCTTGATGCACCCTTGAGAGGAATCTATCCATCTCCCATGACTCGGAGGTGGAAGCTTTTGCCTTCCCTTTCCTCTTTCTAGAGGTTTCTCCGGCCTTGGATGCCATAATGGTTATGGAAAAACGAAAAAGCAACGCTTTTACCACACCAAACTTAAAATGTTTGCTCGTCCTCGAGCAAAAGAAGAAAGAAGAGAGTAGAAGAAGAAGAAATGAAGAAGAGGGAGAAGGTGGTGTGTTCGGCCAAGAAGGGAAAGAAGGGGTGTTTAGGTTGTGTGAAAATGAAGGGTTGAAGAAGGGTATATAGGAGAGAGGGGGGTAATGGTTCGGCCATTATGGGTGGGTTTGGGAGGGAAAGTGGTTTGAATTTGAAGGGTGAGGTTGGTGGGGATTTATGAAGGATGGATGTGAGTGGTGAAGAGAAAGATGGGATTTGATAGGTGAAGGGTTTTTTGGGGAAGAGGTATTGAGGTGATTGGTGAATGGGGGAAGAAGAGAGAGAGTGGTGGTGGGGTCCTGTGGGGTCCACAGATCCTGTGGTGTCAAGGAAAAGTCATCCCTGCACCAAATGGCATCAAAATTCACGTTTTGAGCCATTTCTGGCGTTAAACGCCGGGCTGGTGCCCATTCCTGGCGTTTAACGCCAGGTTGTTGCCCTTTACTGGCGTTTAACGCCAGTCTGGTGCCCCTTTCTGGCGTTAAACGCCCAGAATGGTGCCAGACTGGGCGTTAAACGCCCAACAGCTAACATTACTGGCGTTTGAACGCCAGCTTCTTCTCCTCCAGGGTGTGCTGTTTTTCTTCCTGTTTTTCATTCTGTTTTTGCTTTTTTCATTATTTTTGTGACTTCTTATGATCATCAACCTACAAAAGAAGATAAAATAACAAAAGAAAATAGTTAACTATAAAACATTGGGTTGCCTCCCAACAAGCGCTTCTTTAATGTCATTAGCTTGACAGAGGACTCTCATGGAGCCTCAAAAATACTCAGAACCGTGTTGGAACCTCCCAACACCAAACTTAGAGTTTGAATGTGGGGGTTCAACACCAAATTTAGAGTTTGGTTATGGCCTCCCAACACCAAACTTAGAGTTTGACTGTGGGGGCTCTGCTTGGCTCTGTTTTGAGAGAAGCTCTTCATGCTTCCTCTCCATGATGATAGAGGGATGTTCTTGGGCCTTAAACACCAAGGATTCTTCATTCACTTGAATGATCAACTCTCCTCTATCAACATCAATCACAGCCTTTGCTGTGGCTAGGAAGGGTCTGCCAAGGATGATGGATTCATCCCTGCACTTCCCAGTCTCTAGGACTATGAAATTAGTAGGGATGTAATGGTCTTCAATTTTTACCAAAACATCCTCTACAAGTCCATAGGCTTGTTTTCTTGAGTTGTCTGCCATCTCTAGTGAGATTTTTGCAGCTTGCACCTCAAAGATCCTTAATTTCTCCATTACAGAGAGGGGCATGAGGTTTACACTTGACCCTAAGTCACACAAGGCCTTCTTGAAGGTCATGGTGCCTATGGTACAAGGTATAGAAAACTTCCCAGGATCCTGCCTCTTTTGAGGCAGTTTCTGCCTAGACAAGTCATCCAGTTCTTTGGTGAGCAAGGGAAGTTCATCTTCCCAAGTCTCATTTCCAAATAACTTGTCATTTAGCTTCATGATTGCTCCAAGGTATTTAGCAACTTGCTCTTCAGTGACATATTCATCCTCTTCAGAGGAAGAATAGTCATCAGAGCTCATGAATGGCAGAATTAATTCCAATGGAATCTCTATGGTCTCATTTTGAGCCTCAGATTCCCATGGTTCCTCATTGGGGAACTCAGAGGAGGTTGGTGCACGCCCATTGAGGTCTTCCTCAGTGGCGTCCACCTCCTCTCTTTCCTCTCCATATTCGGCCATGGTTATGGCTTTGCACTCTCCTTTTGGATTTTCTTCTGTATTACTTGGGAGAGTACTAGGAGGGAGTTCAGTAACTTTCTTGCTCAGCTGACCCACTTGTCCTTCCAAATTTCTGATGGAGGACCTTGTTTCATTCATGAAACTTTGAGTGGTTTTGATTAGATCAGAGACCATTGTTGCTAAGTCAGAGGTATTCTGCTTAGAACTCTCTGTCTGTTGCTGAGAAGATGATGAAAAAGGCTTGTTATTGCTAAACTTGTTTCTTCCACCATTATTATTATTGAAACCTTGTTGAGGTCTCTCTTGATTCTTCCATGAGAAATTTGGGTGATTTCTCCATGAAGAATTATAGGTGTTTCCATAGGGTTCTCCTAGGTAATTCACCTCTTCCATTGAAGGATTCTCAGGATCATAGGCTTCTTCCTCAGATGAAGCTTCCTTAGTACTGCCAGGTGCATTTTGCATTCCAGACAGACTTTGAGAAATCAAATTGACTTGTTGAGTCAATATCTTATTCTGAGCCAGTATGGCATTCAGAGTGTCAATCTCAAGAACTCCTTTCTTCTGACTAGTCCCATTGTTCACAGGATTCCTTTCAGAAGTGTACATGAATTGGTTATTTGCAACCATTTCAATTAGTTCCTGAGCCTCTGTAAGCGTCTTCTTCAGATGAAGAGATCCTCCAGCAGAGCTATCCAAAGACATCTTGGATAGTTCAGAGAGACCATCATAGAAAATACCTATGATGCTCCATTCAGAAAGCATGTCTGAGGGACATCTTCTGATTAATTGTTTGTATCTTTCCCAAGCTTCATAGAGGGATTCTCCATCCTTCTGTCTGAAGGTCTGGACTTCCACTCTAAGCTTACTCCATCTTTGAGGTGGAAAGAACTTTGCCAAGAAGGCATTGACTAGCTTTTCCCAAGAGTCCAGGCTTTCTTTAGGTTGAGAATCCAACCATATTCTAGCTCTGTCTCTTACAGCAAAAGGGAATAGCATCAGTCTATAGACCTCAGGGTCAACCCCATTAGTCTTGACTGTGTCACAGATTTGCAAGAACTCAGCTAAAAACTGATGAGGATCTTCCATTGGAAGTCCATGGAACTTGCAATTCTGTTGCATTAGAGAAACTAATTGAGGCTTAAGCTCAAAGTTGTTTGCTCCAATGGCAGGGATAGAGATGCTTCTCCCATAGAAATCAGGAGTAGGTGCAGTGAAGTCACCCAGCACCTTCCTTGCATTGTTGGCATTGTTGTTGTTTTCGGCTGCCATGGATTCTTCTTCTTTGAAGAATTCGGTCAGGTCCTCTAAAGAGAGTTGTGCCTTGGCTTCTCTTAGTTTTCGCTTCAAGGTTCTCTCAGGCTCAGGGTCAGCTTCAACAAGAATGCCTTTGTCTCTGCTCCTGCTCATATGAAAGAGAAGAGAACAAGAAAATGTGGAATCCTCTATGTCACAGTATAGAGATTCCTTGAAATGTCAGAGGAAAAGAAAAATAGAAGAAAGAAGGTAGAAGAATTCGAACTTGATTAGATAGAGTTCGAATTGTGCATTAAGAAGGAGTGGTACTCCATAAATAGAAGGATGTGGGAAGGAGGGAAGAGGATTTTCGAAACTTAATTAAAAAGATGTTAAAAACATTTTAAAAATTGATTGATAATTTTCGAAAATTGAAAGTGGAAAAGGAATCAAGTGATTTTTGAAAAAGATTTTGAGATTAGAAGTTAAAAAGATTTGATTGAAAACTATTTTGAAAAAGATGTGGTTAAGAAGATATGATTGGTTAAAAAAATTGTGATTGAGAAAATATGATTTGAAAACAATTTTAAAAGATATGATTTGAAAACAATTTTAAAAGATATGATTTTTAAAAATTAATGACTTGTCTAACAAGAAAAGATATGATTCAAACATAAAACCTTCCTTAACAGAAAAGGCAAACAATGTTCAATCAAATCATTGATTGTTAGCAAGTATCTTTGAAAAAGGAAAGAAATTGATTTTGAAAACATTTGATTGAAAAGATATGATTTGAAAAAGATTTGATCTTGAAAAACTTTGAAAACTTGAAAAAAAATTGATTTGAAAACAAAATCTTCCCCCTAGCACCATCCTGGCGTTAAACGCCCAGAATGGTATACATTCTGGCGTTTAACGCCCAAAATGCTACCTCTTTGGGCGTTAAACGCCCAACCAGGTACCCTGGCTGGCGTTTAAACGCCAGTCTGTCTTCTTCACTGGGCATTTTTGAATGCTCAGCTTTTTCTGTATAATTCCTCTGCAGTATGTTCTGAATCGTCAATTCTTTGTATTATTGACTTGAAAAGACACAAATTAAAAATATTTTTGGATTTTTAATAATCAAAATGCAACAAGAATCAAATAACAATGCATGCAAGACACCAAACCTAGCAGTTTGTGTACTACTGACACTATATGAAACACCAAGATACTCAAGTCAATAGAATTTAAAGATCAAAACAAAGAATTTTATGCATGGATTCGAAAGATATAACAAAAACATGCATTTGACACCAAACTTAAGATGAGACTCTAGACTTAAGCAGGAAACATCAAATATTTTTGGTTTTTATGATTTTGTAAATTTTTTTGTGTTTTTCGAAAATTAAGTGGGAAAAGGTATCAAAATTCTTAATGAGAATTCCAGGAATCAGTGCAATGCTAGTCTAAGGCTCCGGTCCAGGAATTAGACATGGCTTCACAGCCAGCCAAGCTTTCAAAGAAAGCTTCGGTCCAAAACACTAGACATGACCAAAGGTCAGCCAAGCCTTAGCAGATCACTGCTCCAAAAGCAAGATTGATGAAAATCAACAAGCTCTTGTGATGATAAGTTGAAACCTCGGTCCAATCAGATTAGACATGGCTTCTCAGCCAGCCAGATTTCAACAAATCATCATGAAACTCTAGAATTCATCTTCAAGAATTTCGAAAAAAAATAAATACCTAATCTAAGCAACAAGATGAACCGTCAGTTGTCCAAACTAGAACAATCCCAGGCATTGTTACCAAAAGCTTGCTCAAAACTTGAACAATCCCCGGCAACGGCGCCAAAAACTTGGTGCGCGAAATTGTGAACAATACTTTTCACAACTCTCATAATCCCCGGTCATGAACTCCAAAAACTTGGTAGTTCAATTCCATGGCATTACACAACTTCGCACAACTAACCAGCAAGTGCACTGGGTCGTCCAAGTAATACCTTACGTGAGTAAGGGTCGATCCCACGGAGATTGTTAGCATTGAAGCAAGCTATGGTCATCTTGTAAATCTTAGTCAGGCAAACTCAAATGTGTATGATGATGAAAGAAAATAACAAAAAAGATAAAGATAGTGATACTTATGTAATTCATTGGTAGGAACTTCAGATAAGCGCATGAAGATGCCTTCCCTTCCGTCTCTCTGCTTTCCTACTGCCTTCATCCAATCCTTCTTACTCCTTTCCATGGCAAGCTCGTGTAGGGTTTCACTGTTGTCAGCAGCTACCTCCCATCCTCTCAGTGAAATACGTCCCTGATGCTCTGTCACAGCATAGGCTAATCATCTGTCGGTTCTCGTTCAGGCCGGAATAATATCCATTGATACTTTTGCGTCTATCACTAACGCCCTAGCCTGCTAGGAGTTTGAAGCACGTCACAGTCATTCAATCATTGAATCCTACTCAGAATACCATAGACAAGGTTAGACCTTCCGGATTCTCTTGAATGCCGCCATCAGTTCTTGCCTATACCACGAAGACTCTGATCTCACGGAATGGTTGGCTCGTTTGTCAGGCGAGCACTCGGTTGTCAGGCGATCAACCATGCATCGTGCAATCAGGAATCCAAGAGATATTCACTAAGCCTCAGATGCGTGTAGAACAAGAGTGGTTGTCAGTCACCTTGTTCATGGGTGAGAATGGTGATGGGCGTCAATCATCACCTTCATCAAGTTGAAGAACAAGTGATATCTTGGACAAAGAACAAGCGGAATTGAATAGAAGAACAATAGTAATTGCATTAATACTCGAGGTACAGCAGAGCTCCACACCTTAATCTATGGTGTGTAGAAACTCCACCGTTGAAAATACATAAGAACAAGGTCTAGGCATGGCCGAATGGCCAGCCTCCCAAAGTGATCAAAAGATCTCTAGAGAAAGGTTCCAAAGATCCGAAGATTCTTAATACAATAGTAAAAGGTCCTACTTATAGAAAAACTAGTAACCTAAGGTGTACAGAAATGAGTAAATGACATAAAAATCCACTTCCGGGACCACTTGGTGTGTGCTTGGGCTGAGCAATGAAGCATTTTCGTGTAGAGACTCTTCTTGGAGTTAAACGCCAGCTTTAGTGCCAGTTTGGGCGTTTAACTCCCAATTAGGTGCCAGTTCCGGCGTTTAACGCTGGAATTTCTTGAGGTGACTTTGAACGCCGGTTTGGGCCATCAAATCTTGGGCAAAGTATGGACTATTATATATTGCTGGAAAGCCCAGGATGTCTACTTTCCAACACCGTTGAGAGCGCGCCAATTGGGCTTCTGTAGCTCCAGAAAATCCACTTCGAGTGCAGGGAGGTCAGAATCCAACAGCATCTGCAGTCCTTTTGAGTCTCTGGATCAGATTTTTGCTCAGATCCCTCAATTTCAGCCAGAAAATACCTGAAATCACAGAAAAACACACAAACTCATAGTAAAGTCCAGAAAAGTGAATTTTAACTAAAAACTAATAAAAATATACTAAAAACTAACTAGATCATACTAAAAACATACTAAAAACAATGCCAAAAAGCATACAAATTATCCGCTCATCATGTACCAAAGCCCAGGGCAGTCCAAGCCTGCAGGGAGAAGGGCGGTTCCTTTGAAGATAAGATGACCTCACTCAAAAGATAAAGATAAGATAAGATAACTAACTTATCTTATCTAAGAAGGTCACTCTACACCATTATAAATACACTGGAGCACCCAGGTATAACTCATACTCTGATTCTACTCAATACCTGCTTAAGACCCTTGCTAACTTAAGCATCGGAGTCCCTTGCAGGTACCCCCCACCCTCTGGGGACGAAGGAATCAACACCTCCATCAAGTCCTACAAATCGGATACCTCCATTCCGACTAGTACAGAAGATCTCGTCCGAGATCGACCTACAGTTTCAGGTAACCCCTAGAACATTGGCACCGTTGCTGGGGACCTGGAAGTCATCCTATTACCATGACGGACGATCATGACAATGATCACACCTCAAATCTAGAAGAAAGAACACCGTATAAAAATGCAGACTCCACACCAAAAGATACTCCCCAAATCAACAATAAGAGCTCCCCAAATAAGGGAGCCCTGGATGCATTTCAAGATCAGTTAAAACAACTTGAGGAAGACGCTCTACGTCAACAAGAGGCCGAGAAGGATCTACAAAGAGAAATAAGGCGACGCCGGGAACTGGAAACCAAACTCCTAAAATTTGAAGCCGATGTCAAGACCAAAGCCAGCCGATCCACTCCCGAAGATAATGCACGAAAGGAACAAGACCCATTCACCAAAGAGATCATGAAGACGAAAATTCCAAAGGACTTTAAACTCCCAGACATGACCTTATACGACGGAACTACAGATCCCAGCCATCATCTCAACAACTTCAGAAGCAGAATGTATCTCACCGATGCCTCAGATGCAGTTCGTTGCAAAGCCTTTCCAACTACTTTAACAAAAACAGCAATCAGATGGTTCGACAATCTCCCTCCTAGGTCCATCTCAAGTTTTGATGACATGGCTAAAAAATTCCTAGCCAGATTCTCCATCCAAAAGGACAAAGCTAAACATGCTCTGAGCTTATTGGGAATCCGGCAAGGAGAACGGGAAACCCTGCGTAACTACATGGAAAGATTCAACAAGACATGTATGGATATACAGAACTTGCCAATAGAAGCTGCTATTATGGGCCTCATTAACGGCTAGCGAGAAGAGCCCTTTAGTCAATCTATATCAAAAAAGTACCCCATATCTCTGAACGAGGTGCAGGAATGAGCGAAAAAATACATCAACATGGAGGAAAACTCCCGGTTAGGAGAAACCTCGAAGGCCGGGTTCACCCCCCGGGATAAAGACAAAGATTTCAGAAAGAAGGAAGATCAACATGGAGAGAAAATAAAAAAATACCACAATTATACCCCTCTTCGGGTATCTCTTGTGGATGTATACAGAGAGATTTGCAACACAGAAAAAATACCACCAGCTCGACCACTGAAAGGCAAAAAAGGAGGAGGAAACCGGGCTGAATATTGTGAATACCATCGAATCCGCGGGCACTCCACCAATGAGTGTTTTGACCTAAAAAATGTCATAGAAAAGCTCGTACGAGAAGGAAAGCTAGATCGATACCTGGCCACCCATGATGATGAACAAAGGAAAAGAAGAAGAGCAGAAGATGTTAGACCAACCGCGCGATCATCTCGAACACCAGAAAGACATGTCCACATGATACATGGCAGATTCGCCGGAGGAGGAATCTCCAAATCATCTCGCAAAAGACATCTCAAAGATGTATATCACGTTGCAGAAAAGGAGGAAGCACCCAACATCCCGGCGATCACTTTTACCAAGGAAGACGCATCTGGCGTTGCATCAGGGCATGACGATCCCATGGTCATCACTATTTTACTGGCAAACACAAATCTTCACCGCATGTTGATAGACCAAGGAAGCTCTACTGATATCTTATTCAAAACCACTTTCGAAAAACTCGGCTTGGAAGAAAAAGAACTCAGAGCATATCCGGACAGTCTGTTCGGGCTAAGAGATACCCCAGTTCAACCAATGGGATACATCTCGCTCCACACAACTTTTGGAAAAGGAAGTCAGTCAAGAACACTCAAAATAGATTACATCGTCATCGACGTAAGCTCAGCCTACAATGCCCTAATAGGTCGGGCAATGTTAAATCAGCTCGGCGCAATAGTCTCAACTTCGCATCTATGCATGAAGTTCCCAACTGCAGGAGGAATAGCCACGATAAAGGCAGATCAGAAGATGGCGCACCGCTGTTACAACGAAAGTCTAAACCTCAGAGGTAGAGGAGAAGAATTCCACACAATTGAGCTCGGTGGAATTCAGAGGCGGGAGGAGCTCCGCCCACAACCTGAAGGGGAAATAGAGAAAATCCAGATTGGGAACACCCCAGACCAAACAACGAACATCGGCACACTCCTAAAATGAGGCATAAAAGAATGACTCATACAGTTCCTACAAGAAAACGCCGACCTCTTTGCGTGGAAGGCCGCAGACATGCTAGGCATAGATCCCAAATTAATGTGCCACAAGCTAGCAGTCTACCCAGGATCTCGGCCGGTACGACAAAGGCGCAGAAAGCTAGGACCAGAACGCTCTCAAGTGGTGGAATAACAGGTACGAGCTCTACTGGAGGCAAGCTTCATAAGAGAAGTCAAATACCCGCTATGGCTTGCTAATGTCGTTTTGGTAAAAAAGTCAAATGGGAAGTGGAGAATGTGCACCGACTATAACGATCTCAACAAAGCTTGCCCAAAAGATCCTTATCTGCTCCCAAACATCGACGCATTGGTAGATGCCTCCTCTGGATACAAATACCTCTCCTTTATGGACGCATACTCGGGATATAACCAAATCCCAATGTACTCACCTGACCAAGAAAAAACCTCTTTTTTAACCCTAAAGGCAAATTACTGCTACATTGTTATGCCCTTCGATCTCAAAAACGTGGGAGCCACTTACCAAAGATTAATGAACAAAATTTTTTCGAATCACATCAGCAAGATCATGGAAGTCTACATAGACGACATGCTAGTGAAGACGCAAAACGAAGAGATGTTATTATCCGACCTGACACAAGTATTCAACACCATAAGACGACACGACATACGACTCAATCCCACGAAATGTACCTTCACAGTAGAAGCTGGTAAATTCTTGGGTTTTATGATCACACAGAGAGGAATCAAGGAAAACCCGGACAAGTGCAGGGCCGTACTCGACATGAAAATTCTGACTTGTATCAAAGAGGTACAATAACTCAACGGGCGGTTGGCAGCCTTGTCCAGATTCCTGGCTGGATCAACAATAAGATCTCTCTCGTTCTACGCCACTCTAAGGAAGGGAAATGAATTTGAAAGGACAGCTGAATGCGAGCAAGCCTTCCAAGACTTCAAAAAATTCTTGGGACGGCCACCCATATTAAGTCGGCCAGGGGAATGAGAACCACTCATCTTGTACCTCGCGGTGGGAAATCGGGCAATAGCCTCAGCACTGGTCTGAGAAGACAACAATGGGCAATAACCCATATACTTTATCAGCAAAGCGTTACAAGGATCCGAGCTGAACTACCAGAAAATAGAAAAGTTCGCTTACGCTCTCATAATAACATCTCGACGACTTCGCCCATATTTCCAGTCTCACACCATTAAAGTTCGGACCAACCAGCCCATAAAAGGAATCTTACAGAAAACAGATTTAGCAGGGAGAATCTTGCAATGCGCAGTCGAGTTGTCCGAATTTGACCTTCAATACGAAGCTCAGACAGCCATCAAATCTCAATATCTGGCCGACTTCATTGCGGAATTTATGGACACACCAGAAATCCCCGCAGCATGGAATCTATATGTGGATGGCTCCTCAAATAAAATGGGAAGTGGCGCAGGTGTAATAATTGAAAGCGACCAGGGAACCCAAATTGAACTCTCCCTTAAATTCGGGTTTCCTGCCTCAAACAATCAAGGGGAATATGAAGCACTACTAGCTGGTTTAAAGCTGGCTAGGGAGGTTGGAGCTCAAAAACTTATCATCTTCAGTGATTCACAGGTAGTTACTTCACAAATAACAGGAAGTTACCAAGCCAAAAATCCCATTATGAAAAAGTACTTGGACAAAACCAGGAAACAGCTCGGATAACTCGGAGAGTATGAGGTTCATCACATACCCCGATGCACTCTCAGAACTAGCCAGCACCAAACCAGGAGGCAACAATAGAAGCCTCATACAAGAAATTCTACAGAATCCATCAATCTCCGAAGAAGAAAAAGTCCTCGCCATAACTGGTCACGATCAGGGATGAATGACTCCCATAATTAACTACCTCAGAACATAAGTTCTCCCCACAGATGAGAAAGAGGCAAAGAGGTTAAAACGAGAAACACAGTACTACACCCTCATAAATAATACTCTATACAAAAAAGGGATTTCGATACCACTGCTAAAATACGTGCTGACTTCCAACACAAAAGACGTCCTAGAAGAAGTACATAGTGGCATCTGTGGCAATCACCTCGGAGCATAGGCACTCGCCAAAAAGGTACTTCGGGCAAGATTTTATTGGCCAACTCTACAAAATGAAGCCATAGAATTTGTAAGGACATGCTCACCATGTCAGAAGCATGCCAACTTTCACACCGCTCCGCCAGAAGAACTCATCAGCATAACCTCACCTTGGCCATTCGTAAAATGGGGACTCGATCTCCTCGGACCTTTTCCTCAAGGATCAGGACAAGTCAAATTCCTCATAGTAGGAATAGACTACTTCACAAAATGGATCGAGGCAGAACCCCTGGCCAATGCCACAGCTCAAAGCAGTCAGAAATTCCTATATAGAAATATCGTCACAAGGTTCGGAGTTCCATACTCCATCACTACAGACAATGGTACCCAGTTCATAGACGCAACCTTCAGAAAATTAGCGGCCGACCTGAATATAAAACAACAGTTCACATCCGTTGAGCACCCCCAAGCCAATGGGCAAGCTAAAGCTGCTAACAAAGTTATATTAGCAGGGTTAAAACGAAGATTACAGGATGCAAAGGGAGCCTGGGCTGAGGAACTCCCACAGGTTCTATGGGCATATCGAACGACGCCACATTCCACCACAAAGGAATCACCCTTCCGATTAGCATATGGAGTAGAGGCGATGATCCCAGTGGAGGTCGAAGAAGGGTTACCCAGAGTGATCCACTTTAACGAGAAAGCCAATCACCAACTTCAAAGGGAAGAGCTCGACTTACTTCTGGAAATCCGAGAAAGAGCTCGGATAAGGGAAGAGGCGCTAAAACGACGAATAGCCTCCAGATATAACCAAAAGGTAATATGACGGACCTTCACTAAGGATGACCTCATCCTAATATGAAACGACATCGGAACAAGTCGACCGGGAGAAGGAAAGCTGGCAGCAAACTAGAAAGGACCCTACCGAGTCATAGAAGTGCTGGGAAAGGGCTATTACAGGCTTTTCGACCGGGAGAAGGAAAGCTAGCAGCAAACTGGAAAGGACCCTACCAAGTCAAAGAAGTGCTGGGAAAGGGCTATTACAGGCTTTCCGAACTCGACGGGCAAGAGCTTCCCAGGTCATGGCACGCCTGTAACCTAAGAAGGTTCTATAGCTAGGGGTGATAAAAAATCTTGGACAAGGCGCACTCTTTTTCCTGAAAAAAAGGTTTTTTAACGAGGCGCCCCACCAAGACTTACAAATCACCCGACTTAGGAAATTAACTCCTCATGTATATTTGCATTCTTTTTTAATAAAATTTGCTCAGATTCTCTACAAATGCTCAAGTCGTATTATTCTGAAAACATTCATCCCCCGATTATAAAGCTACAGATCGACAAAAAGTGAAAACCAAATTCACTGCGCGATCACGTTAAAAACGAGGGTTAAAACCCAAAATCTACAAAATGGGCAAAGATGAAAATAGAATAATGCAAGAAGTTATAGAAAGTGATCCATAAAAAGGACCTGACGAGGTCCTAATAAAATGGATTGCTATAAAATAACTTAAAGACTGGCCGGCACAAAAGGTCGGACCAGCCACAACAACTCAAGTTATAAGTAAAGCCCTAGAAAGAGGTCTGGCCAACCCTATAAAAGAGGATTACTATAACTTCGAAGAGCCCGACATGAGGAAGTCGGACTCCTACAAACAAGTTACAAAAGATAAATCCCTGAAAGAGACCTGAACAAAGTCCAAAAAAGAGGATTATCAAGTAACTCGACAAGGGCCCGACGTGACAAAGTCGGCCCAGAAAGATAAGTTACAAAAGATAAATCCCTGAAAGAGACCTGAACAGGGTCCAAGAAAGAGGATTATCAAGTAACTCGACAAGGGCCCGACGTGACAAAGTCGGCCCGGAAAGATAAAGTTACAAAAGATAAATCTTTGAAAGAGACTTGAACAAGGTCCAAGAAAGAGGATTATCAAGTAACTCGACAAGGGCCCGACGTGACAAAGTTGGCTCGGAAAGATAAAGTTACAAAAGATAAATCCCTGAAAGAGACCTGAACAAGGTCTAAGAAAGAGGATTATCAGGTAACTCGACAAAGACCGACATGACAAAGTCGGCCCGGAAAAGATAAAGTTACAAAAAGTAAAACCCCAAAAGAGATCTAACGAGATCCAAGAAAAAGGATTACCTAGTAACGAAACAGGGACCAACATGAAGAAGTCGGACTAAAGCTACAAAAAGTTATAAAAAGTAATCCCGAGGGGTTACTAGAAATAACTCAAGAAAAGATTAACTGAGAGAATCAACCAACAGAGGGAAGATAACTCGACCCAAAAGACCTCGACCTCGCCAAAGCCAATCTATAAAGTATTCTATCAAAGAATACTCAAACAAGCAACTAGCCTTAAAAGGGACACTTCAACTAAGGCAAAAACTAAACAAAGCACAAAGGCAATCAAAAGAGGTCAGATAAAAAACACTCTGAAGATTCCAGCAATCATATCACAAGGAAACAAGGCAGTTACCATAAAACAAGACTCAAGAGGCCGCTTGAAGCCAACCCCAAGAGCAAGAGAAACTATTTTGTTTTTCAAAATAAAGTTGCTAAAGTAGCAACTGGAGCTTCCAAAGTCAGAGATCACAAACTTACAAAATAAAGAGTTCAAAAGCCCACAAAAATCGGGCTATACATAAACATATCAAAAAAGTTATAGAGGATCCAAAGGCTTCCCAGTAGTAGCATCTTGGGGAGAAGGAGGGCGAGTCTGAAGGGGAACTGCGTCCACTGTCCCGTTATCCCGGTTCAAAATCTGGACGTCTGGATCAGATCCCGGCTGTGTAGCTTCAACTGCCAAGGTTGAGGAAAGCGGGACAACAGAGGCTTTGGCAGAAGAGACCGGAGGAGGGACGACATCATCATCATCATCGGGATCGTCAAGGACAATCTTACCATCCTTCAGAACATTGCCCAAGCTAAATAAGGCAAGATCAGCTCCCGGGGCGATAACCCGAACCTGCTCTTTCAGGTTCTCATAGGCCACAGTAACACTACCTACGAGATGACTTTGAAGTTCAGAGTAATCGGCCTGAACAGATTCCAACCTACTCTTGAGCTCCATCACCTCCCTATAAGTAGTAACATAGCTATCCTTGTGTTTTTGAAGCCGTATCCTCGGCCAGTTGCGCGGCAGCCGCCAGGCCAACAGCCCGGGCCTTCTCCCCCTTCAGCTCTTTTTTTAACTCGGCCACTTCCACCTCGAGCTCCTCCTTCAAACCCTTAATTCGGTCAAATTCTGATTTCGCCTCCTCCATAAAAGTCTTGGTAGCATGAATAGGAAGATCTTGAGCAGTTTGGTATAAAGCTGCTCCCATGTGTGCTAGAGTAATTCCACTCCGAGTAATAAATTCTAAATGACGAAGAATGGATACATCATCGGTAGGCACGACACCATAAGGAGCAATCTGTTGGTCTACAAACCCAACTGCATCAAAATCCAGAGCACCAAGATTAAATGGCTCGACAGTCCGAGGTCTTTTTGGAGGAGGAGCAACTAGAGGAGCAGAAGTACCCACTGAAGTCGAAGGCGGGTCAACCAAACGAACCCGGGGAATCGGGATCATCCTTCTTGGCCCAGGAGAGCTCGGGACAGACGGCTTTGACAAAACTTGGGAGGACCCTTCCCTGGCCACTTTGGCCAGGATGTTCTGAGCTGTAGTAGCCTTCATCGCCTTCCTAAAGGCTTTCAGTGAGTCATTATTCTTCGACATCTCTGAAAAATAAGAAAAATACAAACGACTTATGAATCCAGAAAGGAAAGCAGAAAACAAATGACATGGGAGTATAGTTTATAAAATACCCAGCACATCACGAATCAAGGATGGATCCCCCAGAAACTTCTTGGTCTCAAGATGAGGAGGTTCCCCTCAAATATCCTCTAAAGCAGCGACGAAGGCTTGCTCGACCTCGTCTAACATCTCCCAGGTATACCTAGACACAACTACATTCCTCTGCCACTCTAAAGGAAAACGAGGCTCGCCATTCTCATCCAGGAAGAAAGGATGAGCTCTTTCAACAGCTCGGATCTTGAAAAATAATTCTTAAAATCGTGGAAAGACTCATCATACATGGAGAAGACTTTATGTCCCTGGGCCGACCTAAAAGAAATCCAAGAAGCTTTCTTTTTGGTAGTCCCAGGCTTGGTCAACACAAAAAGATACAGAAAAAGGGTTAAAGAGGGTTTAACGCCAAACTCATGACAAACCAATGAAAAATCTTGATAAAGCCCCAAGAATTCGGATGAAGCTGAGATGGGGCCACGTTGCAAGACCACAACAAGTCGGTCTCAAAGGAAGTAAAAGGAAGGGTAATATCCATCTGGCTAAAGAAGAAATCGTATGCATAAAAGAAAAGAAGCTCTCCCTGGGTCGAAGTAGGAAAACAGACCCTGTCATCAGAATCGGGTTACACTAACTCATAGTTCCGTTCCTGATTCTCACTACTATAGATCCGATGGTGTTTTCTAAGCTCTGTGCAGAATTCTGCATTAACTAGGGATACACACAGCAACACCAGGGAGTCCAACCACTCGGACATCCCCTCAGGTACCT
Organism: Arachis stenosperma; assembly: GCF_014773155.1. Lineage (NCBI taxonomy): Eukaryota > Viridiplantae > Streptophyta > Magnoliopsida > Fabales > Fabaceae > Arachis > Arachis stenosperma. Next base: position 38,519,817 of record NC_080377.1, on the reverse strand, counting down.
TAGAGGACGCCTCGACAATATTTTTGCGTGACGACATGGCCAACTAACCCTACAAAGAAAAGAAAACGGGTTACTAACCCCAAAAAGCAAGTTCGGACAAAAAGGAATCAACTCGAACAAATGCGACCTTAAGCACACAAAAACAGTAAAAGAAAAACCCCAAGACGCACACCAGGGTCCAGGGGCATTCTTTGGAGGCAATGACAGAGTGAAGTCCCAGAAAAAGCTACAAAGATAAAACCCTCTTTCAAACAAAACAAGCGTTCTGAGAAGAAAAAAGGCAAAAAGTCAAAAGAAAGTCATCAAAAACCATCATCTCTATCGAAGAACAATCATCAACCAGTATAGCAAAATCATCAATGAAGCAAACAAGTTATCAAAGGAGCAACCTTTTTCGAAACAGCAGTACGGAACACCACCCAACAGCAAGAACATGCCAAACGGGAAAACAGATAAAGGCGCAATCTTTTCTTCAAAAATCAAACGAATCACTACAGAAATAGGCAACAACATGCAAAAGCCTTAGGAAAGCTTCAAGGGAACATCAGAGAAGAAACAGCCAGAAATCGCAGCAACAAAAAATACAAAAAAGCGAAAAGGTTCAAACTTTCCAAATATACACTCAAACAAAAACCCTACTGTACCAGGAATTAGAACAATTCAAGCAAAAAATAGAAGATGAACCAACCTGAAAAAGGAGAAGCGTGCGGAGAGCAAAGATGAAGAGATCAAGAGTTGCTGGTGGACGAAATTGTATCTCTTTATAGAATATGATAATAGAACCTGGTCCAAGATCAACTTCGTTCAACTAACCAGCAAGTGCACTGGGTCGTCCAAGTAATACCTTACGTGAGTAAGGGTCGATCCCACGGAGATTATTGGCTTGAAGCAATCAATGTTTATTTTATTTGTCTTAGTCAGGATGTCAACAAAATTGTTTGGATTACTTGAACAATAGAGTTACTTGTTTATAAAGGACTGGGGAATATGTTACTTGTTGTGCAGTAATGGAGAATATGTTGGAGTTTTGGAGATGCTTTGTCCTTTGACTTCAACTCTTCCTTGAAATCCTCTTCTCACACGCAGATTCCTTCCATGGCAAGCTCTATGTAGGGTGTCACCGTTGTCAGTGGCTACTTCCCATCCTCTCAGTGAAAACGTTCCTATGCTCTGTCACAGCACGGCTAATCATCTGTCGGTTCTCAATCAGGTTGGAATAGAATCCATTGATTCTTTTGCGTCTGTCACTAACGCCCAGCCCTCAGGAGTTTGAAGCACGTCACAGTCATTCAATCCCGGAATCCTACTCGGAATACCACAGACAAGGTTTAGACTTTCCGGATTCTCATGAATGCCGCCATCTATCTAGCTTATACCACGAAGATTCTGTTGGGGAATCTAAGAGATATTCATTCAGTCTGATGTAGAACGGAGGTGGTTGTCAGGCACACGTTCATGGATTGAGGAAGGTGATGAGTGTCACGGATCATCACCTTCTTCACGATTAAGCGCGAATAAACATCTTAGATAAGAACAAGCGTGTTTGAATGGAAAACAAAGGAATTGTATTAAATCATCGAGACGCTGCAGAGCTCCTCACCCCCAACAATGGAGTTTAGAGACTCATGCCGTCAAAAGTATGTAATTCAGATCTGAAAATGTCATGAGGTACAAGATATGTTTGTAAAAGTTGTTTAAATAGTAAACTAGTAACCTAGGTTTACAGAAAATGAATAAACTAAGATAATTGGTGCAGAAATCCACTTCTGGGGCCCACTTGGTGTGTGCTGGGGCTGAGACTAAAGCTATCCACGAGTAGAGGCCTTTCTTGGCGTTAAACTCCAGGTTATGACGTGTTTTGGGCGTTCAACTCCGGATCATGACGTTTTTCTGGCGTTTAACTCCAGACAGCAACATGAACTTGGCGTTCAACGCCAAGTTACGTCGTCTATCCTTGCGCAAAGTATGGACTATTATATATTGCTGGAAAGCCCTGGATGTCTATTTTCCAACGCCGTTGAGAGCGCGCCAATTGGACTCCTGTAGCTCCAGAAAATCCATTTCGAGTGCAGGGAGGTCAGGATCCAACAGCATCAGCAGTCCTTTTTCAGCCTAAGTCAGATTTTTGCTCAGCTCCCTCAATTTCAGCCAGAAAATACCTGAAATCACAGAAAAACACACAAACTCATAGTAAAGTCCAGAAATATGATTTTTGCCTAAAAACTAATAATATTTAACTAAAAACTAATCAAAACATGCTAAAATCTACAAGAAATTACCCCCAAAAAGCGTATAAAATATCCGCTCATCACAACACCAAACTTAAACTGTTGCTTGTCCTCAAGCAACTAGATGAATAAAATAGGTTTTAACAGAAATAAAGAAGTAATAATATTTTAGAGTTTTAAATGAAGCTCATATTCTTATTAGATGAGCGGGGCTTGTAGCTTTTTGTTTCTGAACAGTTTTGGCATCCCCCTGTATCTTTAAATTTTCAAAATAATTGGCATCCTTAGGAACTCAGAATTCAGATAGTATTATTGACTCTCCTAGTGTAGTATGTTGATTCTTGAACACAGTTGTTTTATGAGTCTTGGCTGTGGCCCTAAGCACTTTGTTTTCCAGTATTACCACCAGATACATAAATGCCACAGACACATAACTGGGTGAACCTTTTCAGATTGTGACTTAGCTTTGCTAAAGTCCCCAGTTAGTGGTGTCCAGAGCTCTTAAGCACACTCTTTTGCTTTGGATCACGACTTTAACCACTCAGTCTCAAGCTTGTAACTTGGACCTGCATGCCACAAGCATATGGTTAGGGACAGCTTGGTTTAGCCGCTTAGGCCTGGATTTTATTTCCTTGGGCCCTCCTATCCATTGATGCTCAAAGCCTTGGATCCCTTTTTTACTCTTGCCTAGTGCTCATGGCTTGTGAATATATATATATATATATATATATATATATATATATATATATATATATATATATTTTGAACTGCTTTTTCTTGCTTCAAGAATCAATTTCATGATTTTTCATATCATCAATAATATTTTTCGTGTTCCTCATCCTTTCAGGAGCCAATATTCATCAAATTCAAAATACAATTTATGCACTGTTCAAGCATTCATTCAGAAAACAAAAAGTATTGCCACCACATATAATTAATTATAATTTTTATTATTAAGAACTCGAAAAATATAGATTACTTCTTTATTCTAAAAAAAATCTACTACTTTATTCATGCCTAATGATGATGAGAAAAATAAATTATAGCTTAATTGGAAATAAAATCAAAATAGACATACTAATTACTACTAAATATCTCCTAAGGTAAATTTCTATAATAATACTATCACTAAGTTAAAGCAGAAAAATTGGAACTCAGCAACCTGTTGTTTTGAGGATTAGATGTTCCTCTGATCTGTGGAGTGTGGTTCAAGGATTAATTTTTGGCGCTTCAGCTCCCTTAGATCACGCCCTTGCTCCTCCTGTTCCTTGAGCAGTTTGCAAATCATGCTACTTTGATTATTCTGTTCTTCCTTTATTTGATCCATAGCTTCTTGCAATCTGGAAATAGAAGCCTCAAGATGTTCCCAGTATTCGAATTGGGGCAGTTCTGGGAGAGCTTCTGATGCTCTCTTCTTGGTTGCATCATCTTGTTGCTGTTGTCTGACCATTGATATTCCAGTAATGGGCTTTTCAATTAGGATATATTCAGTTATTCCCATCTTTACTCCAGCATCTTTGCAAAGCATAGAAATTAAGCTTGGATAAGCCAATCTGGCGTCCTTAGAATTCCTGTTTGCTATTTTATATAGCTCACATGAGATCAGCTGATGGACTTCCACTTCTTTTCCCAGCATGATGCAGTGAATCATGACAGCTCTTTTGATGGTAACTTCAGAACGGTTGCTGGTGGGCAATATGGAACGCCCAATGAAATCCAGCCAGCCTCTGGCCACTGGTTTTAGATCTTCTCTTTTGAGTTGAACTGGGATGCCAGTTGTACTGGTAGTCCACTTGGCTCCAGGGACGCATATATCTTCCAAGATCCTGTCCAATCCTTTATTGACCCTCATCATTCTCCTATTAAAGGAGTCTGGGTCATCCTTCAGTTGAGGAATCTTGAATATCTCCCTGATTTTATCAGCATTGGTATGAATGATCTTTCCTCTGACTACGGTCTTATGGTCAAAGAGAGCAGCTCCAATGATTCTTTGCCTTTCTGTCTGCCATAGATTAGCATAGAATTCCTGAACCATGTTCCTTCCCACTTTCGTTTCAGGATTGGCCAGAATTTCCCAATTCCTGTTTCGAATCTGCTCTTGGATCTCCGGATATTCATCTTCTTTCAGATCAAATCTGACTTCCGGGATCACTGATCTGTGACACATTATCTTGTAGTAATGGTCTGAATGTTCTTTAGTTAAGAACTTCCCTTGATTCCAAAGTGGCTTTGGAGTGCTTTCTTTCTTGCCTCTTGGGTTGGGTTGTTTCCCTTTAGGAGCCATGATCAAGAGACACAATAGTTTTTGTGATCATGGGTAAAACACACCAAACTTAGAGCTTTGCTTGTCCTCAAGCAAAAGAGAAGAAAGAAGAGGGATAGGAGGAGAGCAATGTGGAATGGTGATGATGAGGAAGTCGCCGAAGACAAGATATAGGGAGGGGGTGGTGGGAAATTTTCGAAAAATTAAGAAAGAGATAAGATAAAAGATATGATTTTAAAAGATATGATCAGAAGAAGATATAATTTTTAAAAGAGAAAGATATGAATAATAATTTAAAAGATAAAATTGAAATTTACTTTTGAAAAAGATTTTAAAAAATTAATTAAGTTTTGAAAACAAATTTGAAAAGATTATGGATTGTATTTGAAAGCCATTTGTTCTTTTGGGTTAAGATATATCTAAAACATTTGCAACATTGGATTTTAGAAATTAGAATAAAAACTTTTGGAATTGAAAGTGATAATTTAAAATATGTTTATGCAAGAAATCATGAATTGAAACATAAAAGTTTTGAAAAAAAAATGAAGAAAAACGAATTGTACCTCCTCCCATCATCCTGGCGTTGAACGCCCACATGGTGCATGTTTTGGGCGTTCAACGCCCACAGGTTGCTTCTCCTGGGCGTTCAACGCCCATTTGGTGCTTCTTTCTGGCGTTGAACGCCAGAAAGTCCTTCGTCACTGGGCGTTTTTCTGAACGCCTAGGATGCTAGCAGACTGGCGTTAAACGCCCAGAAGGTGCATCTTTCTGGCGTTTAACGCCCAGAAGATGCTCCTTTCTGGCGTTTAACGCCCAGATGGCTACCCTTACTGGCGTTAAACGCCCAGTGGGAGCTTCTTTTGGGCGTTTAACGCCCAAAGTATTTCTTACTGGCTTTTTCACGCCAGTGAGCTTCCAAATTTCCCTGTAACTCTGTGACTTCAATCAATTGCTGTTTTACCTTGAAGAGACTTTGACATATACCTGAAAGAAAATAATTAATTAATACGAATAAAATTAAATTTTGTGATTGGCTGGGTTGCCTCCCAGCAAGCGCTTCTTTAATGTCATTAGCTGGACTATTACTGAGTTTTAATTAAGTCTCAGTCTTGAGCATTCTTGCTCGAAATTACCTTCAAGATAGTGTTTAACTCTTTGTCCATTAACAATGAACTTTTTGTTAGAGTCACTATCCTGAAGTTCTATGTATCCATATGGTGACACACTTGTAATTACATATGGACCTCTCCACCGGGATTTTAATTTCCCGGGGAATAATTTGAGCCTGGAGTTAAATAGCAGAACTTTCTGCCCCGGCTCAAAGACTCTGGATGATAATTTCTTATCATGCCATCTTTTTGTTTTCTCTTTGTAAATTTTTGCATTCTCGAAAGCATTGAGTCTAAATTCCTCTAGCTCATTTAACTGGAGCAATCGTTTTTCTCCAGCTAATTTGGCATCAAGGTTTAGGAATCTAGTCGCCCAGTAGGCTTTATGTTCCAGTTCCACTGGCAAGTGACATGCCTTTCCATACATAAGCTGGTATGGAGAGGTCCCTATAGGGGTCTTGAATGCTGTTCTGTATGCCCACAAAGCATCATCCAAGCTCCTTGCCCAATCCTTTCTACGGTTAATTACAGTCCGTTCCAGGATTCTTTTGAGTTCTCTATTTGAGACTTCAGCCTGCCCATTAGTCTGTGGGTGATATGGAGTAGCTACCCTGTGGTTGACTCCATAACGTACCAGAGCAGAGTAAAGCTGTTTATTGCAGAAATGAGTGCCCCCATCACTGATTAATACTCTAGGGATACCAAATCTGCTGAAGATATGTTTCTGGAGGAATTTTAACACTGTTTTAGTGTCATTAGTGGGTGTTGCAATAGCCTCCACCCATTTGGATACATAATCCACTGCCACCAGAATATAAATGTTTGAGTATGATGGTGGGAAAGGTCCCATGAAGTCAATGCCCCATACATCAAACAACTCAATCTCCAAGATCCCTTGTTGAGGCATGGCATAACTGTGAGGTAGATTGCCGGATCTTTGGCAACTGTCACAATTAAGCACAAATGCTCGGGAGTCTTTATAGAGAGTAGGCCAGTAGAAGCCACTTTGGAGGACTCTTGTGGCTGTTCGTTCACTTCCAAAATGTCCTCCATACTGTGATCCATGGCAATGCCAAAGGATCTTCTGTGCTTCTTCTTTAGGCACACATCTACGGATTACTCCGTCTGCACATCTCTTGAAGAGATATGGTTCATCCCAAAGATAGTACTTTGCATCTGTGATTAATTTCTTTGATTGCATCCTACTGTACTCCTTGGGTATGAACCTCACTGCCTTGTAGTTTGCAATGTCTGCAAACCATGGCACTTCCTGGATGGCAAAGAGTTGCTCATCCGGAAAAGTTTCAGAGATCTCAGTGAGAGGGAGGGACGCCCCTTCCACTGGTTCAATTCGGGACAGGTGATCTGCTACTTGATTCTCTGTCCCTTTTCTGTCTCTTATTTCTATATCAAACTCTTGCAGAAGCAATACCCATCTGATGAGTCTGGGTTTTGAGTCCTGCTTTGTGAGTAGATATTTAAGAGCAGCATGATCAGTGTACACAATCACTTTTGATCCTACTAAATAGGATCTGAATTTGTCAATGGCGTAAACCACTGCAAGTAGCTCTTTTTCTGTGGTTGTGTAATTCTTCTGTGCATCATTTAGAACACGGCTGGCATAGTAAATGACGTGCAGAAGCTTGTCATGCCTTTGTCCCAACACTGCACCAATGGCATGGTCACTGGCATCACACATCAATTCAAATGGTAATGTCCAGTCTGGTGCAGAGATGATTGGTGCTGTGACCAATTTAGCTTTCAGGGTCTCAAATGCCTGCAGACACTCTTTATCAAAGATAAATGGCGTGTCAGCAGCTAGCAGGTTGCTCAGAGGTTTAGCAATTTTTGAAAAATCCTTTATAAACCTCCTATAGAATCCTGCATGCCCCAGAAAGCTTCTGATTGCCTTAACATTAGCAGGTGGTGGTAATTTTTCAATTACTTCAACCTTAGCTTGATCCACCTCTATTCCCTTGTTCGAGATTTTGTGCCCAAGGACAATTCCTTCAGTCACCATAAAGTGACACTTTTCCCAGTTTAAAACCAGGTTGGTCTCTTGGCATCTCTTTAGAACAAGTGCTAAATGGTTAAGGCAGGAGCTGAATGAATCTCCAAACACTGAAAAGTCATCCATGAAGACTTCCAGAAATTTTTCCACCATATCAGAGAAAATTGAGAGCATGCACCTCTGAAAGGTTGCAGGTGCATTGCACAAGCCAAATGGCATCCTTCTGTATGCAAATACTCCAGATGGGCATGTGAACGCCGTTTTCTCCTGATCCTGGGGATCTACTGCAATTTGATTATAACCTGAATATCCATCCAGGAAGCAGTAGTATTCATGACCTGCTAGTCTTTCTAGCATCTGGTCTATGAATGGTAAAGGAAAATGATCCTTTCTGGTGGCTGTATTGAGCCTTCTATAATCAATGCACATACGCCACCCTGTAACTGTTCTTGTAGGAACCAGTTCATTTTTTTCATTATGAACCACTGTCATGCCACCTTTCTTAGGGACAACTTGGACAGGGCTCACCCAGGGGCTGTCAGAAATAGGATAAATAATCCCAGCCTCTAGTAATTTTGTGACCTCCTTCTGCACCACTTCCTTCATGGCTGGGTTCAGCCGCCTTTGTGGTTGGACCACAGGCTTGGCGTCACCTTCCAATAGGATCTTATGCATGCATCTGGCTGGGCTAATGCCCTTAAGATCACTGATGGACCACCCAAGAGCCGTCTTGTGTGTCCTTAGCACTTGAATTAGTGCTTCCTCTTCCTGTGGCTCTAAGGTAGAGCTTATAATTACAGGAAAGGTATCACCTTCTCCCAGAAATGCATATTTCAGGGATGGTGGTAATGGTTTGAGTTCGGGTTTTGGAGGTTTCTCCTTTTCTTGAGGGATTTTCAGAGGTTCTATTATCTTCTCTGACTCCTCCAAATCAGGCTGAACATCTTTAAAGATGTCTTCTAGCTCTGATTCCAAACTCTCAGCCATATTGACCTCTCTTACCAGAGAATCAATAATGTCAACACTCATGCAGTCATTTTGGGTGTCTGGATGTTGCATTGCTTTGACAACATTCAGCTTGAACTCCTCCTCATTGACTCTCAAGGTCACTTCCCCTTTTTGGACATCAATGAAGGTTCGGCCAGTTGCTAGGAAAGGTCTTCCTAGAATGAGAGTTGCACTCTTGTGCTCCTCCATTTCCCGCACCACAAAGTCAG